>NC_088253.1:6046000-6350000 GCF_036013445.1 Caloenas nicobarica | reverse complement strand
TCGGAAATAGAATGCTTAAAGTAATGACAGCAAACTAAATTTGATAGACTTGAGTCTTTAGGAAGGTTTACGGTGAATTTTAAGGAGCAATTCATAACAAGGTATTCCTAGGCATTGCAGCCATTTAGCACATGCCACAGCTGGACTAGCAAGACGCGAAGAATCAATACTGGATCAATACAGAAGGCAAATCAATCACAAGGGTTTTCTTTTCAAAATATTTAATTAAATGTGGTGGCAAATAACTTCAGGATTTATTGTTTGATGCTAAGAGCATTACTGATTTTTCTTTTCTAAATTTCCACATGGGGACTGCCTGGTTCCTGGTCAGAGGATTATAAGAGACTAGGGAGTGGAGGAGACAGATTTCCAATATATAATAACTTGTATATCTACATGATTATAGACTCACATGGTGCTTTAAATAATCCGCTCCGTCGATGACTCATTCCATTAGCCCTGAAAAAGAAGGCATGTCTGACTTTAGTAGATGGTTTTGTGTTTACCCCCAACATAAAATCCATTCGGCCTTTAAAGTTAACTATGTAACGATTTCCATCCTTTCCCCTATTCGCATGTTTTTCCCCAGGTTCTTCATCATCCCTGTAGCCTGCTCTGCACCCGCGGAGCTGAGCGAGGGGACACACACAGAGCGGGTTTCTTTTAATGATCTGGAGCCACGGGTACGGGTGATACCCAGGGCCCTGACGGGAGGCAGGGGCGCGGTGGATGCGCGGGATGCGCAGCGCTGCCCGGAGCCAGCCTGCCCGCTCCCTGCCGCCCGCTGCCGCGCAGCCCGGCCCGGCCCCCGGGAGCTCCGCGCCCGCCCCGCGGAGGTTCCGCCGCGGCTCCGCACGCCCCCCCCGCCGCCCGCCCCCCGCTCCGCCCCAGCCCGCTCCGCTCCGCCCGCGCTTTCCCTCCACGGCTGATCCGGAGCTGTTCTCCGCACCTCCTGCTCACCCTTACTTACTTTTAACAAATCACTACAAGCCCGTGGAGCAATCAATAGCTCTGAACGATCGCGTTTGACCTGCTTAAGGAGAGGAAAGAGCAATAACGCCAGTGCCGGCCCGCTTTTTCATTGAAATTTTGCACGGTCCCGGCTCCGCGTCCCGCCGCGGCTGAGGCACAGGGGATTGCGGAGAAGAGCCCCCACACCCGCTCCGGCCAAGCCTCCCCCTTGCGCCTCCCGCAGGCTCCAGGTGCGCGGCCGCGCAGCGCCGCGCCGGGTCACTCCCGGCGGGCCTTGCCCGGCAAAAGCTGCACACCCCGGGGGGGTCCGCCGCCCGCCAAGACACGGGGTTCTCACCGGGCTCCCGCTTTGCCGGGCCTAAATCCACCCCCGCTGATCTGTACCCCTTCTCCGGGCTTGCACGGGCACCCTAAGGAGGGGGCTGAGCCCTGGCGCCCGGGAGCGGGGGTGCGCGCAGTGCCACACCACCCACTCCGCCCCCCCCGCTCCACTCGCCCGGGGCGCCCAGCTCCCGCCGTCCGCGCCCCCTTCGTAGGTGGAGAGCGGTTCCCTCCCCTGACGCGCTGCCGCCCGCCCCGCCGGGCCATCCCTCACCCACCACATCATCCATTTCCAGCCGCACCTCCGCCACGCTGGGCCCTATTTACGGCTCCACGTTCAGGGTCCCCCCCTGCCCCGCCGGTCTAGTGTCCCTTCCTCGGTGACAGGGAGCCGCGCCTTCCGCCTGGGGGCTGTTTCCAGCCGTGGGGCAGAGACACACACGTCTCTGGCACACTCAGCTTAGCTCGGGCTGCACTGGGAGGTATTTCCTATTCTTTTGGCGAGAGCTCTTCCTTTATTTTTCTTTTCCACATTTGAGGAAATGTTTTAAAATTGTCTAAAAAAATAACAACTTAGAAAAACGTCACAAGACTAGGCGTCCCTAGTTCATGTTGCACGCCGACTGCCTGTCTTGTTTCCCCGTGCCTGCCCACAGCCTCCTCACCCGCACACACGGGCAGCTCCAGCCGCCTCGCACCCTCCCGGTGCCCATCACTCTCCCAGTGACAATATCTCCTCCCCGGCATAGCACAGCAAAGCTGCCGGTCTCCCACCCGGCGAGCGGTCGTGAATTACTTCTCTCTCCGTATCGCCCCAGTTCCGATTTTGGGCACGGGGTTACACCTTACACCTTCTACCTCCTCCTAAGAGAGGTTTTACCCTCGGTGACTCGCCCCGTGTCCCGGTGTTGGCCAGCTGAAGGCGACAGTCGCGATTGGAAATCAATGCGTGTCACCGTCCCGATAACGATGGCAGAGCTGTGAAACCCGGCAATGGAGAAAACAGCGGATAAACCGGGCCAAAGGCGGCCGATACAGAGAGCTCTGGTCATGCTCCCACTCATCTCCTAAATCACTCCCAAAATACACCGTGGACCCTTCCCCCGGCCGGGCGGGGGGGACGCGGGCCGCAGGCGGGGCCCAGGCTCCCGTGCGCCCGGGAGTTTATAAAAACATATTTCCCTTCGCTAAGTGCTAACACCATCTGGTTATCTGCGAAACGGAGCACGCTGGGTTTCTGTTACACACTCTGAAGTATTTTTTGCAGCTCAGCTCCGCCGCGGCCGAAAGCCGAGGGGAGCCGAGGGCAGAGCAGCGCTGGACCGGCGGGACGGGCCCCCCCGCGGCCCGGGCACCGGCAGGGAACCCCTCAAACCTGCTCCCTGCAGTTCTATCCGGCGTTATTGCAGATCCAGCCTCTTCCACCAAACAACAGATGCAGCCTCTAATGCAAATATTGCCATTTCCCTGCTGAATTAGCCTTGTCACTTAGCCCAGAAGCTGGCAGCGTTAAGCCAGCTTGCATTTTAATTTGGCCCTGAAGTTACTTATTTCATTATTGATCAAACATAATGCTGAATCAATGTTCATCTTGTTACCTGGGCCATTTCCATGTAATACAGTGATAGCACTGCCTGGAGTTACTCATTCCCATCCCAAAGTGACTTTACCATAAAATCAATGCTTGTTTGTTACTGATATAAGGCAGCATCCGTGGGATGAAGAGCAAATAAAGCAGTTACGCCATCGCGACCTAAAAGTTTGGACGGAATATGTACGTGAATAAAGACTTTGATATTTAAATGTATTTTATCGGCATCAATATCATCCTACCCAGGCCGATGGGACAGAAAATCTCAGGCTGCAAGACGACGGGCTTTGATACTGTAGCTGTTGCCATTTGTAAACGCTACCTGGGACCTAATAGGGGAATCGTTTCTAAACCAGAGCATCATTACACAGCAGATGTGGGCTGTAAGCTCTTCCGGGCAGGGACTGTTTTGGAAAAATAGCAATTAATACAATAGTAATTAATGATTGTGTCACAAGATTAGACTCCGCGCAGTGTTATCTTCAGTGCAGCTGCTGCTCCTTTTCTTTTCTGGTATTTTCCCCTCCAGCTAACAAACCCAGTTACAAATGACACGAAGCTGCCCGCATCCCCCGCTCTCCCATGCGGCGGCCGGAGAGCACTGGAACATCTCACCCGGGGATTGCCCCGCTTGGCTTCCATGCAGACGCTAAAAGCGCCCAGAGTCGTCGTTTGAGTTGCATGTCCCTCGCACGGCGCTCCCACACGGCCAGGTGTGTCCCCCCCCCGCTCCAGATGCACCGTCCCCATCCCGGGGGAGGCACCTCCCGGCGGGCTGGGGACGAGGGAAGAGCGAGGGGGGTCCCCGCTCGGGGAAGCCGGAGATGCACTGTCCCCTCGGGACCGCCCCACGGCCGCAGTCCCGGAGGGGCAGGTCAATACCCGGGGCGGTGCGAGCCCCCGCGGTGCGAGGACGCGGCTCCCCGCTGCCCCGTACCGGAGGCTCCACCGAGGGCACACAAGAGGGGAGCAATCTGGGTTTAAAACTGCAGGTGAAGGTCGATATACCCGGGGGATCTCCGGCTTACAAAGGCTGCAGCCCGCCGCGCACATCCCCGCAGCCGCGGAGATCGGCGGGGGCTCGGTCCCTGCCCGGCCGAGGAAAGCCGGGACGGGAGACGGCGAAGGGAAGTTTCCACGGTTGCGTGCACTTTCTGTCCACTTCTCGGCTCCCGAGGAGCGGCGGGAACGGCCCCCGCCTGGGGTCGGAGTCAGAGAGCCACACGGACACCAGCGAGACACAAAAGCCACTCGTTCCGGTGGAAGATGGAAAGTCTAACCGGGTGCATAAAATATATTGGCATAAAATTAGTGAACTGCACTAACAGATTGTAAATCACCTAAGCGGTCAAACCACAGATATGAATCACGAATTCCTGTAAAGATTAATGTTTCCTAAGATTCACAGCAATTATGCATTTTTTGGACAAAAGCCTTCTCCCAGCCTCTCATTCCTGAGCCCTGTGTTTTAGGGGTTTTTTGTGTTTGCTTTTTGTTTTTGTTTTTGTTTTTTTTCCTGAAGTCTTTCCAGGTTTCGGTGGGGGTTCTAATGAACGATTTACCAAAGGAAAGGTTTTATTAACACCCTTAAAAACTATAAAGCTAAAAGGGAGGGAGAGAGGGAGCAGATAGGAAGTAAGGTAACACAATATACTGACCTACTGGCAACGGTCCGAACGCAAATCAGCAAGGCACCACAATGGTGGGAAAAAAAAAATCAGTAGAAATGAAAGGAAAAAAAAAAATAACAGCAAGAGGCCAGCTTTGCCCGAGCGGGGCCGGGGCTGCTGTTCAGAGCTGCCTGCAGCATCTGCAGCATCTGCTGCTGGCCCCTTACCTTTGCTTACCCCCTTGTGGTACACGGTGTAGTCTGAGCTGCTTAAAAGCAGCAGAAGGAGGAGAACACGATTGCTAGCAGAAAGGGGACATTATCTCTCGAGGAAATAGGCTGGCAGGAGGTGTACGGGACTTCAGGTCTCTCAGGCACTATTTTTCCCTTCTCGCCTCTGTGCAGAACTGGAGATAATAGTTGGGGCTGCAGGTAACGGAGTCTGTTCTTATTCAATTTCCCTAAATGGCCTGGAGAGCACTTAAAAGCCCGGAGAGCTTCTGGCCAGCACTTTCTTATTAACTAATTTCACTTCGATCCTATTAAAGTCTATGCTTTATAACCTTCAAATGAACCTCTCCTTCTCCCTCTCCCTTCTAAAACAAAGCCAATATATTTTAATGACAGAGCAAAGATTTTTAAAAATTTTGCTCCTTCCTTTACTAAAACTGCAGGTCGCGTGTCACACGAAGAGCCCCGGGGCACCCACTGCTGCTGCCCTCCCGGTCCCTGCACCCACAGCACCCAGGCGGGCTCGGCCGAGGCTCAGCGGCCCCAGCGCCCGGGAAGGGGCGGCGGAGCCAAGAGGAGCCATGGACAGAGGGCGCTAGGAAATGGGATTGGGGAGATTGGCTTCATTTCGCTTTGGGAAAAAAATCTCTGCAATAATGGGTTTTAAATGGACACATATATTTACCATATCAAACGGGTTCTGCTGTTTCCTGGTAAGGCTTACCACAAATGGTAATAATAACAGACGAAGCATTTTTTCTCACCTTAGGTCATTAGATTTACAGACAAGTTACTAAATCATTTTAGCTCCCCAAACCTTGAAGGAAAAGCGCGCACGCACTCCCGTCCCCTCTCTCTTCTCCTCCCCATTCTGAAGAAACTTGCAACGGGAACGGAGACAAAACATTCGCCGAGGCATGAGGAATGCCACCCTTTAATAGTTTACTAATAATAACAATAATAATAAAAAAGTTGACGTTGGCTGCAGAGTGCAGATTGTCAGTGGCCTCGTCCCAAAGCCTTAACATGAAGGGTCATTAATTGTGTTTTCTTTCCAAATCATATGTCACTGCAATTAACAGATTCTGATCAAGAGACTCCTTTCAGATTGATTCCATATGTGATAAGGAATGTGCAGCTTGTTATCTATCTGTCGCCTTGGAATTATGGAAAAGCTTCAAACGTGTAATTTGAAGAGTCTTTTACCCGGCGCTTTGATCTTTCCCTCTATTTTTTTAACCCTTTTTAAACTACGGTCCTTCTCCTAATCCGACTTGTTTGTTTACCCCCCCTTTTCCCCGGTGGCTGCGCCCCGTCCCCGCGTGTGCTGCGGCACTCCAGGGCTCCCACCCTGCCCGGGGCCCGGCAGGAGCCTGCTGGAACCCGCAGCCCCGCCGACAGCTGTCCCGCACCTTCGGGCAGGCAGCCTCCAGTTCCCCAGCAGGGCCCTGCGGCAGAGACAGGCACCCCCGGCCCGTGGCCACCTCCCGGGCCGTGTCCCCCGGTCCCCTCCGCCGCCCATGACCTGGCGGAAAGGGGCGCGGTGGGGCGTGAGCGATGGGAACCGGGACTGGAGTCCCAGGGGCGCCGGGGCGGGCGGGATGCTGCCCACGGACGGTGCACCTCCTCCCGGCGGGGCTCGCCCTGCAGCCCCGGAGCCGGCTGCGGACTCGGGGAAGCCCAGCTGCAGCCGGAGGGAGGTTTGGTTTTAGCTCGGCGACCGTCTGAGCCTGCCGGGAGAGGAGGGAGGCGAGGCCGGAGGGAGGGCGGGCAGGCAGGCGGGTTGGGGGGGGCGGGGTGCGTGTGTGTGTGTTTGGGGTAATAAATCAGGAGCCGCTCTCTCAGCTTTGACAGATCCCGGCCAGAAGACACGTGTCTGTCCGGCCGAGGAGCGCTCCGCCGCCGGGGCTCCCCCCGGGGACGGCGGCCGTCGGGCCCAGCGCGGCTCCCCCCGAGGACGAGCCGGCTCCAGCCTCCCCTTCGCATCTCCCTTCGGCTCCAGCCAGGCAAAGCGTCTCCCGCTCGGCTTCGCTCTCCCTCCTGCCCGCTCCCTGTCCGCGAGGAAAGGGCTTTGCTCCTTTCTCCGCTCCCGCCGCAGCCCCCCCGCTCGCCCTGCCCGGCTCCGCTCCCCGCCTCGCACCCGTCGCTTCCCGGCCCCGGGCTGGTTCCGTCCCCGCAGCGACGCTTCCGCTGCCGTGGACATCGCTCCCACACCCCCACCCTGCCCCCGGGAAGATCTCTCCTCTCCTGCCTCTCCCCCACCGTTTGCTGTCTTCTCCGCCTTTTTTTTTTTTTTCCCTCCCCTCTCAGCCAAGAGCTGCATCCTTGTAGATTTCTCCTCCTGTTCATTTGGTCCGGCTACGTTTCCTCTCCGTTTCTTTCCCATTAATAAACCATCCCTCACCCTCAGTCTGACCTGGATATATTCGCACCCATAAATTTCTCGCCTCCCGCGTCTCCCTCCCGCCACGCAGCCCCCCGGGGACCCCCCGCTCCCGCATGGCCCTGGCCGCTCCCACCCCAGCCCTGCTCGCTACTGCCGGCGGATCCCGCGGGGGAACAACTTGTATTGATTGTGCTGTTGTTTAAAAGTCACAAAATAATCCCGCCAGCTTTGCCACTCCATGCCAGACGTGCAGCCTCAAAAAGATGGGACCGGTTATATGGGACAAGCGTGTGACCCCTTGCCCGCCCGCAACACCAGCGTGGCGAGCACGACTGCATCAAACGGCGACTGATTTCTCCGATTTTTCATATTCGCCCCTTTTCTCTCCGAGGCAGATATTTTTAAAACTTGTGGTTTGCATCCAAACTTTCCACCGACCCCACCAACATCACATAGCCCCAACCGAGCGCTTCCTACAGAAAAGTTTAAAGCAAATCAGGACGGGGGGCTCGCTGCCTGTTTTTCTTCTGAACTAGAAAGAAATAAACTTATAACTGAATTTAAAATTGTTATCTCCCTTGCATCATACTATCAAAAGCTATCACAGGAGCAACGTTGAATAGAAAAAAAAAAATAAATTCCTCCAACCCAGAGTTGTTTTTGCACTAGATTAGCAGATAGGAAATGCTATAAAGATGAACTTAATACGATTAGAGATGTTTCCTACAGATTTTCATATATTGATTCAGGGAATTTTAATTCTGGAGCTTGCTTTGCTATAATCCGCATTTATTACAAGCTGATATAGTTTTATTATAGCAAGCTATCAAGGTCGATTCCTTTAACTGCATAATCTGACATGAATTTCATTTTAAAAGAAATGTAGTTATAAAAATCCATACTGTGGGCACAGTGGTTATATTGTACCTAAATCATATTTTAAAGGCAATAAATCCAGAGAGTATTTAGGAAAAGAGGGAAATATGCTTAAACAGCTCTCCTCCAGTCTCAACTCCTCAAAAGACCCTTCAAACTTTTTTAAAATTTAAACATCGGGTATTTCAGAAAGCAGATAACGGTGGCAGGATGAGGTCCACTCTCCCCTGCCCGCAATCCCAGCCCCACAGGTCGGATGAACATTTTCGGTTTCCCTCCCTCCGCCCGGCCGTAGCGGAGCAGGACATGCCGGCGCTTGCCAAAGACGAGCCGTGATTGAACTGTATTTTAACTACTCTGAAAAGGCTAAATTGCAAGTCACACGCTGGTTTCGGGGGAGTTGGGGGTGGGGGGGCGGCTAAAAAAAAAAAGAGCAAACCGTCATTTAAAATGTGTTGGCCATTAAAAAAAAATCTTATTAGGTAATTAAAACGTATCTTGACTCCTTCCCAATAGCTCCTTACAAGCCCTTGCCACTGCTCCCTTTGCAAATGTTGCACGTACCAGGTACTTCCTTCTAAGCCTTGTAGTGATTCAGAACAGAGGGAATAAGCAAAATGATCATAAATTTCCTAATTAGAGATTTCGCACCAAGACAAAAAGGTGTTAATGAGTTTAATTCCAGTGCCTGTCATTGTCCCTTTTTTCACACCACTTATTTACTAATGGCCCAGAGGGCTGCTCCCGTCTCTCCTTTGTTAAGATTTTAATTTGCCTTCTTTTCTGCCTTTGATGTAAAATTGTGACCTACAACTCTTTGAAGTCCCTTATTAGGAGGAAAATTAACTTAGCTTTTCCACTGTATCTGCCCACTGTTAGCCCAGACAAAATGCAGAGAACTCCTTAAAGATTCAGCACACTAGGAAAATTTTCAAGGTAGCTCTGAAAATGCAAATTTAAAAAAAAATCTAATAGACTTTTAAAGCTATATTAGGAGATGTAACCCTCTCCAGGGCTGGAGAGGGGGAAGGGAAGGAGGGAATATCTTAATAAAGAAAACAAAATGAATCCAGGCAAGGAAAGGCTGTAAATTTGAAAACCTGAAAAGGGGCACTGGGGCGGGGGGGGAGCCTTTATTTTTAAATGTCACAACTTTTTCCTGTCCCTCTCGTGTGCCGCTCACAGCTGACACTCCGGCTTCCTATGCTCCGGGGGAGAGGGGGGCTATGAAAGAAATTATATCTAAATCTATCTCTATATAATTAGACTACCATGAGGCAGGGTTAAACCTTTGTAAAACACACAACTGATTGGCGATCGCTAAAACGAGATTTGAAAGCAACTCAAATAAAAGATCGCGACGTCAGTAAACAGATTTAGGGAAGAAGAAAAAAAAAAAAGCAGCTAGTGACAAACCCGGCGAGAGCGAGCTCTGGGCATGAGAGAGAGAGGGAGGCAGAGGGAGAGAGAGAGACTTAAAAGAAATAGGAGGGGCTTGCGAGAGACTAGAAATGTCAATCAGAGCCCGGAGTCCCAATAATCTCAGGCAATCTGTTAGGACCTGACCTGGGTCCACTCAGATCAATAGGAAAAGTGAGAGAAGAAAGAAGCGATCGGATCGTTTACCGCGGCGGCCGAGGACAGGAGGGAGCCCGCGGCCTCCGCGCACCCCCAGCTCCCCCCCATGTCCGCCGGAGTTTGCGGGAGGCGCTGAAAGTGCGGGCGGCCGGCGAGGGCGAGAGACCCGACTCCCTCCTCCGCTCCCGGCCCTGCTACTTTCTCCCCTTTCTCTCCCTTCTTCCTCTCTTCTCCCCCCCCTCCTCCTCCTCCTTCCCCCCCTCCCCTGCCCCCGCTCCCCCACCATGTCTTTCCCCCAGCTGGGCTACCAGTACATCAGGCCGATTTACCCAGCGGAGCGCCCGGGGAGCGGCGGCTCCCGCGGCGGCCCCGAGCTGGCCCCGTCCGGGACCCTCTCGAACGTGCTCTCCTCCATGTACGGCGCGCCCTACGCCGCCGCCGCCGCCCAGGGCTACGGAGCCTTCCTGCCCTACGCCGCCGAGCTGCCCATCTTCCCCCAGCTGGTAAGAGGCCCCCTCCGGGGCCCACCGCTCGCTGCCCGGGACGCTCGGGATGGGGCCGGCCGGGGCGCCGTTAGCGCTGGGGATCGGCGCGGGGGACCGCAGGGGAAGACGCCGGGAGGGCTGTCAGTGGAGACGGGGCGTGATCGCCGCTCTGCCCCGGGAGCGCCGCCGCAGAGGTGCGGGGCTGGAGCGGCGACCCCGCGGCTTCCCCCGCTCCGCCCGCAGGGCTTGACGGCTGCGGCGAGCGGCCCCGGCTGCCGGCGGCCCCGCCGCGCACACGCACCTGGGGAGCCGGTCCCTCCGCCCGGGTACCCCGCGGGCACCGGCCACCGGCCTCGGCCGGGCCGGGGCTGCCGGGGCCAGAGAGTGTCCGGGGCGGCGGGACCGGGGTTGGGGAGCGCGGCGGCGCGCGGAGGCAGCTCGGCCCGGCCGCCGCGCTGGTGTCGAGCGGGCTCTACTCCCGGTAACGGCAGCGGGGCGGCGGGATGGAGAGGCTCCGGGCCGGGCCCGCCGCGCCGTCTCAGCCGGGCCGCCCCTTCCCTCTCGCTGCAGGGCGCCCAGTACGAGCTGAAGGAGAGCCCTGGGGTGCAGCACGCCGCCTTCCCCCACCACCATCCCGCCTTCTACCCCTACGGGCAGTACCAGTTCGGGGACCCGTCGCGGCCCAAGAACGCCACCCGGGAGAGCACCAGCACTCTCAAGGCCTGGCTCAACGAGCACCGGAAAAACCCCTACCCCACCAAGGGCGAGAAGATCATGCTGGCCATCATCACCAAAATGACCCTCACCCAAGTGTCCACCTGGTTCGCCAACGCGCGGCGGCGGCTTAAAAAGGAGAATAAAATGACCTGGG
The DNA here is from genome assembly GCF_036013445.1 of Caloenas nicobarica. NCBI lineage: Eukaryota > Metazoa > Chordata > Aves > Columbiformes > Columbidae > Caloenas > Caloenas nicobarica. The sequence continues at coordinate 6,339,080 of NC_088253.1, read as the reverse complement.
CCCCCCGCAGCAGGACGGATGAGGAGGGCAACTCCTACGGGAGCGACCACGAGGGGGAAGAGGACAAGAGGGAGGACGAAGAAGAGATCGACCTGGAGAACATCGACACCGAGAACATCGAGAGTAACAAGGACGAGCTGGAGGACGAGCTGCAGGACGCCGATCTCCTGCACTCCGACTCCAAGACGGACTCGGAGGGCTCCGAGGGCTTCGAGGACCTGCCCGGCTCCGAGGAGCGCTACCTCAAGGCCGCCGAGGGGGAGCCGCACCACCTCCGCCACCATCACCTCCACCACCATCACCACCACCACCACCACAAGTGCGAGCCTCCCGCCCCCGCCACAGCTGCCCCCGCAGGCCTGGAGCCCCTCAAGCCGCCCCTCCAGCCGTCGCCGCACCACCTCTCGCCCCCCTCCTCCACCTCCTCCTCCGCCGCCTCCTCCCCGACGGACGGCGCTTTGGCCGGCACCCTGCCGAAGCCCAAGATCTGGTCGCTGGCCGAGACGGCCACCAGCCCGGACAACCCCCGCAAGTCTCCCGGCGGCGGCTCCCCGCCGGCGGCCGGCCCCCAGCCGCTGCCGCTGCCCCCCCCGCCACCCCACAGACTCGTCTCCTCCTGCCCCCTGGGCAAGTTCCCCAACTGGACCAACCGCGCCTTCCCGGCCCACCACCACCCGGCCCCGCACCCGCTGGCCTTACTGAACACTCCCCACCTGCTGGGGCTGGGGGCCACCCCTGCCGCCCCCCCCGCCGCCGCCGCCGCCTTCCCGCGGCCCGCGGACCAGGCGCAGAGCGCGGAGCCCGCCGGAGCAGGTGACCGCTGAGGGACGCGGCGGGGACGGGACGGGCCGACGGCCGCCGCGGGGGGCTCGGCGGTGCTGCGCAGTGCGGCGCGGAGCTGCGCGGAGCGGCGCGGGAGGCCCCGCGGGACCTTGTGCGAGGGGCCGAGGCCGAGGGGCGCCGGCCCCGCGGTTTTCTGACGGTGCCCCCGGCCCGGCGCAGCCGTCGGGGCGCAGGTGGCGGCGGGCGGGCGGCCGCGGGGCCCCCGGGGCGGCGGCGGCGGCAGTGGGGGGGCCTCCTCGTCCGGTTAGTCTCAAACCCCGAGAATTACCTTCCTCCGACGGAGATGATTTTTGTTGCTGTTGTTGTTGCTGCTCAAATCGTCCTTGTGGGAAGGACCCGGCCGTAAGGCTTGCTCCGGGGCTGGTTTGTTTTCCTTTTGACGGTCACTCCTGCAGCAAAGCAGTCGTTTTGTCGTATTTGCAACTTGCTAAGAAGAGATCTTAAGTCTAGAGATTTAATTCAGGGATGTGGGGAAATAAAACGGGGCTATAAAGGAACTTTTTTTTTGTTTCCTTTGTTTCTTCTCTTTTTAGATCGATCTAGTGCCTTGGAAGTAGAGAAAAAGTTAATAAAGACAGCTTTCCAGCCAGTGCAGAGGCGGTAAGAGATTGCTTCCTCAGTCTCCTAAGGATATATAGAGGGAGTTGTAAATGGTTAGCTTATTTTATCCGCTTCTTTAGTTCCCTTTCCAGGGCGGTTTCTTGTTCTTCCTCTGCGTGCGTAGTGGGTTATTCTGATATTTATATATTTTTGCTGTTCTCTCTTCCGGAGCTCGGGAGCAGTGCCCAGGGCAGGCCGGGCTGCGGTTGCGGCGCCGGGCGGTGCGGCTGCCGTGCCCGGGCTCGGCTCGGCTCTGGCCGGGCGGGAGCGGCCGGTGCCGGCCTTTCCCCCGGGCACCACCGACCCGGCCTGCCCGGGACGCCGATAGCAACCGCCGGTGCCGCCGAGCCTGAGGGACAAATACAGCGGCAGTGGGAAAACAATACATTAAAATAAAAAACCTCAGCTAGTATGAAAACTTAAGAGACTGAGCCTTGCTGTCCCGAGTCTGGTGTAGCAGTCGCTGAAATCGATTACCCTTTTGATTGATTGAAACCACTGGGATCGAGCCCGTGGCATTTTCGTAGCTAAATAAATTTCCTATAACTCACTCTGAAAACTTTTTATATTTAGAAATCTATTTTTTTAAAAAAAATAACAACAACAACAACAAAAGTAGTGCTACCTACACTTAAATATATTGTGCCAGCACAATCTAACTAGAAAACCTATTAAATTTTTTTTCTGTGTCATTTTTTTCCAGGCCCCAGAACCAACTTGATGCCGCTATGGTTCTATCGGCGTTGTCATCATCATAGTTAATTTTTTATTGTTGTTGTAATGATTGTAAAAATAAATCTCTGTATAGTTACAACTTGTAAGCATGTCTGTATATTAAAACTAAAAAGGAAAAAAAAATTACCCGCTTCTGTATTATCATCTGGATTAGCCGAGTTTGTGAGGTTTTTGGAAGTCCAGTGAGGATTAGGTGTTTCGATTTTTTTGTTGTTGTTGTTTTTGTACATATGGTAAAAATGTACATATGTGTGAACCAAATTGTACAAGAAAGTATATATTTTTGGCTAATAAATAAACTGTTGCCACTTTGACTACACTCTCTTTTCCCACCTCTGGAATTATTTTTTCTCCTACCCTTACCCCCCTCCCGTCCCCGCCGGTGACTTGTTTTTCCGCGGCAGGCGAGGCCGCGCTGGGAGCGGCGCATCCTCGGGCGGAGCGCGGGCCGGCGACGCCGGGGCCACCCGGAGGCGGAGCGGGTGTTCGCGGTGTCCGGGCGCCGCCGGGCAGCGCGGCCGGGCCGGGCCGGGGCAGCGGCGGGGCCGGGCGGGCGGGCGCGCGGCCCTTCCCGCGGCAACGTCGCGGGGCCCAACGCTGGAGCCGCAGCGCCCCCTGCAGGCGCCGCCGTCCCGGCGGTGCCGGAGGCGGGGCGCGGCGGGGGGGGCGCGGGGAGTGCGAGTCCGTGTGCGGATCCGGGGACAGCGCCCTGCCCCAGGGAAGCCGGGGATGGCGCCGGGGGGGAGCCCGAGGGCAGCCGGCAGCGGCCCGGCGGTGATCCATCGCCCCCCGAGGACCTTATTACCGGGTGCCGGCTATTGATCCCCTGCCCTGTCGGAGCGCGGTGGTAGCGCGGAGCGCGGGAGGGGTTAATTGAAAGGAAACTTCGGGGGTCGTCGTTGCCGCAGCGGGTCGGGAACGGAGCTGCGTTATTTCTCCTCCCCACCGTGCGCATCCCCGGGGTCAGTTTTGGGCGGGGGGGAAGGTTTCCCCCGGGCCCGCTGTGCCGCTGAGAGAGCCAGGGGCTGACCGAGACCGCGGGGAGGGGGCGCCGGGGCTGGGGACATCCCCCCCAGCCCGTTCCTGCGGGTTTGCCGCCGAGCGGGAGTTACCGACCCGACCGGCGGCACCGAGAGTCGAGGCGCGGCGGCACACACCCGGCAGGGAGCTCCGCTCCGCTCCGCGCCGGGCGGGCTGCCCGTCCCGCTGCCCCCCCGCGCCGCCCCGCCGGGCTCCGGCCCCGGCAGCCGCAGCTTCCCCGCCCCGCCCGAAGCCGATCCGCGGCCTCGAGGACTTGTAGCTTCGTTTCTTCGGCGAAGTGCTGAGAATTGTCCCGATCCGGGAGAGGTCCGGCCGATCCGGGAGAGGTCCGGCCGCTCCGGGCGGCCCCGGCCCCCTCCCGCCTCGCAGTCAGATGAAAACCATGCCAGGGGGATTGTTCGGGGCGGGGGGGACGGGAGCTTCTTCCACCTCCCCTCTTCCCAATTATCCGTTAGCAATCGGTGCCCGCGGGCGGCCGTGCCCATCCCCGCGCCCCCCGGCTGAAGCGGGCAGCTTGGGCAGGTAGAGCCCACGGGCCGGCCCCCTCCTGCTTTTGTTCCCAGGCTCTTCCTTAACATCTCTGGGCGGGGGAGCGTGCCTCCCACCCTTCCTCTCCTTACAGTCCTGGAAATGGCATAATTACTGAGGTGGTGATTAAATAGCTGGTGCTTTTCTCGTTTTGGTGACAGACACTATGGAGGGGGGAGGGTGCTCGGAGCTAGGAAGCAAGAGTTAAAATGAAGTTAAAGTACAAACAGAAGCACATAGCTGACATGCTTCAAGTTTAGACAGTACAAGATATGCAAATGTGCAGGGCTGCGTGGTATTGACATTTTGAGGTCATAGTGATAGGAATGTATTATTTATAGGATTGGGTTGCACTAGGCCGATAAACTACATTTTAAATCCTAGGCATTTGTAAGTGATAAGATTTATATATATGTTTACACTATATATATATATGTTTACACTATATATATGTGTGTGCACACACACATTTTATATACGTGTTTTAATATTTCACGATTAATATTCCTCCTGGCAGGAATTATGGGACCCGCAAGGTTTGCGGCAGTGTTGCGATCTCTGCTTTCTTCCCCCCACGTCCCTTTCCTTTCCCTATATGTCCTCTCTGGTCACAGCTCACCCTGGAAACAGCGTTTGCCTCCTCGCAGCTCTGTCCTTCTGCCAGGAACTGTTCCCCTCTTTCGCTCCAACGGGCTCCTGAAAAGAGGGGAAAGTCTGTGGGTGGGTGGTTAGAAAACAGATTGTTTCTCATGTAAATTTTACCCAGTGTCTCTACACTTTGCATCCCTGCTTTTTCCTTTATCCAATTCTTGCTGAAGAAAAAAAAAAAAAAAAGATTAATGGCATGTAAAATGGGAGGGGTAGAGGGAGAGAGGGCTAGAGGCAAATTTCCACCTCCCCTTCCTCTGGACAGCCTGGTGCGTTTTCCATAGAAACTTTCACACAGTGGCCAGACAGATGCTTAAAGGGGATGGAAGAAAATAATGAGACCACGATGAGAAAACAATTGTGTGCCCAGCTTTCCACCTCCATTAAAGGCTCCTTTGCCTTTGCAGCAGAGCCCTCTCCCTTCGCCCTGACCGCGGGGATGCTCCCGCAGCAGCGGCGGCTGCGTGGCGGCCATGGGAAAGCCGCCCCTTTGGCTTCTGGAAGTGAGAACTTGGTTTCTCTGCGGGGGGAAAGCAGCCTTTGTGCCTGCCTGGCTTCCTTAATGTGGAGAAAATTCCCATTAATTTTGTGAGGAAGCATTTTGTTATGCGTGTTTCAACAAAACGTTAAAAATCCTACTCATGTTTTTTTTTTTTTTTAGAATCACTCTCGCAGCGTGACAGCCTCGCTGGAGCCCCAGCCAGGCCTGCCCGAGACGGCGCAGAGAGGCCTCTCTCCCTCTCTGTTGGCTGCTCTTTTCCTGTCTAATCAATTATCTCCCTAGCTAGTCCTTCTCAAAGGTGAGAGCTCATTATGCATATTCATAAATCACAGCTCCCAGACCTGACACTGATTGATGTAATCATCCCCCGCTCGCTCCCTGTCTGCGCGGGGCCGGCCGGAGGAAGCGCCGGTGAGGAGGAGGAGGAGGAGGAGGAGGCAGGAGAAAGAGACTTCCAACTTGTCAGCCCCACTTCTGCTGGGAGCTGCGCTGGGTGTAGCGGCCGTGTCAGGCTTCCCATTCACCACAGCCAAAGTGCCCATCGCAGCCCTGGGAGCTGAGAAACGCCAGCGAGCTGCCTCCAGCACAGCTCGCTGTTACGCAGGCAAAATTACAAGAGTGAGGAAAAGATCTAGCATAGTTTTCATAATCAGGCAACAGACCATGCATTAAAATAACCCCCCAAATCTTTCATGTGAGCTAATGTGCTTGCTGTTGGTTTTGTTAGATAGTTAAAGCTGATTTATCCCCAGATGTATTCTGGTATGGATTCTAATCGTGAGTATTTAGCTATGTGATATAGCAAATATACTTAATGTTACACCTGCAGCTCTTCTCAGTAGCTATACTGTAAAAAAAAAAAAATAGAAGGAAAAAGTTGCAAATGATACAAGTTATTGCTGCAAGGCTTTGAAGGCAAAAGGGCTCCTCCAGCCCAGCCTACCAGCTTCCCTGAGAGCGACATATACCTCAGCTAGGATTTGTTTCCCAAAGCATGCTTCGGCATGGCAGTGTTCAAGATGCTGCTCGGTTTATGTGGTTTACCTGTATGGTTAATATTTACACTTCTAAAATACCTCTTTTTATCACTTTGATCAGAACGATCAGTGTACTAAAGGAATAATACAAAAATATATGCCCTGGAAATCATAACAAGATACAAATCAAAGGGAGTCCTAATCAAGTACTTTTGAGGGTGTTATCTTCCTTGTTAACAAATGGTAATAAGAAAATTAGGGCTTATAGCTTGCTTGTGTTTTATCTAAGAAAACCAATAAAGATATCAGATGTTCTTTGTTTTATATGTTTGAATGTAAAGCAGAATAATGAAGAACATGTACCTTCTAAGGCTTCATTTGCTTTATGGGTATTAACCCTTTAGGATGCCAGTGACATTGTGAATTTGCAGAATGAGGATGAGACCGTGCTGCCACCCGCAGTCGTGAGGTCCATCTTTGCTGCAGTCAAAGACAACATTTTTTTTTATTAAATGCTGCAATTGGAACAAAGCAACAATGGCTGCTTGCTAACTATGCATGTCCAACAGGCCTCTTTACTATTCAGCAAATGGAAGATATTAAACAACATTTTGCTTAAAGGTACACTGAGGCCATTTCCATTAGGACATGGTGTCATTCATTTATTCACATGTTAAGTGGATGTCCTTGTGGCTAATGAGTAATAATCAACAGTGACTCCACTTTATTCCTTTGCTCCCAGCAATGTTAAATACTCTGATGGAGTCTCTTTGCTGACACACTAGAGAATATGGTTAAAAAGTGCTAAAGGACATTTTCAGCGTAGAGCAGCCACTTACACGCATGCTGGAAATAGCACTTTTATTACCGACTATTCTATTAGGCTTTGTTCCTGTTTAAGACACGGTGTGTGGAAACCACTGATGTTTATTTGAAGGCAGTTTATGCCTTAAAAGCTGAGAACTGTCTCAGTTTGAGAGTCAATTTGGTTATTGCTGGGAGATGAGCTCTTGTCCAGCTGGCTTATTAAAAAAAAAAAAAAATCAAACTACACGTCCCAGCACCCTCTCCAGGTTTTGTACCTGACTTCAGAGAAATGTTTAGTGGAAAAGTGATTTAGGACAAAACCTTTCCTGCAAAAAATCTAGTTTGACATTTATTTATAAAATAAAGTAACTCCCCTACCAGCTAATTAATCCATTTTATTACATCAGCCTCAGCAGCTAAGTAGGTTAATAAACTCTATTAATATATATTTTTTCCTTTACATGATTGCTTACTCTGGAGTCTGCAGCTTGGTTGTCTCCTGTGTCAATTCCTAAAGTCTGAAAGGTATAAATGAATCATCCTTGGTCATGATTAAGCTTAAGTTAGAAATAAAATATGTCAATCAATCTGGTTGGAAATGTTCCTGCTGTCTAGGTTGGTTATGCAAAACACTCTAAGGTGTGTAGGCATGCTCAATTAGGTCAAGGGATCTGATGGCACTTCTAGCCATAAATGTGTGTCACTTGGATTCCTCATTATTTTTAGCAGTGGTGAAAATGCATGTCAGTAGGCCAGCTAGCCAGGCTAGAATAAAATTACTTACTGAGTATGCATAAAACTGAGGTTTTAATACATTAGTATTATACTTATTCTCAAGCAAAACAGTGAAAGGAAAATATGTCTGTCTCTCTCTCAAATATATGAGTCACGCTATTGAATTTCTCAGCAATCGTTAGTATAATTCACACTGGACTATGCAATACTCAAGATACCTTAGCAGTAAAATTCAAGTGCCTAAAAACATAGATGTAATGTGAAATTAGATACAAGGAGTAAAACATCAATTTGCTCTGTTACAGTCTAACTCGCTTCCAAGAGAGGTAAAGCGCAAGCTTCACTAGGAGATTAGACGAGCCCCATTCCAAAATAATGTCATGAAAAAGGACACTCGAGACGGGTACTGAACAGTGGTGCGAGTGCTGGTGCTCTCAGATGGAGCCTTCTGCAAGAGGTTCCTACAGAAGACCATGTCAGAAATTTATGCTTGATAGACAGGTTTCCTCTGGTGTACTAAATCATAGCCCAATACCAACAGAAATGTTTCCATGTAATTCCCGGGGAAAAAAAAAATGCCAGGAAAAGCAAGTTTTAGTGTTCGTGGCTGCCCTCCTGGCATCTGGTGGAGTCACTAAGGTTACCCGAATTGGTGAAATGACCAGGGTTAAATCCTCCGGTTTTAAACTTTCCCTGCTGGTACTTTGCACCACACTGAGATCTTGGGCTCGGGCACAAGAAATGGAAGGAGAAATCGGCCAGAAACAACACAACGCTCCAGCCTAGTTTTGTTATGCAGAACAAAAATAAACAAACTTAATGCAGGGAAGTGGCAAACTAAAATAAAAACATTGCTTCTGAGAACAAGAGGCAGGACTGGTACTGCAGGTAAGGCTGGTGCTTCTTAAACACCGTTCTTAAACGTGGTGTTAGAGATGGCAGAGTCCCTTTAAGAACAGCACCACGCAGCTCATATTTTCTTTGCTGCCAATAAAATGCAATTAAATCTCATGAATTAATATATTAACTTCAGGAAGAATTCCCATTCTTTTCTTTGGATATCAAAATGGAGCCATCATCAGTCAGTTAGTTAAATAGGAGAATCCGGAGAGTAAGTAAATGGAAGAGCTTTCAAATGCAGGGCTGAAAATGCCCAATGAATGTGTAGGGGGCTTCAATAAAAAGATTTTGACTTGTGTTTTCACCCCTTTCCCACTTTGCTCATTGTTTAGTGACACTGCTATGGACACAGTATTCAGTCCCTGCCCGCCCCAGCCCTGGGATGTAAAAATGTCATCTCTATTGTGCTGCCGGGCCGGCTTTGATGCTGCCGCGGCCCTTTGTGTGCCCTTCTCAATCCCTTTATAAGGCTGTCCTGATTGTCCATACTGAACATCGCCACAAAAGCTCGTCTTATTGAGAAAATAAAAAAAAGTCAGAGAGGGGCCAAATGACGGGAGATTGGGCCTTTGCTGTAAAAGACCGACTATTCACATTCAGCAGTCATTTTTTCACTAAGGAATTACAAAGTTGGGTCTGTAGCCGTGCCAGCAAAGCCACTTTAGACACTTTCTCCTTAAATTTTATTTATAGTTACTATTATGGCTTTTGCAAAGATCACGTACTGAGGACAAATGTTAAATCCTAGAAGCAGTTGAGGATAATTTCCCTTTTCTGAAGGAAAACAACTGCGTAACTCTCGTGTGCGTGTTCCATTTGAGAAGTTTAGACAGATTGTACGGAAATTCAACTACATATATACTACAAAAAGTGTTCGTTGTGACAATAAAATAAAGTCAGAACCAGACCCCATCTCCCCTGCTATGTCGGAACACACATCTTTGCAACCGAGGACCCGAGACGCTGCGTTTAAATTATCGGTCTGGAAAAACCTCTCCCAGTTGTTCTTCCCCCTAATGCTACCCTGACTTGTACCGAGTGTCCGTGGGCAGGACGGAGACAAAGGCAGGATAAGGTCTTATTCTTTGGGAACGGGCTATCGGAATGGGAGGACGGTGATTTCATGGCTTTTGTTACCGAGGTTAGGGACCGAATTCTCTCACTGAATTAGAATGGTAACAAGTGGGACTGGGGATCTCTGGGGCTTTTGTAGTGCACTCATCTGAGAGATTGCGCTTTTCTCAGCCCTTCAGATTTATTTTGCCAAAGTTACAGGGCAATTATGGAAATGCAGCCTTTGAAGCTGGGCCGATTTCTCTTTATTTTCTCTCCCCCCACCCCGCAAAGCAAAGCCTCCCTCGCCTCCTTTCTTCGGCAAGTCAGCAGTCATTAGGCAGCGGGGTTTCGAGCGGCCATTCAAATATTCTTTTGAATAGCGCGAGAAAGTTTTAATAAATATATGTTAAAAAAAAAAAAAAATAGACTTCGAAGCTTTTTGGGACGGAAGTGTAAAATAACAGCAAGGTAACAACATTAGAAAGCAGGCTCTGCGTGCACGAGGTGCCAGGACGTGAAATGCTGCCCATGGAGAGAGGCTCCATGTGCCCTGCGACCTCCCGGGCGCTGCCGGTCCCTTGTCACCCCCACACAAGCCACAGCTCTGCGGCAGCGTTTGCTCCTCGTCCCTCACATCTCCCTAACGAGAGGCCCAGCACAAACAGAGTTGTAGTTTCGCACCTTTGTACATTATTTATCATGGGGGTTTGGAATCTCAGTGCTGCGTGTGAACTAAGACGACATATTTTTTTACTTTACTTGGCACACTCAGGTTAAGGAAATACATCTGAAACCAGATGTCTAGACCCGGAGCTGGGCAGGCTGTGACCAGCACTGCTTTTTGCCCAGAAACTCAGTTCTGCACATCTCTGTTTACTCTCTATTCCATTTCTTATTTGTATCGAACTGTTTTGCTCTTGTAAGATAGATCAGTGTTTTCCTAGGCCATTTAACAAATACTATGGGCCAAATTCAGACTTGATGTAAGGGGGAGGAGATATTATTGGTATCTCTGAAAGTTATATACACTTACACAGGGCCTGAGCTTGGTCTGAAATATGGACCTTCCATCATCAGCAAAACATGGTAGGAATATTAAAGTTTCCTCTCTGACTTTTGTAACTGAGGTGCAAATCTCTTTTTTGCTTTCTATTGAGTGTATGAGGGATCCCAGGACCTCATCTACAGCAGCATAGAACGTAAGAGATTTGTGTTTTCTGGATGTTAGGGCTTACAAATTTTGCAGCAGGAAGTTCCTGCTAATCATGAATCTATTCAAAAGCACGAAAACCTAGCTCAGACCTCTACAGAAGTGTGCTTACAATAAATTAATACTAGTATTTCCCATAATGGATGCAGAAGGTTGAATGCTGCATCTATAGCACTCAGCACTGCACACGGAAGTCTCAGCATATGAATTTCATATGAGCTGGGCTTAGTGGAGTTGCAGTAGATACCATGGGAAGAGCACCAGCTCTCCAATCTTCTCCTCATCCTCCTCCCCTAGTTCCCTTTCACACATCTAAATTTCTTCCCCAGCCTCACACAAGTGCTGAGGCCTCCCTCCTATTCCTCTGTACCTTTACCCAATCTGGAATCATCGTAATTTTTTCTGGAACTCATCCCATTGTTAGGGTGAATTCCAAAACCTGCTCCGACTGGATCCATCATTTAAAAGCCCTTCAGGAACTTTGGGGTATCTGATTCACTTCAACACGCAGCTGGGTATGGTGTGCTCTCATTGGGTTTGTGATAAAGAAAGGAGGACTTGTGGGATACAGATCTAGGTTCAGTTTTGCGTACAAAACCTTAAAATGGGTTCGGGTTCTAATATGGTGGTCTACTCCAAGAACATTTCTAACCTTAAAAACTCACGAGTCAAATTAAGAAAAGGCAAACTTGCTAATAACATTAAGAAGCTATCCCAATTGTAAATATAACAGGGTGGGGAGTTGACTCCTGTGAAAAATGGTAGTATTCATACTGTTGGTACCTTCTGATGTAACCCTGGGAAAAATGCAATGGCAAATGACCATGCCTTGCTGAGGAAAACATTCAGGGAAATGAAAGAAACCCTTCCATTTCTGCCTTTAACAATTTCTACTTGTTTATTTATTTTAAAATCAACATAAACACCAAACAGCACAGATGCTGCCAAGGGGCAGCTGGCAGCCCACAAGCCAGGATCACGCTCTGAGGCACAGGCTGAGCTTGTCTCCCACGGCCTTTTCCTTGGGGGAGATGGAGAACAGACGGGCAGCACAACCTGCCTCTCCAGCTCTGTCCCTGCTGCACCCAGTTCCCAGGTCTGCACAGTCCCCATGGGAGGAGACACATCTTCATCCTACCTCTAGGTACCTCCAAGGTGAGGAGAGGACAGTTCCATGTGCCTTTGTTGTCCTTTATAGCTATAAGTAATTGCCACGTGCATCTCCCCTGAAAAACACCACGGTGTGACATGGTTCGTGGGCTCCTCAGAGAGTCGGGCTTTCTACTGTTCTAGGCTTTAAATATCAATAATTAAAAAGACTTTGAATCATACCTGCTGACGCGGTTTGTGGGCGCAGGGCTCTCCAGCATGCCCAGGTGAGGGCCCTGCAGCAGTCACGCTGCTCCTCTCCGGCAGCCCCAGCCCGCAGGTGGTTTTGGGGGGTGCGTTTTGGTAAGCTGGCCTGAAGCCCACAGAGACACAGATCACCACGACGAAGCCTCTGCCTGGAGGTAAAGGTCACAGATTTTGAATACTTCAGATATTTTGTAAGCCACTTTTGAAGACTGTAAAGAAAAGAGGTTTCCATGCTTGGTGCTGTCAAAAACGACCCTCGGGATGCAACGCTTCTCTGCGCGCTTGGGTCAAAGCCCACCAATAGTACAACAGTCATCAACGGGGTGAGATCTTCCAGATGTCTTGTCTTACAAGGAATAATTCTGGCTCATCTGGGCTGAGTTTTAACCCCTGGGCTTTGCATTTACTCTGTAGTGCAAGCAAAACAGCAGGTCAGAGTTGTGACAGTCAGTGTCTTGAAGGTTTAGAAATAGAGGCGTGGGCATTATAAACTAAAATGATAAACTAATTTACGGTACACGAGACGATGTTGTCCTACTGCTTCTACAAATAGACTTCAGACACGGTTGTCTACTATTTGACTGTCAGTGGGAAGTGTATATCTCATAAGGCTCTGACCTGGTTATCTTCTAACCCTGAGCAATTAATCACCAACATCTAATAGGGAATAGCTGCGCAGAGGAGCGTTTGGTGTCCAGCCTGTTCAAAATAATGCTTTCACCTTTTCTCCAGCTATCAGACCTATGGCTTCCCTCAACGTGGGACCTCTGCTTTCCTTTGGAAGAAGACGTGGCACAAAACAAACCTCCCTCTGCAAGGGGAACCCACCAAATTCAGTCTCTTTAAAAACTAAAAAAAAAGCCCCAAAACAGAGCAGCTTGTGCAGTAAAGCCACCAAATACCAAGGTCTCAGTTATCGGCCGTGCTGCACATGGGAGCAGAGGAGATAGAAAGGGTCCCTGTTCCCCCGCCATGTGGGTTACCTGTGTTTCTAGCGCCTGTGCCTGCAGGAGGGGATGGGGAGAGAACCAAAACCCGCTTATTCTTTCCTGCTGGTGGGGGGATTGGCGACTTTCCCCACCGTTTCAGCTGTAAGCGAGAAAAATGGCTTTGTCTGTAGTGGGCTGTGCAAAGTTGGAGTAAGGTAGTGAAGAATCAGGCCCCATCGATTCTTTGTAGTACTGGAGCTGTGTTTTGAAGTGCAATAAAAATACAGGTGGTGGAGAAGATAATGCACGGTACCGTTCCTTTGGGACACTCGGGGAGACGGTAAAGAATTCCAAAATACAGAGCGTGGGTTTTTCTCTAGCATTGATCACAAGCATTAGTTCAAGAAAACACCCAGAAGTAGTAAATATGCAAATTTGTTATGAAAGAAGAACCTAAAAGTACCCGCTATGTTAGAGAATTTGTTTAAGGATATTTGATCCTCATGCAGAGTTTATCAGATTACGGTTTAATTTGTGCATTCAGGTTTGTTTGTTTGGTTTTTTTTAAAAAAAAAGGGGAGGGTTCCCTTTTAAAAATATTTTCTTTCTCTTCTGCTCCACTACTTGTACTGGAGCTATTTCACTTCTGTTAAGATACAAGAAGTGTGTTTACGGTGTAATATAAATCTGGGTTGGAGAATACCAATTTCATATAAATTAGATGGCAGAGCACTGTTCCGCTATTTTGTTGTCTAAATTATATGGAAATTGGTCTTATGCAAGGAGTAAGTCCTCACAGAACAGGGCCCTTAGGCTTTTGGTTTAATTATCATAAGCTTCCATTTAATTAAACTTATTAAATGGTTTGGTGTAAAAGCAGACTATCGTTTTGCAGAAGCTTTCTGGAAGAGAAAAATATTTATGCCCTAGTTGCTTGGGAAGTTGCTTTCCTTCAGAGATGTTTCCCTAGGTACAAGAGTGAGGGTCACCTGGGCCATCCTCCCAGGCACCTTCACACTCTTTGCACCCAGAGGCATTTCAACCTGTTCCTTACTACAGGGCCAGTGAGCAAGCTGAGTTTTTCCCATGGCAGGTATTTCAATTTATGGGCTGGGAATTATAGGATAATACCGGCATAAGAAGCAGCAGATGTAAACGAGTCATGAATACCTGGAAACTAAAATAAGCTCCTAAACCATCAGAACAGAGAGGTTCTGTGACAGCAAAAAACCCCAAACCAACAAAAAGCCCTAACCCCCTAAACAAGCCCTTATTTGCTTTCAGATCAGCTTGATAAATTAGTTTTGGACATCACACGATGTGGTGTCTGTATTACCCAGAGATGACACACGAAGCCTCCTCCAGCCTTTTGTTCATACGCAACCCTCCTGTGAGGCTTTACTTTCACAAAAAATACGTAGCTAATGGGATTCACCCCAAATGTGCCGGCCACTTTAATATGCAACCATTGTCCACAGTATACACCAGTTTTACCAGGAAAGAGCTTAGCTGAGATTTGGATATTATAAAAATCCTTGTTCGGATGAATTTGACTTTCGGTGGCTTCCTACAGAATCCCAACTTTAAGTCTATGACACAATCACTGGCATTGCTAACTTCTGGGAAATGTTACACCTCTTACTTTATTCTGCAAAACATAAACTTTATCTGGGTTGAAAAACAAATATGTATTGATCCTGTTTCTCCAAATACAACGTTGTGGAATAGCATTATGTATTCCAATGTGCGGTACTGTCTACTGACTCCTTTAAAAAAGGAATAATTAGACGAATAATTAGCTGAATATGCGAAATTGAGATGCTTCTTCAGAGACATGTGAGAAACTGATTAATAAGAGGAAGGAGAGCCGCTGTGTGTCAGGGATCTAATAAATATATTTAAGGACAAATAAGTAGGAAAAGAAAGCACACATTACTAATGTTGATAGAAAGCCTTAACCGTCTAATGAATTTCAGAAATTGGTTGAGAATAGTTAATCTGTGTGATAACATGACCCTCAGGGTTAGTTAGATCTGTGAATTCTTATCCCCCTCGGGACTTAGCAAGTTTCCAGAGATTCACAGCAAATTCTTACAAGGAAAAGGCATTCACAGTTGGAAGATTTCATGCAGGTTTTCATTCTGAATGCTCGTGTTACGCAAAACCCAATATACTGAGACAATGGCAGAGAGTGAAACTCAGAGCTAGCCACACTGTTAATTAAAATTTTCACTTTCTAACAAACGATCATGCACATTTGGATGTATTATGGGATCATATATAGCTCCAGATGAAAGGAAGAATTTTACCATAACAATACTTGATTCTTAGTTGCTTCTCTCTGCTAAATTAAACTCTTGTGTGTATGGCGAAAAGCAAATGTATCAGTTGGTATTTTCTTCATTGGATCAGGCATTTCTTATACACCCTTTACAAAAATTTCACGGGAAACTGACAGAAAAACCCACCTAGCTTATGCAGAGTAGAGCTATAAAATGCTTAGTGACTGCAGTCCTATCAGTGTTTCAGGAACACCGGCAATGGCAAGGCAAACCCAAATATTTCAGAGCGACTGACCCGAGCAGCAGCGTGATCCTGAGGTTCCTTCTCCCGGAGCTGAAGGGCACCAGAGCTGCTGGGGGGACAAACGTGTCCTTTTGTGAGCAGAGGGGCTGGAAATGCCGCTTCTGGTTGGCTTGAGATGCTGAGTCCTGGCTGACCTGGGGGTGCAAAACAAAAAAGAACATTCCCTCACGGAAGGCAGTTTTTACACCCCCCCAGAGGACTATTAGACTAGGGTTTCCAAAAGAATTTAGGGCAGTCAGGCACCCAAATCCCACCGAAATCTCCTCTGAAAAATCTCAGCTGTAGCTCTTAGTGACACGTTATAGCCGCAGCTTTTTCTTTTGAAGAATGGGATGGATTTCATTCTTCTTGATGTGGATGTAAAGGTGCAGAAGGGGGCAAAAAAGGAAAGACCCTGAGTCCGCAGAGTTGGCAGGATCACGGATTGAACGGATGAGCGCGTCCCCATTTGTGTGGGGAAAATGTGTTCATGTCCAACCTGTGCTCTTCTCCAAACTGTAATCCAGGGCTTGCGTTCCTGCACAGTGATCTTCAAAGAGGTGAGAACAGAGAGTGATGATCCTGAAAATAAAAAGCAGACACACCTTTTGTGCGCACATCTCTGACTATATACCTCTGGCTCACCCTCTAAAAAGAAAGATTTGTTCGTAACAGTGACATTAATATAAATGGTGTTGAAGGCATACTTTTCAGCTGATATTGCAAAAATGAACGTTCACTGCATAGTTGTGCATAGGAGGTCCTGCTGAAAATACTTTTATATAATTTAACAAAAAAGAAGCTTTTGTACTAAGAAATTATGTCTTAAAGCTTTCTTATTTGGGAAAATTCCAGCCTTTGTGCTCATATCCCAGTTATTACAGTAAAGACTTCCAAATGGGAGATATTTTAGAAGAAAACAGTACCAGAGTGATAAGGGTACTGTGCTTATTTTTCTTCAAGCAGTGGTATGCTTTTAGTTTGAGAAGGAATTTTAAAAGGTTCTAGATGAGATGGTACAAATCAAACATATTCTTATAATATTTATCTAAAATATGTCAAGAAAAAGGAATAACAGGGACTAACATTTCCTGAGAAACAGAACAATAGCAGGGCCAGAATGCGTCTTATTTACCATAGCTAAATAGAGCTAAAATATATGAATCTGTCTGTAGCACAGGTCACTAACAATGATTATAGAAATACAAACCTGCTACTAAACAAGAGCAACATCTCCATCAACATCATTCCTCTTAACTGCCCATTAAACACGGCTGTTGCAGGCAGACTTGTGCCTGGAGGACTTGCATGGACTGCTATTGCTAAAAGTACACACTCCGGCCCAACCAAGGTGATGTCTCTTGACTCTGAAATTAGTATTTGCTACAACAGTATCTTTTCCTGTAGGGATATTAACATACAGATAACATTAACAGAAAGACGATTTATTAGCAGTGACAGAAAGGCAAGGAAGATTGGTGAGCAAGATCCAAGGGTATGAGGGGAAAGATCAAAAAACATCACAGAGTCTATCATCAGTCTGTTCCCGGGTACCTACAAGAGAAAGTGAAGCTTCAAAAAGATGAGAAGAAAGCTGATGATGGGGTGACAGAAGCAGCTCCTCTCCAGGACAATGACAGAACAGTAATTATAGACAACGATGACATGTGATGGAGAGTTTTACCCTCCACCTTTACAGGGAAGGATCTAGGCAAACACATGTATCAACATACTCTATGATAGGAAGGATAGGGAATGAAAGGAAAGGTGAAACTCTTCCTCCGCCACAGCCACACTACCATGCGTACGGTATCAGGAGGGAGGAGAACCTAAGGCAAGAGCAGCAGACAGACGTGTCCCTCTGCAAAAGACAAGCGGGGCAGCTGAGCAGCCCCTGCTCCGGGACGATGCTGGGGGCTGCGTGAGCCTTCCTCTCGCCACGACACACCGACAGCCTGCAAGAATCGCACGTCAGCGCTGGATGCTGCCGGCAACGACTCTGAGAAGCGGTACTTAGGTATTTATTTCAATTTGCAATACAACTATTTACAGTGCTTCCCGTAGCCTGCAGATACCACGCAGCGAACAGAGCGTCACGGGAGATATTTGACCCACAGCCTCTCCTCCAGAAGCACCGAACGACGCCGATGCCGAAAGCCAACCAACAGCCCCTACGGTGGCGACCAGCCCACCGGTCAGAGCAGCACGGAGCGGCACACACACGTCCTGCTCCAACTTGACCGACGTGGGGATGTGGGATGAGCACCTCGCCAGTGGCTCCCCACACACCGCAAGGACTCGCGCTGGACCCCAGTCCCTGCCCGCACCGCAGGACAGCAGGGTGCCTCAGACCCAGCTTTCCGGCACGGTAGCTTGTGAGCTGGCGTAGTTTTATTCCAAACAGAGGTTAAAGGATGGCTGGGTGTGAGAACGACGGAGTCAAGAGGCTGTTCCAGGCTATTTGGTTGTGGTTTCTCAGTGCCAAGTCCCACCGCAGCGCTGGGCTGGTCGGGATCACAGCACCGCGGCTTCGCCCTGTTCTACCGCCTCGGCACAGGCCAAAGGGGTTTGTTTTCATCTGGCTCAAAGTGGAAGTAAAGCAAAATAAAAAGATTCCACGTTTCATTTGCAATAAGGCACCAGAAAAGTACCAGTTAAAAAAAAAAAATAGCTTCAGTAAATAACAGTATGTTTCTGAGACCAGCTCTCTTCCTTTCCTTTCCTTTCCTTCCCTTTCCTCTTTTTGTCAAAAGAACGAGCAATTAGTTTATTAGTAATATTCAAAGTCACAATTTTCTTTATATCTCAAATTGAGTCCAACTGACAGCAAACAACCCACTGCCAAACTATTTGAAATTATTTTCCATCAAAACGTTTCTAGTTCATTTGGCTGTAGTTCTTAAAATTTCTTTATGTCTTATCTTGTCAAGAACAATTGCCTCCATGAAGCTCCTGTCAAAACTGCCTGACTTTTTGTTTACAGCATATTAGCATCTAGGGAACCAGCCAGGCCTGTAGGACAGTACTTCCTTCTAAATAATACCTCAGGAAAATAATAAGCACTGAGGACACATTTATGATGTCCTGTAAACTCAGAGCTCAAGCTTGCGCTCCGTGCATTTCTGTGCCATCCTAGTGCTCACATACGGACCTGTCCCCTGCCTCCAGCCTGCACCAGGGCACTGGGTGACCAGCCAGGGAGCACTGGGAACACTGGGAGCACCCCGTGGATGCTGCTGGTCCATGCCAGCCCACGTACAAGCATCAGATATAACCAAAGGTCCCTGCTGCCAGCTCTGCACAGTGTATCTAGAGACCGCTGGCAGACTGAAAAGGAGTAATTGCAGAATTTTTTCCTCTTTGCATGCACACATGCCTGCTGGCTCTCTCACACACACGTATACTATAAGGACCAATAAAAGATCAAAAGCAAATAAACGAAGCAAATTAATGAAAATGAAGTGGAAGACTGTAATCACACCCAACCACGCCAAAAAAAAAAAAAAAAAAAGCTCAGAACAAATTAGTATGTAATACACTACTTCAGACAGATGTTCAAATAGGAACAAAAGGAAATAAGGAGGAAAACCATACAATACTGGCTTGAGAACTTTCAGGAATATGAAAAAAAAATACAAAGGATAATTTCCCATTTTGCCTGGAGCAAGCAGAAATAAGGCCGGATTCTGATCCATTGAAGATACTCTTCCCATTGCCTTCAACAAAATCACCATCCAGCCCCTGCAATAACAGCTGAGAAACACATTTTCCAAACAAAAAAGAGCAGGACATAGGTTAGCAGTTAACCACAGGCACAGCATTCTGCTTGACTTTCACAGTATTTTTCTTTTTATTCCTCTGTAACTATTAAAGCCCACTATTTTTAACCAGGAAAATCACGAGTGTTTTCTTTGACATGCTAGGATATTTAAACATTTGAGTTCAGTCCTGCTGATGAACAGATGAACAAACTCCTGCCAGCAGGAGAGCTGCAGTAGGCATGCATCTGCACCTTCTCACGCACAACCCTCAGCTCCCAAAACCTCAGGAGTTTCCCAGTCTGTTCTACCTACTCGCTCCAAAATAATTACATATATCACTGTTTGGAGCCAGAGGGTACACACAGTCACCAGTGATTCACAGCAGCTTCACGTCCTCTGCATTTTCTGGCATCAAAACATTCAGCGTTATTGCAACCACATAACTGGTTTTCAATCTGCTCCTTTAAGACAAGCTGTACTGGACGTGGACTGATGCCAGTAACCTTTTGTAAATTTATCACTGTAATTTTGCCATTTCAAATTCGCATTCTCAGATATTAGAAACGCGTGCTGTAAGGTGTAAATATACAATACATCAATTAAATGGTGGTCTTGATGGTGCCTGATATTGTTAAGAAACAGAAGGATTTCGGAGTGAAACCAGTTGTTTAAAAGTGAAGCAAAACACCTTCTCAGAAAAGACATTTTGGAAAACTCGTTGCCTTTCTTTGTCTCACAGTACCGATGGTCCCAGGAGCACCTGTGCATTCACTAACGTCCCCCCGTGACCTGGTTTGTCCCCGGACCTGCAGCATCGCCAGGTCTCTGCCGCACATTTGGTGTACCCTCTGCCCACAAGCAGCCTCCAGCCCACTGCCCTCCACAAGCCTGGTCTCAAGCAGGTGGTTATCCTTCATCAAGCAGATGCTTAAACAGCTGGAACTTCCCCCTCAAAAATGCATCAAACAATTATTCTTTTCTGTAGCTGTCTGTTTTCTCATTGTCTCATGTCTGGTGTGGTTTCACTGGCTGACTTTACTCAACCACCTGCAATACCTCATGTAAAGGTCAGCAACCTTTACGTGTTGATCTTCCTGAAGACCCATGTTTGTTATACAAACTATCCTTAAAAATAAATAAATCTTGAGCAGCTTGAATTTTCTACGGAGGACTATCCTTTATCTTTCCTTACTGACTCGACTTCCTCTGTGGAAAGGCTTTCTTTTTAGCATAAGAATCCGCATTACCCACCTTGTTGTTGCTTAGTTTAAGCCCCACTCAGCTCTTTCTTCTGCAGAGAAACATGACCCCAGCCACAACCATGTGTAATCTAAATTATTGACTGGAACCGTGGGGGAACTCCCTGCCTCAACAAGCCTTTCGTTCCCGAGAGGGGCAGCTCATCAGTGACCTTCCAATTTGCTGTTGGATTGCCAGGCTGCCTTTAACCTGAGCTCTTTTCCATCACGGTTCTCTCCCCTGCCTTCTCAAGATAGATCCAGAAGGTGCCAGGAGACACCAAAACCTGTCCATCGTTGCCTGTAATCTTGAAGCTGACACTTACCTTGCTGTTGGGCAGGATGGAAGATTGAGTCTCTTCAAATGGGGTTTTGAGAGCTGGATGAATGATTTCTTGTCCAAACAACAAAAGCAGTTCTTGCCTTATCATGCCAGATGGAAGAAAATGCCTTTTGGAAGCAAACAAAGAAGTTAAAGACTTTCCCATCCACTTATTTGAATTTTTCACAACCAGAACTTAGCGCACTGTCCTATCTGCACTTGGAATCTCTGAAGAATTTCCGAAGAAATCAACTCCCTGAGCGGTGAGACCATGCGTTTGCATACAGTGAAAAGCCAGAGACCAGGAACAGAGCCACGAAGCTGAAACCTCATCCCTCCATATCTCAGTTACATCTGAGAGCTGGGGAAAGGCAGAATTGCTTATCAGTCATTTTACAGCCCAGAAGTTCAGGCCTGACTTCTCTCAGCTGTGCAGGAGAATGACTCATTACACCACCAAACCAACCAGGGGTATATTCTGCTGCTGCTCGGTGATAAACACGGGTGAGAGGCACCGGAGATCCGGAGCACTTGTGAGAGTCGCAGCGACACCAGCGCAAATTGTCTTGCGTTGTAGTTATCAAGGAAGGAAAAGAAACTGGCCCCTGCTGAGCAGTCTGCTGCAGCAGCAAGGTTGCTTCTTGTTTCTGACCTACCTTGTTTATAAAGTTATACATTTACTTTCGAAGTCAGCGGAGCTACCACGGATTTGAAGTTCATGTAAGCAGGAGAAAGCGTCAGGTCATAAAAATGCAGAGTATGTCCTACCAAGCGAGGCAGGCGGGATTGGGTGGTCTTGACTGGAAGGGAAAACACAGAACCAGAGAAAGTATATTCGACAATAAACTGCAAAAATTGCGTTTGGCTGTGACACTCATCTTGATGGGCTTTACAACATTACGGTTATTAATTTAATCTGTCTTGTTCCATTTTTCCCATCTGTCCAGCTTCTTTCCCATCCACACAAACACTCTCTCTGAGTTGGTACTTCTTACTTTGTCCTGAGAGAGGTGTCTCTCTTTTTCTTTTTTTAAATAATTCCTATCCCGTTATGCCAAAAAATAAACATGACAACTCATTGAAATAATTAAAGGCTTATTATTAAAACAGAAAATGCTGAATAAGTTAATACAAATATTTAATATTTAATGCATTGTGTCTTTCCACTATTTTACATAGTGCACCAGGCTGATACTAACATGCTTTTATAGTGAATATACTCGGAGACTCAGCTTCTATTCCAGCTGCAATAGTACAGAATGGAAACTACGAGCTGTTGAACAGAATTGCAGACAGCAAAAGGTTTAACAGAATTAACAGATAAAGATGCCCATGAGCCTCCATTTACCCTCAAATTGTATATATTTTTTTCAAGTAGCATCAACTCTTTTGGAAAAAAACCCTACTTGATTGAGTATATACATATTTGTGTGAGGCAACAACAAAGTCTGAAATTACATTATACCAAAATAATTTTGTAATTGCCCTTAAAAGTCAACGATTTTCTGATGTTGTATTAGATCATAATACAATACCCCTTACCAGCTGAATATACAGTCAAGGCCAAGCTGTCCTGGAACAGTATTTATGTTAATTAAAAAGAATTTCTTTGCAAAAGTTTTGGTCTTAGCAAACAATTTAAACTTAATGTGCACCTCTGAATTTACCTTTCTTCTTATGTCAAGAAAGTATTTGCAGCAACATTGTCATCAGGCAGCTTGGTTTGTGATATTAGCTACATATGATGGCAATTAGAGGCAGAACCTCCGAAAATCCTGGTAGTCCAGCCAGGCATAGCCATAGCTATTTTAAGCAGATTTATACTTACAGCATCAAAGAATGTCACAGAGAGAAGAAAATATGGTAACTGTTGCTTTAAATTATAGCTATCATTACTTCAAAAGGATATTCAATCAGAAACCACTGCAGACTAAAACTATTTATGTCTTCTGACACTGAAAGGAAAGTAGACAGTTTCAGCCTGTCATCTCTTAATTTTTTTTTTTTTTTTTTTTTTTTTTTTTTTTTTTTTTTTTTAAATAAGAGAAAAGTACTGTTTGGTCTGTAAGAAACAAGTTATACATCCAGGAGGAATGAGTCAGAACAGGTCTCCTGCTTGTTTTTGACCTTTCCCTGCCTGTCAGCTCATTAAGTATTGCAGGTTCTTTGCTGGTTATTTTACAAATGCTATTGGAAAAATGAAACAAAACTGTGCAGAGGTGCTTTGGCTACTTGAATGCAGCACTCTGCAGTGTTTGCCCAGAAAAACAGTTCACGTGCCAAGAAGTAACAGGTAGAGACTTTTTACTCACACGAAAACCTTTCCCTACAAATCACAAAGACAGAAGCAGTGAAGCCACAGCTGCTTACAGAGTAAATTGTGAACAAAATCATAAGATCATGACTAAACTATCCAGAGGGATTTGTGACCTCTTCTAGCAACAAGAACAGGCCTCCCATTAGTAAAATGCTTGAAAGCAAGCAACTTTCTGTTCAACAAAACCTTTAGAGGTTGGCCATGGGATGGCCCTCAAATATTAGCAGTTAGAAGTTTCAGAAGCTGATCTTAAATAGAAGTGAAAAAAAGCCATTTTCTTTTGGTGCGCCTTCTACCCCTTCACTTCCAGACGCACTTAATGTGCTGAGCGAACTGTGACAAAGAGGTGTCATTACATAAAAAAAAAAAAAAAAAAAGAGAGACACCTAAAAATGACAAGAGAGAGGAGAAACAGATGTGTCACCCATGCAGAAAACATTCCTGAAGCAAAACAAGCATCTCGCATCCCAGCTGCAGGGAAGGTTGGTGAGTGCAAAGGTGAATTTTGGATAATGTTGTGGTCCAGGGTTTGGGAGACCAGCCAGTGGAGTCTGTGTAATTGAGCAAGGCAGATGGAAACAGCTCACAGCTCAGCTCAGGGAGTTCCTGCATTATGACAATGTGATATATAGTTTGAATTCCAACACGTTCATTACACAGATGTATGTACGTGAGGCAAAAGAGCCCAAATCAAGAACCAAGCCCATTTCGCATTTTCCAGAAAGTGGGACCGTTTCTGGACAACGTTTTGATTTTGAACCAAGTGTCTCCAAAACCACTGGCCACAAGCACGACAGCGACTGAGGGCTTCTGTGAGGGGCTCCGCCGCACAGAGGGAAGCCAAGCCCCTCCACTCTCAGATGTTTCCTGTTCATTTTTTTCTCCCAATATAGCTGGTTTAGGGCCGCACTACCTGGCAGACTCGCCCTAGGCAGGATCATGGCTTGGTGGAAGGCAGAGGGGTGCGCCAGACCAAAACAAGGCTGTTTCCAACGCAGGTGACTCCAGGAAGATGCTGCCGTGTCCCCAGCAACTGGTCCTCCCCAGGATGCTCCGGAGCAGCCGCTCCATGGCCTGGGATCACTGACACCATCCTGATCCGAGCACCTGACCTCACCAGTTCTGCGTGAAGTTGATCCTACGGTGACAGGAAAGTCAAAAATCAAACCAGTTCAGCACAGAACACAGGATCTGAAATCTAGAAAAATGTCCAGTAAAAAACAAGCAAAGAAAACAACTGAGTGTAACACGCGTGGCCAGTCTTTTCCTTGTTAGCACTTCGGCTGTATTTTGAAACACGCGTATAGCTTTTTTAACAATTTTCTATCGTGATTTTTTTTTTTTTTTAGTCTTTCCTTGGTAGAATAAATTTCTGCAATATCAACTAATTAGCAAGCAGTTTGTACTGTTTATAGATTTGTACCAATTGGCACAGTGAAAAATCAAGTTACCTGACTCGCATCTAAATAAATAAGCGGTCTCCTGCTGAAATCTATTCTCAGCAAAATTACTGATAGTAGTTTGCTCAGGCACAGAGTCCAGAACAGCTTTTCCCCACTGAGATTCTCGTGCCTTTCGGTCAGAAATGTCATCCCAGCTTGCAATTTTTTTTTTTTTTGCTGCATGAGCAGGAGAGAGCACAAAGACTAGGGAGCAAGAACAAATAGCTTCCCTTATGCAAATTAAATAATAATAATAATAAATAATCATTGAACGTCTAAAGGAAATTAAAGAGATAATGAAGAGACAAAAGATACTACACGGAGAAGTAGCTGAAGAATACGTACATAAATGACACAGGAAACGAGAAGATCAAAACCTTCTAAACGTTTCATTCCACGGGGCCGCTGTCCCTTCCCAAGGGGGTCACTCTACTTCTAGATGTCATAAAGTCCCTCCCTGACGATAGTGAGTGCCATTGGTGACACAGATGTGAGGAGCTGTCGGCACAGTCTCTGTAAGTCCTGGAGAAGGAAAACGGCTGCTGACAGTCAGCTATGTGTCTGTTCATTACAGGTAACTACCACTTTACGCAAATTGTTTCAGGGTTTGGAATGTAGCAATAACTGATCTAATTAGCGTAGGCTGTAATTTAGGAGGGTTCATTATGTCACAGACATTATGACTCCTGGGTATTACTAAAGGACTTATTTGTAGTACTTGAAATGAATTTCTCTGAACACATATGTCACCCGTACAACTAGTATGTAGCTTTAAGGTGATCTGACATATTTAAAATCTCTGACTTTGAGTAGGATTCAGTTTCCAGACAGTAATAAACAAATCAGCAAATAGTACAGATTTACCTCTTGCCAAGAGAAGAAAAAAAAAAATTTAATGGCTATTTCAGATAGAAATGGCAAGTAAAATCTGTGACAAAACTACAAAGAAAACTAATAAATAATGCCAGAGGAAATATATATTGTGATTAAAGACACACACAAACTTGACAGAGACTTTGCATTTCCAGGTACGATACCTGTTTACTTCATCTAGCAAGGAAAAAGTTTAACGGCTTCTTAAGAGAAGTCAGTTATTTATTATTTCTGCTCTAAAAGCTCCCGTGAGCCTTCCTGCAGCAGGAAAGCAAGGCTACACAAACCCAACTACATGAAATACATGATGAGACAAAATGCATTAAAAAGTATAAGCAGGTTTCAGTACTACAATGCTGAAGTAAAAAACGAGTTATAATTAAGTTCAAATGCATAATCTGAAAAGGTTACAAATAAAACCTCTATTATTTGCTTCCCTTCAGGGGTCTCTCACCAACGTGGTGTTTCCTAGTTCTTTGCTTTTATGACCTAACAGGTTCATTCGCACACAGATACAAATACGCTTTTCCTTTTTACTTACATAGTGTCTGATATGAAAAAAAAGAAAATTCTTCTGGAGAGCACTTATCCATGTGCTTAATGTTAAGCAGTCCTTAGGGCCCCTGCCTGCACCTTCTTAAATCAATATTAAAGCTTGTGGTAATTTCATTTGTTCATGATCCCCATTCAAAGGGAGACTGCTATCAAGACACTGACACTAGTGACTTCTATGGCATCCTATTCTGAACACACTCCTCTCCAGATCTGATCTAAAAATTAGCTGAAACCGAATAATTCTTTGTTTCCTTTCATACCATTTGCATTGGACCTGCCTTCTTTGTGAGAGTCAGAACTCACATGTTATTTCTTAGCTTCCTTTTGAAAACTTGAATTTTACAAAATTGATTTTAAAAGTCCTAGTTTATAAAGTAGAATATTAGGATTAAAACCTATGCACAGAATACAGCATTGCTTGATCAGAAACGGACATGTTAAGTTGTGTATGCAGCATGAGCTGCTTTTGTTTCATTGCAATATGTTCCAGGGGCCCAGAGCACCCCTGGACTAAAATTAGGAACTTTAAAAATTATTTTGAAAAAATTATTTCATCTAGAAAGCGAACGACCTAACTGGATGACTTACTGCCACTACTTCCTAATACAGGTGGCGGTTCAATATCTCTTAAATGGTTTTATAAAATCTCAGATATAAATTTAATTTCCAGATACAAATTAGATTCCCATTCTCTTACAAAACCTTCTTTAATGTTGTTACCACTGCTATCCTTCTTGGCTGTCTAGGTATCAAGTCTAAGTGGGTACTGAACCAGCTAGAAGGACCGACTGTATTTAGTCCTTAATTAAATGCTGATGGATTTCCTTCAATAGCATTAAGCTCAGAAGTGAAAAAACATAATTAAATGATGCTCCTACGCAGGCAATGATCAGCATTCTCGCATGCAAGGTGTGGTAGCAGAGTAAGCCGAGGATTACTTCTCAGTTTTAGTTTTCATATTGAAGTTCTCACAGCTCGTGAGAAACCTTATTCTGTATGCACGAAACGCAAACCAAGCAATTGTCCTAAGGATGCCGTGGATTTATAAAAGTCCATTAATCTTATTAATAATTGGATTGCTGACAAGTTAAGTGTCTCGGTGCTGTTAAAACTAAGTATATTTTAAACATATCTGACTTCCTCCCATTATCTGTCATCTCCCTGAAGATGTGGGCAAATAAAAGGTCGCTACCATAAGAGGCTGCTGTCCCGTGGAAGCCTTTGTATCGTTAACAGGCAGAGGAAACCCCAATGTGAAGAGCTGGTGAACTGTACAAGGCTTTGGAACATACCGAGGAACTGAGTGACAGCAGAAACGGAGGGCTGTTAAGGTTAATCTTTAACACTCCTGTTCTAAACTGATATATTTCAATACTAGTGAACTCCTGCAATTTCCACGTGTCTAAAACATTCCTTTTTCGCGAACGTGTTCTACGTGATGGCTTGGCAGAAACCAAGAGATACAGACTCTGATCTTAGCTTCGCCACTGACCTGCCCTGTGACCCTGGATAAATCATTCCACTGTTCTGTTTATCTTCTTACCTTTGCCTGCTTCGCTTCTTTAGAGTACAAGCTCTTCATATGAAGACCTAATCTCTAGTTATTTTTTTGTCCAACATGTTGAACTCAGATGAAGCCTCTAGGTGCTCCTGAAAATAAAAAAATGCTGCTGAGGAACTGGCGGTACTGACATTCACAATCCTCATTCCGTCCGAGCGTATACACCAGCACCAGCACAGCTACACCTGCAATACTTCATCGTGGATTTTGGCGGTGAGTTAGGGGCTGGAGCAGCAGCCATGACTTCGTGCGGTACAGGTGAGAAAACAGACCTCTGTCATCATTACTGCTCACTGCTGGAAGTCTAATTTACATAAATAATGGAGTCATTTTTCCATATTGCAAACATCGGACTAAGACCACAAACTCAATTAGACTGAAGAGCCAAAGGAAATTGTATCACCAATCCAGGCTGAAGGGAGACGAGCCATTCTTTGACTGCATCCTCCAGCACCGTGCTGAACACAAAAATGAAGAACAAAGCCCTGCTCATGCTAGCAGAAGGTGTAGCTACTAGTCAGGACAGTCCCGAGATGTGAATTTGAACCCCTCCAGCCAAGCAAATGCCACATCTCACGCACCTCAGAAAAGTATTCAAACAGTCACTCTATTTTATATAAGCCTGGACATACTTTGTCCTCTTCTTGAGGTCATGTTTCACGGACCCTGCTCTGGTATTCTGAGCCCCAAGCTCGGGAGATTTAAACCCTGCTCTGACTTAGGGTCCCCATTAGGCACACAGAAGGGCACAATTCCAGAAGGGCAACCTCTGGCACCTCCTAAACTTTCCTTACTCAGTGTGCTGGCCGCTGTGACTCCTACTCCAAGTTGCCTCAAATCAGCTGACTCGGTTGAATCCCTCTACACCCTCGTCTTACCCAGCAGACACGCTCGGGCACGGCCTCGGCAGTGGTGACGCGTCAGGAACCAGGTCAGAAAGCCAATCCCACCCTCCAGCATGGGGACGGCCGAGCGGCGACGCTTGAGCTTCATGATGTTGATAAGCAGATTAAGCGTAGCTCCCATGCTAAAACTCCATCACGTGTTTGGCACCAGGACTGCGTTGGTGGAAAACTTTCTGGGTAACTCAGATCTTCAGCTGTGGGATGCTGTAAGTCAGCAAAAACCGCCAAAAATGGTATTCCAGGACTAAGCTGGGATGCAGCTGCATGTGCACTCCAACCCCATCAGGTATTGCAAAACTGTGATCCCCTGGGCAGCTTCCATCACCTTATACCTGCAAACTTCTGCCTGCGTCTCTGAGGTACGTACCTGACCAGTGACTCTCAGCCATAGGAAAATTTTGGTGTACAGCCCACAAATTGGAGGAGGATTGACCGCTTCCTCACTATCGCCTCCATCCTCACCAACGATACCATACAACTCCTTCAACACAAGAGTTTTGGTTCCCCAGAGCTGTGAAAGCTGCCCTAAGGAATCTAGATAGATGAATAAATCTGTCCTAGCAATTTAGGGCATAAACTATAAAAATTCTGTGTCACTTTAGAGTTAAGTCACACAAAAAGCAAAGGAAACTAGTGGCGGTTTTGGTAAACAGACTTTACTAAAGAAACCACTGTGGGCCCAAAAACCCACTCAGAAATACTGAATAAAGCTAAGAGGGCAAGAAATAAGAAACGAACAGTTTTCTTCCTTTCCTCCCTTTACCCTTCTTCCTTTTTTTAAAGTAAGCTTGACCTAGTATGACTCCTAGAAGTTACCTGCTGAGCACATCAGAAATATATCAGTAACTAGAGAATGAAGAATATATCTTAGAGCATGGAAAAGAAACCAAAATGAAAGCTTTACCATTAGGAATATTAATGTTGGCCCTGTCTGAGTTAAGACAGTTACCGACTGGAAGACTCAGTTGCTGCTCTTAGTTTGCACAAGCAGGAATATCAGCAATTCATCCTGTGAAAAATAGTACTTCAGCTGGCAGAGCTGGAAGAGAAGAGTGAGAGAAATTGAGGCCTTTTTGTCTCAGATTACATGTCTAAGGGCTAGAAAAACCCTACTACCTTTTTTCTGCGCCCCCCCCTCCTTGTAAAAAACAAATAAAATGAAACAGAAGGGAAAAAACCCCACCAACAACATAGCAACATGACAGTCATGTGTATAATGATCTCTGGCAGCCTCAGATAAGATCACAGCCCTTGGGACTGGTGGAGCCTGGAGCTAATGGACCCCTGCTTTGGGGAAAAACTAGAAGTGTGCACAAAAAAAAAAAATTCAGTTCTCATATTAAAAAGAAAGGAGAGGTATGTCGCTAAATCTATTCCTTCTGAAGAAGCCTTTGAAAATATAAATGCATGAAAACATCTGAGTCACTTCTGCATCCATGAGTGAGTGATCCCCTCTACCCTGACCACTAACGCAAGGAACTTGCCTTACTCCCGGTTTGCCCCAGAACTACACCATTTTCGGTTAGTTCCATCAATTTTTTCAGTACAAGTCACATGCAGATATAATTCTCCTGTTGAAGTAACTTTATTTTTTTTTTATGTAAACTTGTGCATAAATTTTAAATCGAGCATATAAGGAATGGGGTTCATCTAAATTACTGCTGTTACTCCCCTATCCCCAAATGTCCCTCAGATCTTGGGAACAACCTTGTTCTTTTGGAGAGGTGGTTTGGAACATCTGTAAGATAATTGAATTTTTTTAAAAAAATCGGTTCTGTTCCAAGAAAAGACCCAGAAACTCAACAAAGCTGTTTGTGGACTTCAAGGTTTCTATTGATTTTAGAGGGAAGGTGTGAAATCCGATGACTAAATGGCAGCACCACTGAAAAATCAAGTTATGTATGGTTCTCTTCAGTTGGATCAGTTCCTCTAAATAATTCCTTGTTTATCTGCCTTAGTGTTTGGACTGGTGCAGTGCAAGGCAAGAGCGGGATGGCACCGGCTCGCTTTTCTGGGGTGCTATTTAAGCACAAGTCAAACCGTGCCCTGGCTGCTGCCGAGTCCTGAGCTCTTACGAAAATCCAGCCCTTTCACTGAGTGCTGAACAAAGACAAGCCAGGCTCCTGGTTAGCTTAAAAGCCTGGTGCCGAAAAAAGAGAAAATAAAAATCACGGGGTTGGCAGCCCTACGCATGCTTGAACAGAGGAAAATAAACTATAATCAAATGCTGAGTGGGCGGAAAGCGCAGGGAGCAGCGGGTCTGTGAATCATGTCCTCCCCCAAGGCCTCGCTGTCATTAGGAGTACAGGTGTGTGGTTTTAAAAACACATGTTGTCCATACTGATGTTTTAACAAGCGCTAGTCAAAGCAGGAGCGGTTTTAACAGGCATTTACTGGTAAAGATAAAGCCTAAGCTCCCTGCTCTGGGTTACTGCAGTCGGTTAACATGTTAAAACTGTAGCTGCCGGGTCCAAGAAAGGATTTTAACATGAGTTAAAAATAAAGTCCTTTTTGTACATGCATGGCTTAAGAGAGAAGAGTCCAAATCCCTTCTACCAGCAAGAATAATAGAAAGAAGCAGAAGAAAAAGAGGATTAGAAGAAGCATATGTGCTCTGTCCTCCCTGTTTTCTTCCCAAGCTTTTATTTTGCTTTGCTCCTCTTACCGAGCGTGCCTCTGGATGCCGACCCAATTAATTTCTATATTACCTTTCAAATCAGGCTCCCATACAGACCAGGGCCAAGGCACGGGTTTCTGCTGCCAAGCACCCGCCGGTGCAGGAACAGGTACATGTTCAGCAAAGCAAACACTTCTGAATGCGGCGGTTGTCATCAACTCAGAATCTGTCATCTCTTTAAAAGCATTAGAAACAGAGGATGAGGGGGATGCTCGCACATCCATCCAGCTCTGCCATTGGGAATGCCTCAGAAAAGCTCTCTGGCATTTTCTGAGGTGTGAGATGAGGCAGAATTTGCCCCAAAAGCATGAAAGCAAAGTTTACATCCACTGCTGTGAGACTGTATTCACACTAATACTGAATTTGGAGCTCAGTGCCTGGTGCTAATCACTCATTCTGAGTCAATTTGAACGTACCCTCTCTCTAGAGGCAACAGAAGTCTAAACTGAAACACTGTAGGAAATAAAATGTCATTTAACCAGAGAGAGGAAAGAGCCATGTGAAAGTAAGGGAATTCAAGGGGCACTCCTTTCTGCTGTCATTTGTCATGTATGACACAGGAATGTTGACATCATCCTCTGATAAATGACACTGGCACCTGCATCAGAGGGATATTCTTCAGCAAAATAGAAGTTTGAAAATCCAGCAGCAGGGCACTACTAGTAGGTTCCAGGAGCTTGCAAGAAAGGAAAGATAGATGATGGTAATTTTCTTCCAAAGAGAAACATAAGACTTTTTAAGAACCATTCTCTTTTTTCTTCCCCTTCTGCTCCCTCTGGGCTTTGGGAAATGATTCTGTTTTCTAAATCTAATAGTGGCTCAGACACAAGCTATATGTTATCCAAGAGCATTCATGCCACCGCCCAGTCTTAGGGGACAAGTGTCGAGCAGAGAGCTCCAGAAGACATACCCAAGAAAGGGCCCTTCAAAGAAGCCAGCCTGGCCTTCTCCTGTCCCAGGCCAGCTAGAGATGTCAATGAACCATCTATTCCAGCACTAATCCTTCCAAATCTCACCTTTGCATTCACAACCTGTAACGCAGAGATTTTTTTCCTTAGAAACAGCAGGAATAGATGTCTGCATCCCACTCCTGGCGGTATTCTGTACAGCTGCAGGCTGGGTTTGTGGCAGAGACAGATTCTCAAGCAACTTTGCATAGCCATGCAAAGTTTGCCATGGGGTGGTTTGACATCAGCAGGCAAAGATAACTAAATAAATCTTTTTACTGCGTCGTCGTAAGGTAGACACATCACAGGTTTTCTGTTTTGAAAAGCTGAAGACCAGTGGATTAACTGTATTTGTGAGGGAAAGTCTTGCTACTCTTAAAAATGAAAAGTAAATAGATACATTCCCTCTGTCAGATTTTCCACTTGGTTGGCTCACAGAATTTATACACAGCTTGATTTTTCTTCTAATTGTATGATTTATTTATCCCAGAAAAGAAAGAAAGGAAAAAAATCTATTTGATTTGGAACAGCAGGTTGGGAAGCCCACAAGCTCTGTGACCCAGGGAGCCTGGTTCATCCTCAGGAAATCTGCGTTCGGTGCCAAGGACCTCACCAGCTACCGGCTAGTCCCAGTTTGCTCTAACTTGCTAACCACTGTCCAGTCTATTTATCATTTGCCATCTCTAGGGACCCCTGTGCAGTGATACGGACTAATAGCCCAGCAATATGCCAAGGCATATCCTTTTCATCCCACACAGCCAGCACCGTCTTCCAGACCTCTTAGTGCATGAGGGAGACTGGAACCTGGATGAAGAACAGCTGGCTTAAAACACGCCCTGACAAGCCAATGCTGGCTGAAAGGAGAAAACACTGGAAGAATGAAGCAGTACACAGGCTCACCTTCTTTTGGCGGGCTCTTTCTCCAGGAGAGTTAAAATATGATGCTGCTTTCGGGTCTTACTGAATCCATCCACTGGAGCAGAAGCAATCACTGTGCTCTTGATTCTCCTGCTGGAATAACAACCACACATTCATGTCTTCAGTACCTTCAGGTTGGATTATTGCAACCCGGGCTATGTAACAAGTTCACCAGGAAAATACACTGTCATTTTCTAACCCAAAGAGGTAAGAGAGAGTGTATCATCCCGATGTGCTCTTCAGGCTGCTTTGGACTAGAGACTCTTCAGTGAGTGACTGGTGAACCCCAACCAGCTGGGCTGAGCACCTGCCCCCTCCAAAAGCCCAAGAACGAAAGGGGAATGATAACCGCAGCTGCTGATCCCTTGGCTTGATAGGGTTAGATCAGCCCCATTTGAAGAGGCTGCTTAGCAAAAGGCAATCAGTTTGGTCTCATCATGTCACACCTGTATGGCTATGGTCATCACAGAAGACAGTGACACAATTTTTATACTCAAGCATATACCAAATTTTAAGTGCTCAGGCTTGGGTGAGCAACTTTCAGCAGCCTGTTCTTTACAAGAAAACGGTTACTTCAGGGACTGAGGGAGAAGCTGAATTTTTATGAGGCCGGGCAAGACAGGGGATTGGTTTTTATTGTACGTATTTTCTTCAACAAAATATGGACATTTGTTATGCTTAGATTCTTGATACTCATAACAGCTTTCCTGTAGCAACCTATTACTTGATTAGTTTATACTGTTTTAAAGCACAGCAATAATGACATAATTTTTTGTAATGAGAATAAATACTGTCTCAGAATGTCAGAAGGCACCACATCACCCGTTAAGCACCATAATTCCAAAATACCCTGAAGAAAAGTCTTCTGGGCTTGTTGCAGGAAAATACATACACATACATGTCTGATTTTGATTAAAATACAAGTTATTGAAATGCTCGGTTCAGTCCAAGACTAGAATCAACTGTTCAGCCCCACAGGTTGAAACACAGAATAAGAGAAAAAAAATCCTCCTAGGGACTCTCCATATTCTCTATGCATTGGCCAGACAATGATCTAATAACAGCCGTGACTTCAGGGGTATTTGTTTATCTACTCTGAGCACAGTTGACTCAGAGGTAACACAGCGTTTTACCGATGTTCTGTTGGACCAAGCCATGTTGTACGAGTAACTTTATCCTAAAGGAGGCTATTCACAGTAGGCATCCAGTGATGCTGCAAAAGGGGTAATTCGAAGACGGTTGCAAAAACATCTGTGGATACAAACGAGGCAATCACAAGTCTTCATATTTTATTTGTGTAAACGAAGTATAAATTGGCAGCGCGGGAGTCCTGAGGGTTTCTCCCATGCTAGACTGATCCTTCATCCAGGCAACGGGGGAGGTCTTTAATAGTTTTGATTATTAGACTCCAGACTATTAGTCAGGAGCGCAGAATCAGGCCCTTAGCACTGACTAAATCCTGTGCTCAATCTTTCCCGACCTCTCATTTGAACATATGTTTAGACGCAAATGCAAAATGCAGAAGATTAATGGGAAGCGGGCTAGAAGGAGGAAAGCTGAAGGAAAATATGCTGTAAATATGAACTGGGTCATATAAAAAGTTTAAGTATAAAAGACAGCTTTCTTGTAATGTCCAGCTGTTTCTCCTAAATACTTCTAGCAAACCTACACATGTACCATTTCAGAAATGTACCAAGAGGGAATATTAGTACTTCACTTGAAAAAACTCCATAGGATTGCTAGTGGTTTTGAAGCTCTAGTGCTGAGATCTGTCAGGATAGGACAGGAGCTATTTCAACAGTACTAAATAGCTCTCCCACTGCTTTACTGTGGATTGATCCATTTTCACCCTTTCTTGCCTTTCTGCAGTCACACACAGATGTAAAACAGATTAAGGCTCTGTGGAAATAAAATAAAATAAAAAAGACACCTAGGACTTTTTTGACTTCCCCTACAATAAAGTGCAGGGAGAGGTGAATAAAGCCACACAAGAGACAGCAACAAAATGACAAAGGTCCTGACTGATAGTTTATCGAGATGACAAGTCAGTGAGTTTTTAGACAGCTCTGGCATGAAGACTATTTCTGTCTTTCCACAAGTTAAAACATATGTACGATCAAGACGACTGCCTGCCTATCTGTTGAAGCTTGTTTCTCCCCATTACCTCTCTCTAACAGAGTCGTACCTGACTGCAAAATATTCCTTCTGCATTTTAATGTACTTTGGAACAACAGTTGACAATGCTTGAAAAGAAACCAAAGCAAAAGAACAAACCATTATCAATGTATTATTTATGCGGGATCCAAAAATCTGAGCAACATCACTAACAAGTCACTTAAATTTTCAGCCACAGATCCGGAGTGTGGAAAAGCATCATTATCCGCACCCGGCTGCTGGGGAAACAGCGCATGGTCGCAACGAGAAGGGGCTGATGGCTGCCTCTTGCAGCAATTCTAACCAGTGCAAAGGGAACACAAGAGGCTTTCCCTCTGCCTTGGCAGCATTTTGTACTCGATTTCTTTTGGGGCAGAGCTCTGCAAAAGCTCCAGAACTGCAGGAAAATACATACACGGATCCCTGGGCTCCTGCTCCCCGCGCTGACCTCCGGCACCGGGTCTTTGCCTCCCAGCCCAGAGCGCTGTCGCCTGGACCTTGCACCCAGTATCCAGGCTCTGGAATGCCTCAGGTTTGGCTTCAGACACAATAAAGATTACAAATTATAGAGCACAGTGGGAATAAAAGAGATGGGTTGCCCCCTCTGACTATCCATCACTGTTTCCCATGTCTCTGGGCAAAAGCAAAGCAAAGCTTTCTCAACAGCCCAAAGACAATAATAGGTTGTATGTATTTTTTAAATGTTATACTTTCCCACTCTTAGGCTAATAAAAGTCAGAAAATAGAGAAGACATTGATTTTATACTTTCCAAAGTCACTAGTGTAAAAGCGTCACTACAATTTATATTTTCAAATGATAAAATAGTGAAGCAGGGTGAAGTAGTTGAAATAACATTTTTCAGCTCAAAGTGGCTTGCCACGGTTTCTCTTACACTACACGCAAGTTTTGCTATCTGTTTTTTGCCTACAGTAAAGTTAGGCACAAAACAATTAAACAAGTTGCTGCAGTCACATGGCAAGTGAGGACCAGTGAGTTGTTTTGAGGTCTAAAATGTGAAACTGACTGAAAACTGGAAGGTTTTTAAATTAAGAGAATGCTCATACCAAACCTGATCCTGTAATATGTTCATAAGCTCTTAGAGATGCCAAACAGAGTTTAAAACAAACTATTTTTGTGATGAAAATGCCAGAAGTCAGGACAATATTGGCCATTTCTAGAAGTTCTGGTTTGTTTCTTCTTGGCCAGCTCCAGGAATTTGTCAGGGACAAGGCACGACTGTCACTAGCAAGAGATCAAAGATCTCCAGGTGATGGCTGCAGCTGGGGCAAAGAGAGCGCCGAGTTACACATACATATGTCTAGCAGTTTATTGTTAGTAAATTTTAGAAAAGCCCCGAATACATACACAGATACACACAAACTCTCACGCACAAAAGCACGCATTTTAGAACAAGGCTTCCCTGACAGCATTTGTTATATGTTGATGTCAGTCTAAGGAAATATGTTGGCAGCTCCTCCACGCAAAATCTGTTTTCCACAAACAGCACATTCTGCCAGTATAAAATTCATCATCCAGCCATACAAAAGACACAGGGCCAAGGGGCTTGAGTGACACACCAAAAACCTCAAAACACATGTCTGAGCTGCCACATGACTTGCATAAAACACTATTCACATACAGCATGAAACCGGAGCTCTGTACGCTGCATCTTCATAACAGTTTGCAGCATCCTGTAAGCTCATTGCAGGGAAACAATAACAGATACTAAAAGTGGTTTGGCCACTGCAATGACAAAGACCCTCTAATTAATTTCTTTTTTTCTACAAAAGGTCAGATGGTGAACGGAGGGGAAGACAGTCACGCTGTTCATTCAACAGTAAATACCCAAGCCATGTATCTTGGTAAAGAAAAAAAGGTACATCCTCTCAGCTGCTTTTCACTGGAAATAAGGTACTGCTGAGGTCATATAATTGGTGGCTTGAGGCAACAAGTCACCTCTGAAACGGAGATAATTCCAAAGGAAATATTTAAATGATACAAGGAAAAATGGCCACTCTGGGGAAATGTCTTAATAAAGTCGGGAAGAAAAGGCCTTCATGGAATGTTGATTTAGTTGGTTCTTCAGGATTCAAATGGAAAGATAAATTTCATACCTCAGCCAAATGTGTTTGTGAAAGAGATAAGAATTATCAACACTTCTATCCCAAATTTATTCTATTTTTGTCCCACTTTTCAACACTGGGAGAACAATTTAGAAATTGTTCATTAAATTAATACTACTGAGCACAGAGGAATTTTATCATTTGTCCTGATGGGTAATTTCTGAGAAGGCGGCGATTTCTGCAGCCTCTAGCATACTGCAAATAAGCCAGCAACAACCCAAAACTTGGAATTTAAGAACTGCAGGAAAAGGGAATTCAGCTCTGTTTTCAAATCTCAGTTTAGTAAATCTTTTTGGTGGTTTTATGCCTAATGTAAGACTTTGTCTTATTTCATGCTGAAAGTAGGCAAATTCCATCTGTGCTTCATCTGAGCAGGAGCAAACACGCAGCAACAATACAATTTCATGAAAAAAGTGCTGGGCGATTTAACATGTGATCTACGATATTTTAAAGGCAGGAAGCACCTTTGTCGAAACGCCCTTTTTACTTAATCAGAAAAATCAATACAAGTTGAACAGGGAGAATATTTATCTTTTAAATAATAGTGCAGGAGATCCTTACAGAGCACTTCTGGTTTACTAATGAGTAACTGCTTCACCTCCCAACACAAAGACGTATATTTACGTGCTGGATAAGCAGCCTCCTTGCACAACCCCTGTGTTTCCCTGTCTGAGGCTGGGCCACCTCAGCACATCTGTCCAGGTCCTAACCCCCACCTTGCTCCCGTTGGGCTATACATCCACGCCACTAGGAACCTGCAGCATCCAGCTTATATTAATTTGCCTTCTTAGAAATGATTCTTAAGACTGCTGGGGACCGCGGGGCAGCACCTCGCCCAAGGGGGATTTGTTCTCCTTGCAGCAGCCGTCTCCATTGCTGCTTCTTGTGTTATTGAGAGCTGCAGCAATTCCTGTGACAATATTTCAGGGGCAAATTCTCTTTTGATGCTGTCGGAAAATCCTTGCCAAGCTGACACTACATATTAAAGGGTTCACAATAACAGAAGGTAGAAATTAAATTGAACAGGATATTAATACCTTGTAGTTGAGGAAATGATATTTCCTTTTGATTTTACTTTTTGCTTTGTGAATTAGCCAAAACCTGCAGCCC
The DNA here is from genome assembly GCF_036013445.1 of Caloenas nicobarica. Taxonomy (NCBI): domain Eukaryota; kingdom Metazoa; phylum Chordata; class Aves; order Columbiformes; family Columbidae; genus Caloenas; species Caloenas nicobarica. Next base: position 6,300,744 of record NC_088253.1, on the reverse strand, counting down.
TGCGTAAACTGAACCAGCCCACCAGGTTCTCCACAAAGGAACAGCGGTGTCCCTCCTCCCCCCGAGAACGCAGCGACAGCAACTGCCTCCAACGCCTCCCTGCTAAAAACTCTCTTCAGAAACCTGGCAAGCTTAAAATAATCAGGTCTGCTTCATTCCACATCCCCTCCAGATCTTTCATCCATCCTATTAGTTTCCACAGCAGCAAATATTAGTTGGCTCATGATTAACTCATCTGAATAGCCCACAGATGTGAAGAGAAGGTTTAACGCATGAAAAAGGTTTTTCATAGTCCGATTTAATTCTGTTTCTTTCTTCTGTGCACCAAAACCTTCTATTTTCCCACTCTTTTATTGCTACAGAGAATATTAGAGTGCATGGACCCAAAAATGTGAATGAGCACTACCTGGGCTAAGACAGTTGGAAAGACGGAGCCCCCCTCTGATACCTCCTCTGTGTTTGAAGGGAGCCAGATTGAAACACCTGGATATGTTAAATAACAACACAAACTTAGTGACAAGGTTATTACCAAAAAGATTACAAGTGTTTTCTGTTGCATGACACATTCTGGTGGGTTGAGGACACTTTGCTTACGCAAGAAACTCTTACTGACCCACTGTGACTTACTCATGCTTCACACTCTGGAGTAAGCGGCTATTGCACGTGGCTGACGATGAGACACGTATATTAAGGTTCACATAGGGTGAAACATTTAAAAAAAAAAAAATCTATCACGCTTTACTAAGCTAGATATGAGAAGTGTGGTTTGGTTGTGTCCAGGGAGCTCCGCTCCATCATGGAAAAACCACTTCAGGAATGAAGTGCCAACATATCTCTGTCAACTGGATCCTTGCTAAAGTCCATATATTGGCACGAGAGGTGCATGCATAAACACACGTATGTAACAGAAACCCAGCTGTATGTATGCTCTTTAGGGACTGACCGTTTTAAAAAAAACCATTAGGTTGCAGTATTTGTACATTATCCAGGCTCAATTTAATTCAGCTTTTGGAGTGCTGGCATGGTGAAAATTAGTTGGTCTGCATGCCAGCAGCCATCACTAGCATAACAGCAGAGCCCAATTGGGGAAACATTAAGAAGCACATTTTGTGTACATAATTGTGTGTTTACAAATGAGGCATTTGAATATTATACAGTTAGTCCTGTGCAACATGGGGATGGGAGTCATAAGAGTAAAGAAAATTTGGCATCCTAGTATGAAACCCTGGCCAAAAACATCATTTAATCCAGACAAGAAAAGAGATTGATCAATTATGCCAGTAAGTTTGAAACAGCACTATAAAAAGTGACATGGCATAGGTTTGTGGTTCCCAGCTAATGGAGCTAAAACCTAGCATCAGATGGTTTGTATTTTACGTTATTGTCAAACAAAAATAAATCATAAAAAACATGGCAGAATCAAGCCTAACTGGCAGGACATACCATAAAAAAAAGCAGCTAGTGGTTGAAGTGAAAATTAAGAAGCGCTGTTCATTCTCCCAGAAATGCCAGGGCTAACCAGAAGAAGCAGCTCGCACTTACAGCCTTTGCAATTCATTCTCTTTTTTTTTTTCCTGCAAGCAAAAGGCTGTTTGGCCACAGCTGAGTTCTGCTCCAGTGAGATTTTGCTTCCTGATACTCAGAGATTAGCATATTAAGTACATTATGTACTGTATTTACATAACTATTGTATTATGGCACAGTTAAAATTTTGTTGGCATTTCCATTGTAAACGCCAGTTTCAGAGCCTAGAGTTGTGATTAAAGATTATCTCCAGACAACCGCCTTTACAGGGGTCGGGGAAAGGGGAGATTTTGTATTTATTTTTAAAACACATGTCAGAATTTCAAAAGAAACAATAAGCTGCCAAAGACACAGCAGTCTAATCAATACATCAATACCAGAAGGGAACAAGTATTCTTCCAGGAAGAACTGATCTTTCAAACGTGAGAAGTGACAGGCAGATGCTCAAATGACTTTATCATTCTTCACATTATCGCCAACTCCAAACATGCACCTTCCATGGCCTGGGTCCCAAAATTAGAAGCTCGCCTTAAAAATCATGGGACCTAAAGATTACAAATTTAGAGATAATTTTATGTTTCTTCTACTTTTTTTTGGAAACGATCAACTTCAACGTCATCAAGCTTTTCCTGGCCACTGTATAGGCTGTGCACTTACCAGCTAAAGAATACACCATCCTTTGAATCTGGGAGTCAGACCTGCATAAATGACAGTCATGATAAAGACAACAAAGTTGTCAGCCCTGTATTATGCTATATTCTAGGCTATTCTATGTTTTTAATACCTGTCAGAAGAACAAAAGTAGCTATTTCATCAAACAATTCCTAGTGTGTATTTCCACATGCTGATTTTCTTTCCACGAGCCCTCCCGGCTGTGCTGTGCTTTTCTCCTGGGCCAGTACGACCTGAGAGGTGGCACTTTCAGTGCAGACCTGGAGCTCTGCAGAGCTTCTGCTCCCCCCAGCCCCACGACAGCTCCCGTACTTTATCGGGTTAAAATAATCATTGGGCTTAGGGCATGGATTATCACCAGTGGGCTGCACGTGGCTTCAGCCACGGACTGATGCAGAGGGGCCAGGAAACCAAGCAGGTCTTCCAGGAGGGTTTGCCCTGCTGAGTTCTGTCCTTGTCTCTTAACCATGGTCCTGGCATCACGGGCCACCCACAGCCCTGAGCATCCCTGATCCCTGCTCTCCTGGCCAGTGAAATATACAACGATTCCACGATTTCATCTATTCAAGGCCCACAACTATAGAAGCACTGCTGCTGAGTCTCCACCAGCAATTTTCTTGCAGCAACTGAAGCAGAGCACTGGATTGAAGCGTTTGCGCTTGATCTCCTCTCGTCTTTGCTACAGTTAGGATGAAGAATTAATTTAGACTTAAACAGCCACATCAAATACTCAAATAAGTTTTCCTTTAAATTGCTAGCATAGACAAATGCATTGCTCCAGCTGACTTGGCATGGTATCAGCTCACGTTGTGAGCGCAGGACACTCAGATGTGCCTCAGGGTCAGATTCCCAAATGCAGCCAGGTGTCTGAAAGAGCAGAAAAATGTCTATGTGCATTCAAAACACAATTAAAGTGACTATTTCAATCTTTAGACACTTTAATTCTGGTGTATAGGATTCTAAATCCCAGTGACTCTCAATGAGACTCAGGCTCTTAAGTGCCTTTATTGCTTTATTGAGAGTGAGTCTAAAGGCCAGATTTTAAAAGCCATTTGGAGTCTTAACTCTCATCTGGCCCTAAGCCAGTGACGAGCTTTGAAACTTTTATCCACACCCTTGTCTAACCAGAATGGAGAAATGGAGAGGATGGTGGTGTATTTTAGAGCGAAAAATTAGATTGTGCTAAAATGGAACAGGACTCTAGAGGAACACTGTGGTTGTCCAGCACCATAGCCCTGCTTCACACACATCTCAGATGCCTTGTCACTCAGAAAAATGAACAAATGAAGGCCTTATTCATAACTTTTCAATGAAAAGTTACTTCTTCGGAAAATAAATAATAGAAAGCTACTTGTAAACTTCATGTTGAAACAGGTTTTGTTTCTAAAAAAAAGTTTTTTGGCTTACGTCACATCCCAGATCTTTGCAATGGGAAATGTTTATGCATAAATTATAATGTTCTGAAAATAGGTGGCTATAGTAGGAAAACACATCCAGACCATTAACCGTAATGGCAGACTGGGGCAGTGTTGACACATACACACACATATCATATTTATTGACAAGTTACACCGTTTACCAATTTCTAAAGTTCTGAAGCTGGAAAGTCTGTACCACATGTGGAGCCAAAGGCTAAGGGCAATATTTCAGCACTGAGGTAACTTTCTTAACCCATGAATTTACCTGGCAGTAGATCATCTTAAAAAATATCATGTGGCAAGTCTACATCAATGAGCAGTTCTTTCAATCCCCAAGATTATCATAAGTTATATACATTGCACTATGCAGACGGAGGCAAAACTCTTTAACATGCTGCAGCATCTCACCTTGCTAAAGTAAACACCTACTTTATTTTGATTAACAGGAGCAACTGATTTAGAGCAAACTTGGCCATTCTCCACTCAACCAAACACTTACGAAACCTCAGTCAGTTTATCCTTCCAACACATTATGAAAATATTAGTATTTGCCGCACTGAAATATACTTTTTCTTGGCATCTTCATTTCCCATCTCTATTCTAAGGTAAACACTGACAGCTGATGGTATTCAGGAACATTGCCATAAGCTCCTTTAGAAATGGAATTTTGAAATATGGCTGTTATCCACCAATAGGCATATTTACTAATTAGCACAAGATTGCTCAAATCCATTAATTTCTCCCCTCGGGGAGACTCCTCCTGAAGAATTCTCATCTGATGCATCAGGATCTCCTACTCACCACTTACTCTCACAGTTTCTGATTTAATGGTTAACACAAGGAATCAAACGACTATTCAAGAGAGCAAAGTCAAACTGCTCAAGCTGTCTATCTTCTATTGCTGTTTTTTCCAGACAAGCAATACAAACAGCACTCATAGAGTTAATATTTGAATGCCTTTTCTAATAAAACAGGCTTCCACTTTTTCAGCCTTTTGTGCAAGTTTAATAAAATAAATTTTGAATATCAATGGAGTACATTCTATTTTTCTTGGCATGTCTCTGCCTTGCTGTGTCCTTCTATTGCAGGAGTCATGCCATAGGGAGAGCACTTTTCCACAGTCCATTGAAGTTGTGCCATAAGGGCTGGAGATGATTTGCTAAAATGCTCCAAAAGTATTCAAATTTCTTTAAAGAAGAAATTCAATTTATGTGCATTTATATTGCAGTGTCTGTCAGGAAGAAAGGTTATAATCACCAGCATATTTTAGATTTACATTTTCTTCTATACATGAGGTAATGGTATTAGAGGTAAACTATGAGGTTTAAAGTTGAATTCGATGTATGGTACTATTTTCATTGCTGCTAAAAGCATGGTTTTGAAGTTCTTGAGGAAAGCATATGTTAGCATATGTTACTGAAATATCAAGAACAGGATGCTGGGTGGCTTAGAGGATAAACCATTTGTCTTTCTTCTCTGCATTCTTATATAAAGTCCGGCTGGATTTCATGAGCAAAATGAATAGGGGATTCTCAGCTCACAGATTAGTTCGCATCAGAAAGCTGCAGCACAGTTTTGTTAAGTGGAGCTATCAGGTGCATTCCTGAATTAACATGCAAGTTAAATGTGCCTTTAGTTGTACCACGGAGGAAGGGAAAAAGAAGGCTTAGAATTTTGTGATATCGCTTATGTAACCCTCAGAAGAACAAATACTCATCAAAAATTAAAAGGAAACCCCGTCTCAACCATATTGCTGTAGGAAGCACTTCGCCTTATTTTTCCTCTGAAAATTTACTTCATTTAAATTTCCTGTGACCGTATTAAATATTTAGATGTTTTCAACTCAGTGAAAATATCAACATTATCACAATTCTTATCAAGTTGGGTTCCTTTTGAGCATATGTTAAAGTTATCTGATAATTAAATTGCCATGCTTATCTCATTTAAGGCCCCACTAATTATAGCCCAAGTACTTCAGTGGTATATACTGCAACTGATTTTGGAACTGTAGCCAAATCTCCTCTTTTAAATCAACACTCACAGTTGGCTTGTAGATTTATTTTATAATTTCACTGCTACCTCCGCAATCTCTGTCAATAAGGGAGCATCAAAGCTATTATGATGGGTTTTGCACAGCAAGCTAATTGTATTTTAAGCCTACTTCCAAATGAATTCCCGATAGCTACCCTACTTTGTAAAGAGCTGTTTAAGGAGTGCGCTTTGGGGAAGTCTGTGTGCACACACACACATGCTATTTGCTTCACAAATTTCAATAGATAAAAAAATCCTGTTTCATTTCTCACAGAGTGTTTATTTTTAATACATTATAACTAGATACCAGGCCAGATATGACAACAGCAGATATTGGCTGAGTACCCGACTGGCCCTTCCATCCTGCAGTCGGGTTCATGAGCTACGACCCCATTGTGACTTTTCTGTGAGCAAAGAGTTTCAAGATGCAGAATTTCTTGGGGACAAGAAAGAAATCTCAAGAAAGGGACTCTTATTTGTGTAATTTCATTTCCTACCTATGTCTAAGCCCAACTGAGTGAATACTCTTATCCTTGCCCTTCCCTTACAGGCTCCTCCTGACTATCAAATCTGATGTGAAACATTGACATAACATGGGATACTTTGGGATTCCCTTTTTAAGATCTCTTTGTGTAAAGTTTTGTAAGGTATTAAATGCCAGTGTGTGTGCAAACACACATGCACACACAAAGCATTTCCCTTTGTCAATATGGAAATTTCACTTGGATGCACAAAGGTCCAGGTCCGATGCAGGATCTGAGCATCTCCCAAGGAAATCCCTTATCTTCTCACCAGAAAATGGCTAATCAATTGGTTGGGAGTTCTCCACTGACACGGATGGACCACGAAGTGAACTCTTATTTTCAGTGTAAAGTCTTATCCCAAGCATTATTTACCACCGTCTTCCCACCAACTGAAAAAATCTAACAAAACCTCATCTACAAAAAATGACTCATGGTGACACAAGCAGGATGTAACAAGGCTATTATTGAAAAAATAATACAGATGGAAAAATAAATTTAGGGTATACTCTGTGCATTGGACCATGCAACAAGGAGTTACTATAAACCAGACAACTAAAGCAACTGAAACCAGGAGAACTACCTATAAAACAGGGGTATGTTTCCCTCATTACTTTGCACCGTCTGAGCTTTGAATGTACCTGAGTGTGCTCAGTTTTGGAGGGCTTATTCTGAACATTTTGCATTCTGTCCCTTTCTAAATGGAAGTGACAGATCAGTAATGCATGCAATATCATTTATTTAGGATCTGAGGACTTCTAATTTCTCTCGTCCATTCCTGCCTTCCAGTTATTTTCCAGAGCAGCTCAAATCTGTTTTAATTTTGTTTCTTCTCTGCAGTGAAACCAGTCATCATTAAGAAGTTCAATAAACCGCACCTACCATAAAAGACTTTCACAAAAATAAAGTATAAGTTTCCAAAAGTGTATGCTTAGAGTCAACGTTAAAAATCAATCGCCAAACTGTTCCCAGATTGCTATTTACATTTCTGTTCACTCATCTGAAGGCCATTTGTTTAGCATTGGAAAATTAAAATGTTGCACATGATTTACCTGCTCTAGACTTGCCTGGGAACTCCTCCAACTTGCACTATATTTTGGTGCAACCAACAGTGGCAGCAGTATTAATACACAACAGATAATAACATTCTTATTATGTTGTATTATCTGGGTGGCTTTTGTTCTCTTCCCATTGTTGTTATCAGTCGCTGGAAGATATTCCCCAAATTCTAGCTCAGGGGCGTCAAACTCATTTTCACCAGGGACTGTATAAATACAGGAGTAGTTACATTTATACAGCCCTAAAATTATATTCAGCCATTTGAAGGCAACCGTGAGGCTGATGTGGCCCCTGGTGAAAATGAGTTTGACACTCCTGCTCTAGAAGTATTCAAAATTAATCCAGCCACGAGGCCTACTATGCATATTCCAGTCTATCCAGTGCAATACCAGTGGTGGTTAAAAAAAAAAAAGAAAATAAAAAAGCTTCCGAGAGCTCAGTTGTCCACGGCAGAACCTGACTCTATAATAGTATGCGCTGAGCTGAACATGCATGAAGATGCTATACAGTGTCCTTATACTTCCATAAGAGAACATATGTTACCAACAAAACGTAGCAACACACACTTTCCCTTGCTAAAGAGGCACACTATTCCTAGAGGCAAAAACTAAATCCTTCCTTAACACCGGCACTGATGTTCACAAGAAATACAAAGGCTGAGAAGCTTAGTTTATATTTTAAATGGATCATTTCCATTCTTATTGCAACATCTAACATTCAAATTCCTTGAAGACTCCTCAAATGCACTTTCTGATGCTCAGTTCCACCCCTTTAAGCAGTAATTTCTTACATCGCGCAATAACCTCCTGCCCTTGCACTCACACCTGTGCCCTGTCAGGTCTCCATTTTAAGTGGGGATGGATTGTATTTCCTCACATTTGCATTTTCAGTTGTGTTACCCAGGACAGGACGTAGCTCCTTTACACTGGCAAAGCAGACGAGGATTTGAATTTATGATGATGCTGTACATATAAGGATGCAGCCTTGTGTTTCCACAAGGCTGTGTAACACTTGAAGTGTCTGCCCATGTTAAACCTCTTGCAGGACACAGTCTGTAAACTCTTCCCAGATTGAGAGGAAACTGCACAATAAGTAATAGTAATAAATCTGTATGCTCATCTGCTGTCCCAACCTAAAAGACATACATTTCAATTACTGACAAGTCCATGTGAAATTAAAAACATAGGAGAAAATTTTAGGAGCCCCAAAGAAGGCAAATCAATTAAAAGAAAGGCATATCTGAAATTCAAAACAGTCCTACACGTTCGGATCCGTTGAAAGGTATTACATAAGAAAGCACAACCACAGTCAGTTCAGTGAGTGGCACTGACACTTGTCTGCACTGTGTTTCATTGCATCCCTGCACATGCTACTTCAAAAAGCATGGTAATTTGCAAAAGTAATTCTGTAAAAGCTTCCATACATCTCCTGTTAAGAGCAATTTGGCTAGTATCTGATGCTAGCTGTGAGCATGCTTTTAGATATGAGATGGATGAGTGCAGACTAGCAGGAGGAAAAAAAAAACACAGAGAGGATAAATTCTTGGCAGTTCTCTAACAACTTCACTAGAGGATCACAAAGTGATTTACAAACATCAATTAATTAAGCCTCAAAAAGCCCCAGCGAGATAGGTAAGTATCATTACTCTCATTTCACTAATGCGTAAACTGAGACACCAGGAAAATAAGTCTTTCACCCAAGGTCACACAGCATGCAGCTGGCAGAGCCAGGGATAGAAACCAAGCAGGCTGACTTGCCTTGCTCCTTACCTACTAGACCATTATATTCCTCTTAAAACAGTTTCTAGCATCTCTAGCACTTGATATTAGCAAATGCAATGCCCTGCAAACTCAGAGAAGTTTCCTTCTACGCGTGGGATCGCAAGTCAGAAGACCTCGTTGGAGCCAGGCCACACATTACTCCAGCTGCATAACACACGAAGGTTCCTGACATTTGGTTCCCACTTTCTATTGCCCAGTCCCAAACTGATCATGGGGGCAAAGAGAAAAAAACAAACCAAACCAAAAAACCCCCCAAACCACACCAACAAACAAACCCCAAACCACAACCCCCCCAGTTTTCAAGGCTGAAAGCACAACCAGAACTGATGGTTTCTGTGCCCTGGCCCTGGGAAATGTTGCACTGACCAGAGCATAAAAATCACTCGGCCATAATCAAAAATATCACTTGCTGTTTAATGTGGCTCCGCTGAGGAAGTGGTCAGATTCACAGAGAGCACTACTCAGGGTAGGCAGAATATACACACAAATGCAGACTCACACAATACAGAATAAAAGCCAGAATGGTCATGTTGACAGCACGAGGTAACACCATATGCTTGGAAAGCAGCACATGTTTCTGTTTTAAACCAGCAATTTAAAAAAAAAAAAACCCAAACTTTTGATGCCTAGGGTTACTACTGAATACATTACCAGAGATCGGTTTACAAGGATTTAGGGCGTTACTTAAAAAATTGGAGTACTGTCTAGAAATAGAAATTGGCAATATATATTATATGCTTGATATGGCTGCAGCAGGACACAGACACTATGTACAAAATATTTTAGAAAACACCTGACCTCCGGTATCAGCAGAAATAAACTCCGAGCAAACAAACAGCTGTGAATAGATTTGTTTCGGCTCTGAAAATATTTGTTTATATACATACATATATTTATATATCTAGACAACCAACAATGACACCTCACAGGCAGACAGATAAAGGATAGAAAACCCTTGCACTATTGCCCAATAATTCTCAAATTCAGATGGACCAATGGGGCAAATAAGTTCCAAAGTCTCTGAACTACCCATATTAACACAAAAGTGCTCGGTTTGGTAATAAAGTTAACTAGTTAGCTTCCGAGATTTGGCAGCTGACTACAAAAAACCCAACAAAACCAAAAAACCCTGCACAACAGTCATGTAGCTGCCTGCTGGATGGTCATGCAGTCAGGAAACAAATTATTGTCCACATGTGTAGATATCACAAAAAAAGACACTTTGTCCATTCAGCTATTTAAAACGGAAAACAAGAATCACTGAAGAAAGGAAAATACTTGCCGTTTGCCTATCCTGTTTTCCCATGGAAAGACCTGCAAGGACTGGCAGAGGAAAGAGCATCTTCTTTCAGACGGATCCAGTGTTACGGCCAGATTCCCTCACTCGAAAGACTGGTTCTCTTTTCAGCGTGGAGAATTAGGTAGCAGACCCTGTGATTTTGCTGCTGAGGAAGGCCCCTGTAGCATCGCTTGGGTAACGGCTCTGGGAGCTGAACCGAAAAGGCTGCAGGAGTTATGTTCTCCCAGACCTTCTGCGAAGTGAGACCCTGGGGGAGAATGGGACATGGCCCCTTCTTGTGCTGCCCCAGGGACCACATCGCACCCACATCCTTCACCTCTTCCCAAATGATTTAGTCTCACTTTATTTGGTACTTACTATTGTTCAGCATTGAGAAAAGAAGGCTCGGGGAAGATCTCATCACCACGTTCCAGTATTTAAAGGGTGGCTATAGAGAAGCTGGAGACTCCTTCTACAAGGAGTCCCATGCAAAAGACGAGGGGCGATGGGTACAAGTTACCCTTGGGAAGATTCCGACTGAACACAAGAGGAAAACTTGTCACAATGAGAACAATCAGCCATTGGAACAATGGAATAATTGGATTCCCCAACATTGGACAGTTTTAAGATTCAGCTGGACCAAGTGCACAGCCAGCTTGTCTAGACTGCGCTTTTGCCAAGAAAGGTTGGACCAGATGATCCTTGTTGTCCCTTCCAACCTGGTATTCTATGATACAATTGAATTACAGCGAAGAACTAATCAAAACCCATTCTTGGTTCCTCATGGGTGAACTATCAGGTTGTGGATCATCCATGTTCCTCACTAATCCAGTGTTCTGCCTGGAGAGTGTACACTGCTCACTCCACTTGTTAATGTACACAATTTGTCCTTAGAGGCTAATTTACATAGATTTTATAATGTAGGAGGCTCTGTTTTGCATTTGCCTTGCCCCAGCCCCTCCCCAGCTTGCAGATGACTGACAGAAGACAGATGGACAGAAGGAAGTCAACATTCCTACTCTTCCCTCCATGCACCCTCATTTCTATTCCTTAGAGCCAATGCCACAATCTAGCTGCAAACCCAATCTGCCAGGCTAGCACATCTGTAATAACATAAACATAAGAAACAACTAAAATCCAGGCCAGCTACACATAAGACCATTTTTTACATTTATCCATTTATGTGAAAAGTAATATTAGTAAAACTGTTGCCTTTTAAAAGCAATTGGTTAACAATATTTATGTGCAAAAAAAGGATATATGTGGTATGCTCAGCTATTGCGAATAATTCTGGTGTACTCCCAAAGAAAGAATTTCAATTTGAATTATTTATTCAAGATTCCATATTAAATCATATAACAAAATACCATTCCTACACTGAAATTAGATTTATTGCACACAGATGTGCTAAAAGCAAAACATCTGCACATGAAAAATCATCAATACCATGATTTTTTTTTGTCTACTTTGTGCAGATAAAGCAACCAACTAATTGCTTTCTGAAAAATTCCGGGCAAAATTTTAATGCACCAAATATTTATGGGTTAAAAAGAAATGTAGTAATTACAGAATCCTGTATCACTTCCATTTGTACATAGTATTTTGGGTGTACGCACGTGCCATCAGCTCAAATTTTGCCCATTACTAGATTCTAGGACCACGCCCTCTCAGAAGACAATCCCTTTCCAGAACCATATGTAAACTCTGGAATACGATCTAGAACCTTCAAGTGACTGAGAATACACTCTAGAACCTTCAAGCGAACTCGAACCTGTTCTAGAACACACTCTAGAACCTTTAAGTGACCCAGAACCTTATCTAGACACACATCCACTCCCACCAAACCAAACAGCTCCAGAATTCATACCTGCTCTAAAAAGGAGGATTTTTTTTTCAGTGAATGGGTTTCTGATATTTTTGTCAGCAGAGCTGGCTGCGACAGTGGAGGGGAACATGTGTTTTACTGCAGTCCCTTCTTAGATTTTGAATTTTATATCATTTAACTGCATTTTTTAAGGTACTAATTTTGGCTACACATCTATCTCACTGACACTGTCCTGAGGTCTCCAACTTTTAACATTCAGCCATTCGTAACATTTTCAGACAGCTTTTTGGGGCTATTGTTAGTGTTAAGCTTTATAGTACAGGACTTTCTTAGAAAAGCTGGGATCTGACTTAGCTTGGCACTTGCTCAGTGGCCTGTCATTTACAGACGTCCTTCTGCATAAAAAATTATCACAGAATCACAGAATGTTAGGGATTGGAAGGGACCTCAAAGATCATCTAGTCCAATCCCCCTGCCAGAGCACCACTTCTGCTTGTTTTACAAAATCAGATGAAACAGAGGTAGATCTTTTACTTCTTCCTAACTGGCTGCAGTTAGTAGACAGACATTATCGAACAGGATTATTGCATAATTTTCTCCCCAATCTAATCTGTTTTGCAGATTTCTGAGTAAAAATGTAAGCCAACCACCTTAGCAAACAACTCTGTTTATTACTTTTGATAGAAACGTTCATTACGTCTTGTCATGTGTACGCATTTTGTTTCTGTCTGGCTACTAGACACTGAAGTCATTGGGGACATTTATTAAAATGCATTCAGCTTCTCTTTAGTATGATGTTAATTCTGAATTTATGCTTCTGTAGAGCACGATGTATAACACTAAAATGACACTCGTTTAGTAATTTATCCACATACAAAATTGTTGGCTGTAAAAATGCAGGGCATGTAGAGAGTGGTTGAGTAGTGTTAAAAAATATAAAGGTAAGAAATCTACTGAAGTTTGGGGAAAGTATTATTGCTTATTTTAAAATATACATTTAAAGAGCAAGGACATAGGTGGAGAAATTTGATTAGTAAATGTGATTTTGTCTTTGCTTTACAAACTAAATATCTACGAGGATGGGTTTTGTACTATAGGAAGTGATTTTAAAATTAAAAAATTGAGATACATTATATCCTAAGATGTTGTCTTAAATATTTGATAGATGCAGGTGCCCGACTCCAGAGCCTACACAACACATCTGATCTCCTCAGATAACAATACTACCATCCTCATTTTTATTTAATAAATCCTGTCAAAAAGAAAATAAAAGAATGGTCTCTGAGTAGAGCATGTATAATTTGAAGGAATAGGCAAATTGTGACACTTGGGCAGCTGTTACCGTACCCAAACAAGACACCAAACCAAACCTGCAGCTGTCTGTAGGAAGGATGGATACAAAGGTACCAACATTTGGTTTGTGATCAATGCAGAAAACACGATGAAAAAGATATCAACATCCCAGATGTATTTCGCCTATAGCACCAACCTGGAAACCAGACTCACTGGAGAAATTTCCCCAAGGAATATTCCACCTAGTCAAAGGTGGGATAAGCAGACTTGCTTCTTTCCCACTATATTTAGGAAAAGTATCGCATTTCAAGCCATTTAAGGGAGAGGTGGCCTTTCAAGTTGGGTCTTGGAACTGTTATTGCAGCAACCTGAATTAGCGGCTCTTTAACTCTACTTTTTCCACATGTCCAAAATCCGTGTGGGCGGACATGATAAAAAAAAAAAAGAAAGAAAAAAGGAAAGCCCTCTAAAAGAGCCTCATACCAGAAACTGTTAATTTGTCAGCCATATTACCAGAGGCAGTTTCCACTTGCCTCTCCAGGCCTTTGAAACATCATGGTACATCCATCTCTCTGAAACAACGTTTACAGATGCTCTTTTTCTGGCATGTGTAAGGTGCCTGGACTTGCGCTATTAACATAGCAAGCTCTGTTTGACACCTTGCCTGGCCTCTACATAAGAACACATTTAAAAAGAAAAATTAATACGTTCTATCTTCCTTATTTGCAAACTGTGAAATATATTAAGAATCAAATAAATAAGTACATTTAGTATTATGAAATGTTGACTGCTCCTACAATTAAGAAACTGGATAACAAGCAACATCAATATTATATTGTACATAATTCAATAAAATCAATAGCTAAATAAATTCAGGATTTTCTTCGGCTGCGTGGAATCATGAATGCCCCAATGTTTTCAAATGAGACACTGTCAATGTTGCTGCTATCTAATAGTACTTGTTTGGTTTGGAAAGCAGCTTTTATTGCAGCTGAAATGAGTTGAGAATTTGAAAGAGGGATAAAGACAGCCAAAGGTTTAGTTTCCTGATCGGTCTGGGGATGAGATGTTCATTTGAGGACAGCGGAACAAGCGCAGCGTTGCGGGCGAGCTGGAGGAGTGAAACACAGCTATAAATCGGCTATCGGTGCCATGTTCAGCACTTTATGGCTTAGGCTTCAAAAGCACAGACCCATACAAACGCCTTCATTTGAGCACATAAACTGCCAATGTTAGGACTAAGGACGGCAAGATAAGGGTGGACAAACCTTTTCTCTGGTATCTCCTGGAGCCTTGCCGTGTTCTGGTTTCTCCTGCATGAAAACTCAACGCCTCTCCTCCACAGCACTCTGCCAGTTTGAGACACTTCTGCTCTGCAGTGCTGCCCATATATACAATCCATACCTGTGTTTGTAGGGAGTTGTGGATAAGCCATGGGCTATATTGCTGGAACCAGCCGAGGAACCTTTTCCTCTTGCTCATAATTACAACTACTCATTATATCTCAGGCTAGAATTTAAGCACCTCTGAATATAAGCATGAAACATAGTGTGACAGGACTGTTCTCGCAGCTGAGATACTCAGGTCTTATCACAGGTTGAGTACATTACAGGGTGTTTCAAAAAGGCGGACCCCATTTCAAAGATATTTCAAATTGGGTCTATCTTTTTGAAACACCCTGTACTCAGTTTAGTATTCTGTGAATGCTCACTGTATAGTCACGCAAAGACCACAGATGGAACCTTGTCGAGGTTGCTCCAAATCACTCAACAGCTGCATAAAAAACCAGACAAACTAGGGATACAGACCTCAAAAGGAAACGGTTGGTTATAAATTATATAAATTATCTAATTTCCTCTCTTTTCTAGGACCACTGTTGTCCACTATTTAAAACTGTGATTATTTTCTTCCTTTTCATCCACCTTGGCTATACCAGGCCAGTTTCTACACAATCCAATTCAGAGAGTTTTGTGGACAAGACAGGTTATGTCGCATCACTAGTGTAAGAATGGGAGTTTCCATCACCAGGAAAGCAGCGTAACGCGTACTCATTCCTGGAGACAAACTGTGCCACGTCCTCCAACCCCACAGCACTGAGCAGACACAGGAGTTACAAGGGCATCTGCAAATTCAGGTCCCATATTTTGTGCCGTGTTGTGCTACTTGAAGGCAAGCGGTACAAGAAATATTTTTGAAGGAGGATTCTGCCCTTCATTTCTCGTATAGACCTTCAGAAGCAAGAAAATGACAGAAATGGACATATTCTGTGAATAACGCTTCTTGTCACAATTTTGCCAATGCATGCTTTGACATCAGAGGAATCGATGTTGTCTTCTCACAGCGCATTTGTTTAATTAGAAAATAAAGACTGCCAAGTGTAGGCTGTGATACGTGTGACTGAAGACCATTCTTGGCTCTGAAGTTGGGTACGGCAGTTCCATTTGGTAAGACGGGCTGGAGGAGATGACACGAGCACTCTGATGGTTGGGCAGTGGGGTTCAGCAAACCTCAAGAAGGCTCTGGGAGACCTTCATCGTACTTGATTGGAAAACCATTCCACACGCTGACGCTCGTGCTCAACTGTTATAATCCAAACTTAAAACCCGTAACAGGATCTAACATTGCATTCTTTAATATATGTGTTAAAGAAACACTAGCAAAGCTTTGGCTACAATCAGATTTTAAGAACCACCAGCCGTATCTCCCTGCCACAAAACTGTTTTGTTGATAATCGTGAAAGAATACATCCATTTTTCATTATTACTTCAGGAACTGAAAAAACGTCATTTTTCAGTCACAGACTGTGATAGCGTTATCCATGTTATGTATGTGTACGACCACATACACGTATACATGTAAAGAAACACAGATTAAAATGAGCAGGTGGGTAAGCATGTAAGTACATATGCAATAAAGACAGGTAAATGTCAGCAAGCCCTACCTTAACTGAAATAAACTCCCAAAATAAAACATTTAGCATAGGGCTGCAGAGTAACTCCTCTTTCTTTTTGCCGTGTTCCAGAAATCCTTTCCTAGCCACCCATTACATTTCTTCCTGATTTTTTTCTGTCCTTGTTCTCAAATTTGGTTAAGCCTTGCCAAGGGAAATGTAATGCCACTAATTTTATTCAATGTTGTCGATCAGCATTTTAAAACATTTTTCTTTTAAACTCCTCTAGCTACTTTTCAAGCCTTTTTTTTTTTTAATGGCTATTACATTTCAATCATTTTAGGAAAATGGATGGAGGTAAAATAGCAAAATCATATGAAATTGCTAAGTTCAGCAGCACAATTAATGCAGTCATCATTGGCAGGTTGGGAGAAGACAATCAACAATCAATGGCTGGAAGGTGACCTGGCATCACAGTTTTCTGCCACAGCAATCAATATTATTCTTACTGCAGACAGGCTACTCCTGATATGTGATGTTTCATCTCAATGGCTTTTATTCTTGTATAAATGCTTTAAATAAATAGCACAAGAACAACACCTAGGGCTCCTTTAAATTACATCCATATCATGCAAAGGTGAAAGTAGTTCCACTTGCCAGAATTCACCCATCTGTCCAAGACAAGACACTTTAAAAAGGAAAAAAGGAACTTAATATAGTGTTATTTACATACTGTGCAAGTTTGCATCATACTGTTTTCACGTTATAAGAAATTTCAGTTTGATAGAATCTAGCCTTAGTAAAAAAAGTTGTTATAATTTCTTTTGTTTCCATATGAAACTTCATGAAGCACTTATTGTATTTACTTGTTATTTTAATAACAACAAAAACCAGTCCCAAAGCAAGTAGCATTTGCCTAGGATGTGGTATGCTGCCCTTTTTTTTTTTTTTCTTCTTTCTTCAGAAAACACTGTATAATTTCCTTAAGATTATATTCGATAATTTTTTTTAAAAAAATCATTTTAAAAGCCTTATCTTCCATCTCTTTTTTTTTTTTTTTTTCCTGATATGTAAACAGGTTGGAAAATTTTTGTGCAGATGTTCTCAGGTAGGAAATAATACAAACAGGTTGACAAACAATTCGTTTGGGATGTTGGGTTGTTGACTAGTAATATTACTTATGTTTGGACCAATTTAGTCAGGAGTACACTGGGCAGATCCTTTACAAAAACCACTTCTTCGATGTTTTCCATATATGCAAGGTTTCCCACAGCATTAACAACTTCTTTTTCATCTCTCCACCCAGACTAGCTTCTACAGAAGCCTGTGGGAGTCTTTCCATCAGCAGACAAAGACAGAACTGCAAATTTCTTTCAAGTGCACTCCGTTAATTTGAGACAGGCTAAGAAAATCCCCTTACCACTCTGGAAAAAAAAAAGTTTCAATAGGCTAGCAACTAACTTCCATGCCAGGCACAATATTCTCCAGATACTTCCCAAATAAATGCAATAAGATAAAATTATTAAGATAGAATTTGTAAGGAACAGTAACACACTGTTTAATTATATGAAATCAAATATTTGAATGGTGGTGCATGACCTCACAATTACGGCTTGAAAACATACTTTTAATTATCTGAACAAATGCAGCTTAGTAGCTCCTTATGGTACCCAGATTGCGAGACAGTTCGGCACCTTCTTCAAAGCCCTGAGCACGGGGTGACCCCGATCACAGGGAGATTTGTCCCCAAGGCTGAGCACGAGAGGGTCTGATGGAAGCAGCTCGTTGCTTCCCCACGCACAGATTATGTGGGGAATGGCAGACATGTGGCACGAGTTGTGGAATTATTTTCAGATTTGTTTTGCGGTGGCTGTTCTTGTAGCAAAGACTGAAAATATTATACTAAATACTCGAAGCACGCCTATGGCCCCCAGGGATAGACAAGTACACTTTATGATCAAATTACTGTATGCTTCTGGCTTTTAATTCAACAAGCTCCACCAGTACACACGTCCTTAAGTAAGAGTATACGGAAGCATATGCTTAAGGACAAGCACGCCACTAAATTTTTTTGTATAACCAGAATCTGGGATAAGAAGAGCAAAATAAATAATTTAGACCCGTGATATCTTTAGGAGGAGGGCAGCAAATCTCATCCAAACTAAAAAAAAAAAAACCAAAACCAAAAAAACACCATAGACATTAAACTTTCAATGCTAACCAAATGTCTGTTTCAAATTATGCCCCAGCCTTGCACCAGTTCATCCAATCTCAAAAAGCTTTAGCAAATTAAAAGAAAAAAAAAAAGATAAGTTAAAAGCCAAACAGAATGGAAGTATATACTCAAGTAACATTATTTGTCCTACAGTTGTTAATGTTACATTCCTTTGGTTAAAGAAAAAAAGATATTCAAATCACTTTGTTATTGAAAGATTATAAAATATCTATTATAAAAGATCTATTTTTGCTCTGATTAATAGGGGGTTTTTTAATTGCAAAGGAGGTTCATCACCAAGCTTTCTTGTTGCTGGAGTCTATTAAAGCACCTCAAAGTTGCTGAGCAATGAGCTTTTAACAGCCGATAAGCATATGCAAGAATAAGGCCTGGTTTTAAAAGCACAGATGTAAGTTATCAAAAGTAACCATTCATTTGATGTCAGTTTTAATATTCTCAACTTGATATACTTTTGATGACTAACTACTTGACTTGTATTCTTAAAAACGATAGCCTTTGACTCGTGGCACTCAAAATGAAGAATGGTAAGTAGAGTTTCAGTTCATTTAAGCACATCAGTATTCTTACCAACTTTGATTAAACTACTTACATGTTTAAAGTTGGGCAGATGCTTTAGTAATTAGCTGGATTGGGCACAAACTCCAGTAAGTATAGTTAAATTTCCTCACGTTCCACTATATAGAAATCAAGGCATAAAAATTTTTAATGAACATCAGAGAACTGTGTCAGCATTGTTCTAGTAGAACTACAGATTTGTACAGTTTAGATATGTTCTAATTTAAAGATTTCCACAATAGGGAATTAAAAAGACCTGAATTATAATTCCTTTAATGGCAGATCATTTGATAACACTGCCATCTCAAGCAGTTCTATTTTAAAATGCATGGTAGTGCAGACAAATACTTTTTGAAGGAAAAGTGTTTAACATTATCTTTTAACTTTGTCTAATTAGCTGAATACTGTGTTTTTTCACCCTGCAGCTCTTAAAAAGCCGATCTAATTTCACAACGAACACTTAATGCCATTATATTTGGAAACAGTTGCATTTGCCAACTCTTGTGCAATCACCATTTATCCTGCTGCACTCACCCCTTGCTTCTGTTTCCTTGGGAAGGATTCTCTACTTTCTGCCTAGATAAGCTCCTTCCATTAAAACAACTGTTTTGCTGATTCAAATAAAAAAAAAAAAAAAAGTCAGAAAAGTTTCTCTGTGGAGGTATGCAGATATCCTCATACCACCACATACTGGCTCCTTTTCAAAGAGAAGATGTTTACCTTCCACACGTACCTTTCATCTCTTCCATCCATGGAACCTCTTCAGCACTGCTGAAATGTAGATTCAGAGGAGGTTCCATGCTCACCATATGCCCTTTGCAATTGCTGAATCACAGAGTCGCCCAGAACAGATGAGGTGGGAAGGGACCTCTGGAAATAGTCTAGTCCAACCTCACGTTCAAGCAGGGTCAGCTGGAGCAGGGTGCCCAGGACCAGGTCCAGTTGGCTTTTTAACATCTCCGAGAGTGGAGACTTCACAACCTCCTTGTGCAAACTGTTGCAGTATTTGACCACCCTTACAATAAAAAAAGGTTTTCTTATGTTTAAACAGAATATCCTGTTTGTCCAGTCTGTGCCCATTGTCTATTGTCTTTTCACCAGACACCACTGTAAAGAGCCTGGCTCTCCATCTTCTTTGCTCCCCATGCCATCAGGCATTTATTCACACTGATGAGGTCCCCTCGAGCATTCTCTTCTCAAGACTAAATAAACCCACCTCTCTCGGCCTCTCCTCATATGACAGATGCTCCAAACCCTTCATCATCTTTGTGGTCTTCCACTAGACTCTCTTCAATACACCCACGTCTCTTATACAGGGGAGCCCAGAACCAGACACAGCACTCCAGATGTGGTCCCACCACTGCTGAGCAGAGGGGGAGCGCAAGTCCCTACCACCATTCACAAAGTAAATTTATCACTCTCAGAAGCCAGCGCATCCCCCACGTCCTAGGCTTTGGGCACACCCTTCCTTCCAAGGCCAGCTCCAGGAGCAGACTGATGACTGACAATACCCACCTGTGATCACTGCCCTAGCAGAGGGTACAGGCGCTTGGTAGAGCTCATGCGAAATAATCAAAACTAGATTACACAGCTTATGTGAATGGTCTATGTCGACCCATCCGCACTCACCTGATGTGAACCGAGCCCCCAGCAGACCAGGAATGGCAGGAAGGCCTCGGAATGGGCAGGGAACGGCAACCCACACCTGGGAGCAGTAGCTTCCTTCAGTGAGGCAGCTAGATCTGGAAGAAGAGGTCTCTCCACAGCTTAACTCGTTAGCAGCTTTGAGCGGACTTTCTGGATAGTGACAAACTTCACCTGATGTGTTCTCATCACTCCAAAGCCAGGGAAGCTGATTTTGGCAGCACAGGCAATACTGCTCCACATCCCTAAAAAGATTTCTGCAGCGATGTGCACCACTGGGGCTGCCCGAGATAAAATACTAATGCAATTGATTAATCACGACAGCTATTGAACATTTCACCAGATCGGAGGATAAATACGTTATACAGTAACAGGAGATGTTGCCTCAACCTCTCTTTGACTCTGTGATTGCAGAGGGAGAGCAGCTCCCAGCTGGAGAAAGGGGACCTCAGCTCCTATAAACCGCCCGAGACATGTCTGCATACATTTTAGACAAACATTTCTTCAAAGCTGGGCAATTGTTTTTTCTTCCATTTTCATTTTCCATTTGCTTGCTCAACCTCTGCAGCCCCTTTGTTGCTTGG
Source organism: Caloenas nicobarica (assembly GCF_036013445.1). NCBI lineage: Eukaryota > Metazoa > Chordata > Aves > Columbiformes > Columbidae > Caloenas > Caloenas nicobarica. The sequence goes on along the minus strand of NC_088253.1, from coordinate 6,279,432 downwards.
TAATAGGTGAGATTGGCAAATACGGGCTCCAGAACGAAAGGGCCTTTCATGTTGTCGGCACCGCAGAATGAGCAAACGGTGTAAGCCCTCTCTGCGGTTTACATACTGTAGTGGCCTGCTATAGAAACTATGTAATTTGGTTTGCTTTGTTATTTGACAAACGGCAAGGAAAGCTTTGTAGCGTGTTGACTGACCCTACTTGTAGGGTCATAGGCCAGCGCTGGAGTGAGGACACAGCCGTCTGCGCGGTCCCGGCATGCCTCGAGACTGCCTGGGAGAAAGCAGGCTTTATTAGAGGTACAAAGAGCTTGCCATGAAGAGCAGCAGCTCTTAATTGGGAAAAAATATCAGGGGAGTTCTCTCCAAAAGGATACTGAGAAGTCTTCACGTGTAATGTAGCACATAACGTACAATATAGAACAGTGAGTCACAGAAGTGATACTACCTACTTACAAACCTACTGTCCAACCCAACCACGGCTTGTTCCTTTTATGACCCAGACGGGCCCGTTCAAAACACGTGAGTTGTAACACCGAGACTAATTTATATTTGAGAAAATGTATTTGAGTGAAAGATGTATTCGCTTCACCGAACTGTTACTTGTGACAACACCCAAGGAGGAATGAAGAAACAGAGAGTGGAGAAGATGTGTCAGACTGTTCACATCAGCTTTTACATCCAGGAGCCGTTTGTGACACAAGTTGGTTAACAGGAGACTGTGCCCAACAGTGGCTCTGAACTTCAGGGACTTCTGGACTCAAATTAGTTGAAACACCTAGAGATGGAAGATAAAAGGAATTTTAGTCAATGATTTCCATCTCTGCTACACTCTGCCCCTGCTCCCTCTCCCCTCATGCACCTGTGAGATCACAAACTGGGACCATTTCTTTAGCAGGTCTGAATTGGCTGACACGTATTTTTAAAAAGCTCCTGAAACACACCAAGGAAGAGGCTGCACGTTGTCGGCACGTGGCAGCGCAGCGGGCAGACGGGAGGAGCAGTCTGAAACAGGACTGTCCACCTAGGACTGAAGAAAGGCTTTGAATCGGAGCACAGTTACAGTACGAGCCACTTTATATATAACGTTTTTTTTCCCCATGGAAATACCTGGCACACTCTAGTTGAAAGCCCTATATTTCACATGTACCATTACATCTGTCCCACTGCTGAGAACTCACCGACACCAGCAAGGACCTGACCCCAAAGACATTCCATGAAGATACCCACTTAATGGGAGCAGCTACTGTACACAAAAAATTTGTCTCTCTGCTGCAGAGCACACAGAGCAAAAATTCAGTTGTCATTTTATTCAATGCCTTCTGATATATAAACTTAATACTCCAAGGTAAGTACAGATGTTTGACTTGTACTGTCACTCAAAGCAGGGCAAATCCAAACTGCCTCTGTAAGGAAGGGTGGGAAGTTTGCAGAGACAACGACGGACCCTGAGCCACAACAGCTCTGACCAGCTGGCGAGATGCTGATCACACACAACTCCAGCTAAAGGAGCCGGCTCAGTGCTCGAGACAAACCTGTTGTCAAACGACAGATGTGTCAGAGAAGTAAAAATCAGTGTGTGGGAAGCCTGCACATTAAATCTGGAATTTACATCTACCATTTTCATAGCAGATACAAGGCAGGTGACACTTAAGACAAACTGAGATCCCTCTTCTGCATTATTTGGCTTGCTTTTTTTTTATTTTATTCTCTCCCAGCTCAATTTTGTGAGTCAGGGAGAAGCACTGAGTGGAGATTCCTTGTTAATCACTTGGTCAGACCCGCACTAGAGAGACAGTCTTACCAAGAATCTCTGCAAACACAAAACAAGGGCTGAATTAGCCCAGGAAAACTCACCTGGAAGCAAGCTGTTACAAAGGGGGCACCAAAGTTTGACAGGCAAGGAATGACACTTAATTAAAGCTGAAGGCAGAGAAGAAAGGAAGAAATTAAATGCTATTTGGGAACACACAAAACATAAATAACTCAAAAAATGAAATATTTATTATTTGTAGCTGTGAAGGGTTATTTGGGAATATTTTATTGCTCTTCCTCTGTCCCCAGTGCTTTTTATAGGAAGGGAGAAAAAGTGGAATACTTCAAAGGATGTGAATCAGGAACAGGAGAAAAACTGGGGAGGGTGTAATTCATGTACTTCTGGTCTTTCTTTCATTCTCTTATTCCACCTGAACCTTGATCTTACTTGGGTTGAAAAGCCAACACACACAGATTTGGAAGCAATGGGACTATTCTCACTCCAAGCGGTGGTTAACTCATTACAAGGACGCCAGATTTGGGGTAACTCGGGGCTCTCTGGTGTTGAAAGCCTCCCAGTTTTGGGCAGCAGGAGGGGATGTGTTACCAGTGGGGGCTGTGGATGTATCCTCATCCCCTCTTCAGCCATCAGGCTGCTCACATCAGAGCTGGAGCCGTAATACTCTTTGAAAAAATGCAGTATACATGCATATAAGCCCTTCTTTAGTTACTACAGAAGAGGGATTCAGCCTACTCCTAGCCTCTTTGAGGTGTCAGGCTTACTGAATTATTGAGCTTTTCTGCTCCTTTGAGCATGGTTTCAAAATAGGTACTAGGCTAGTCTTTAAGTATATAGATTCTCTATATTAAGCAATACTCCTTGCAGTATCTGGGTTCTGTTGATTGCAACACCACTATCCCTTTAATCATTGCTGTAAAAATCACAAACTTTCTGAAAAAATAAATGCATTCTGGATTTTTTTTTTCCTTTTTCTCTGATGCTAATTTTGTTACAGTTAAATTATTTTTTACATTTTTCTCCACAACCAGCTAGGCTACAAATTTTTGTGTATTTTAAACGAGATCTTAAAGCTGGGGTCCAAGAAAAGCATCAGTTATCATAAGACATAAACTCATAGAAGCTTACAAAGCTGGAATCTTCATTCTAAAGGTGCATTGTAATTGTTAAGTGATCACTGCAATATCCACCTGAGTAAATAGTACTAATTTCATGTGGTGGGAATGGGCTAAATTCAGAAAGGAACCGTGTACGACTGAGCCAGGCGGTGCGGTCTCTGACTCCTGCTGACTGCACAAGCCCAGAATTTCACTCCCTTGCGATGCTCTGCAGAGCTGAGCCCCATGTAAATTCAAACCCGAACAAGTCAAACTGCTGTATAACTTCACACACCGACACATTTGCTAAGGTGTTTAAAGTTTCTCTTCTATTAAATACCACAGTTATTCAGGCCAACCTGCTTATTCACATAAACCTACCCCCCTTTTAAGTTTTCCTTCCCTTGAGAACACTAAACACTCTTATGTGACCGTATCTTCAAGTTAAACAAAGCATTGCAAATGCCTGTCTTCCAAAGGAAATGCCATACGGAGACGGTGCAGTGGGGGATCTACATTAACAGGATCCTGACAAAAGGGAACAGCTTAAAGCAATACAGATAGAACAAAATGAGAGATATTCAAGAGTCCCCTGTCCCCCTTCAAACATCCTAAAGAATTCAAAAGTGCATTTAAAAAAGAAAAATCTCTTTATTACCCTCAAGATTTTGGTATGGAGATACTGCATAAGTAAGGTCTACAGCCAAAGATTTAAGGAATAAGGTAGCGCTGTAGGACCTTTCAAAACTGCTCACAGCTTCAGGCAGTAGAAAAGGTAAAGCTAAATCCACCAAAGGACAATAAAGTTATGAATGTAGCCTACACTATTTTTGTGATGGAGACTGCTACTACCACACCAGAGACAGCAGAATCCCTTTATGTTCACCAGCATGCTGGTATTAGCTGCTCCATCAGAAGGGTAAAAGCAAAGCAGAGCTAAAACCGCGTCTCTGGGTGCAGACAGGTGGCTGGGCTCACTACCATCAGGTGCAAACCCACTGGCCAGATATTCATCCAAACCAAATCAACACAGAGACGCTACAGCCTGAAACCAAGAAAATTACTGCTTATTTCCCCAAGGCTACTTACAGGTCATCTCCAAGAGGAAGCCCCTTCACCGACTGTGTCCTTCTGCAGTATGGATACCTGTTGTCCAGGCCAAAAGTAGGGGCCACCTCACCTCGCCTATCGTGGAGTGCGTGGGCCAGCTGCTCCCCGAGGGACGGGGATTGCACAGCTCGCAGGGCAGGACCCGTCCCATGGTACAGGGTGACAAAGCAGAGCCGAGGTCAGGCGAGGAGATCAGCTGAGTGGTTGGGGTCTGGATGAGTGGTCCATGGCCAGGTAGGGGCACGGCTGAGCTGGAGCCCAGGGTTGAACTGAAGCTCAGCACGTGGAGTGGGGGAGTGGGGAGGACCCAAGTGGGGCTGGTCGGGGCCATTGAGACGTCTAAGTGCCCTCAGGGCCTTGACAGCTTCAGCCCTTTTATCCCAGCTATAGCACACCCAAAGCGTTCCCTCTGCAGTCCAGGGGAAGGGAAATAAGCCATGCATGTCCACTGGGAATGGTCTGTGCCCATCTGATAGCCAGGGACGGGCAGTCTGAATGCATGCTGAGCATCCTTTAACCAGGCAACACAATCCATGGTCTGCTGTTCAAACCTGCAAATAGCTTGAGAAGATAACTAAGGAATTAATTGTGGGTTAAGGCAGGATGTGAATTTATTTTGCTACAGCATTGTAAAACAACTGAACTAAGCCCAGGTAGGAAAAAAGCACTTTTAGTGTCTGGTCCCTGGTTGCAGCTGAGATGGGTTGGGAGGTGTCTACCCTGTGCTGCTCACCTCCACTGAGCCCTCATCTGCTCTGCCAAAGCCATTGACTTAGGAAAGTAAAAAGTGTTCGAATTAAACCAGATAATCCTGACAAAACACAACAGAAAAAATGTGCACCGTTGTGCCAGGAGATATGTCAAGACAGTGAACTTATGTAAGGCGAGTGCTCGTGTGTACGGGGGAAGCTCCAGAACCTCCTGACCCTGCTCAGCTCAGGTGGGACAGCACAGCTGGCTCTGCCCACCTGTGTCACCCAAATTTCACAGCTTGGCTGTTCTCATCTTCCTAAACCAGATGTCCCTAGTCAGTTCTGTGCTCACTGGGATATCCCACTGACTGGATCTGGTTATGTACCTACTCATAAATTATCCTTTGAAATACAGATAAACAGTCCCTGCAAGAGAAAAAAAAGAAAGTAATAGAAAACATAACCTGAATGGTGCTTGTGATATTTCCCATGTAAAACACTAGGCCAGTATTGAACAATTATGCAAACTTTCTGAGAGAACTGGCCATAAACCAGTTCTTTTACCAGGTGTCAATACCATGGCGAAACAAAATCTTTACACATTATATTGATCTGCATCTATCACATCTTGCTCAAAGTTTCCTGCCTTCTGTTAAGGAGCTAATGATTTCCTAAGCAAAATCACACACGGCTACTTCAACTGTCTGAACAAGTTAGATGAAGTCACTTTAATTGCTGACTTTGATGCATCTTTTCTTGCATACTAATTTCAGCCAAGTGAGATGGCGAGCAAGCATTACACTATGAAAAAACGCAGTAGCAGAGCCAGCTGCAGGTGATCTTGCAAAAACCATCTCACTCATTCCTAAGCCTCAGTTTCTGGACCTTCCTTTTTGTTCTGTGTTCACACAGACCCATAACAAGAGGACTTGTTCCACAACTAATTCTTCAAGGCCCAAATAAATAAGAATATCCCAATGACAGTTGCAATATTGCTACAAATACAAAGATCCACACTATTTTCTAACATTATCACAATACCACTATCTGCTGCATCTAATTAATCACCTTTTGCTCAGATCTAAAAGGGGAATCTGAAGAACAAAAGCAAAACTTAAAGATGTAGATGGCAAAAGGTATTTAAATATGTAAGTCTAGTGTGCACATGTTGGCCCCCGCGAGGTACCGGTGCCTCGGCCCTCGGCAGCATCTTTTCTATGTGGCTCCATCTTTGTCTCTTTACAATTCCACATGGAGAGGCTCATATTTTCTGTCTGGGTTTTCAATATGATGAAAGGGAAAAATTAAAGGGAATGGGGTTCTTATAGTAACATATTAGTATTGCTATTGTTAAACTAGTGTCAAGATCTTAGAACTTGACCATAGAAAAATTGGTACTCGGAGGAATTCTGGAAAGAAAGTGCTTGGCCCTGGAGGGAATTTCCTAAAATACCAAATTAAGAAATGTCAATTGGGTTCTTAAATTACGCAAAGGCAAGGCAAATAAGATACATCAGCGGCTTCAGGTGCTCTTTTGTAATCAAATGATTTGTGTTTGAAACCTGACATTAGGCAAGTAATTAATTCCTTCTACAGATTTATTTTGTATTTGCATGTTTAGAAAAAGATAGATCACGTCATAATGTAGTAGAACATAAATTTTATTATTGTGGCATGAATTTCTTAGTCTGTGTCTGATTTCTTTTTTCTTTGTAGCATACATAAGTGCTCTTGGAAATTCTTTCTCCAATTTTACAATTTGCGTCTTGCAAATTTTATCTCTCAACATGTTTGCTTAATTTTTGGATGACTGCCATTGTGTGCACAAATTAGGCCTCCTGTTTTGAAGTGCCAAGCCCCTTATCCATTACATTTCCCATTGCTTTCAACAACCATTCAAGGTAGGATGTAAAGGACCTCTGCACTGTGCAGGACAGGGCCACTGGGTCACATGTGCCTATCAAGGAGTTGAACATCTCACCTGCCACTTGGTTCTCACAAATACTGCTTGTGAACTTACCGTGTTTGCTCACACGAAGATTTCCCACAAAAGAATAAATGAAAGAATGGTTTTCAGCTCCAGTGGGACAGCTTAGCGCTCAGGACTTCTACAAATCTCTCTCAGAAATGCTTAGCGTAGATTTTAAGCAGAGTTGATTAACAGCTGGTGGCTTCTGAAAACATGGGGAAGTCTTTTTAAATAGGCACATACACGAAGTTATCATCTGGCAGACACTCTTAATTCACTTCTCTCCTTTTCAAGTCCATGCCTGAATCACGATGTTTTGTACCTGCGTTACACAACCTAAAAGTACACACACCATGCGTTTCACAGTGCAGGTCACTAAGAGATTGGTCATCTGCAAGCTACAGCTTTCCATCAGGCAAACTGCACCGAAAAGAATGCGTGCCGGCTATTGTTTCAGTAAAGTCAAGTACATTTGGAAAAGTTCAAATACACACACAATTACAACGCTAATTTTTGCTGTGCTGTCATATGATACTTCCAACGGATTCACACTGAAGTTTCCCGTCTGTTCTGCAAGGCACCGTGTCCATCTGCCAGGCTGCGGTACGGCCCCGGGGTTCTGCAGCCTAAAGTAACCTTGTGCCTGGCAGTGATGGAGAGGTGCCACTCACTGCCGGCCCAGTTCTGAGCAGGATGAAGGGCTTTGCCACTCATGGAAAACACACACAAACGCCTCAGCAGTGAGGTGGACATTGACCCCAGTTGCACTTGCAAGAAGCCTGGTGCGAAGCCGCCTTTCGGTCTTGGGCTCCTCTTCTCCAGGCACAAGTAACCTGTGCTGGGGGCAGAAACAGAGGCCATTGCCAAGATGGATGTGTTCATATAAGCAAAAGTAAGAACTTCAACCCCTCAGGAGGCCCCAGCCCCTCACACTGATGCCCAGCAGCAGTCTCTTTGTGGGACATCAGAGGAGGGAAGATCTGCCAACCATGCCTGGTGCCTTGGGTCAGTTCCCCAGGAGGAGAGACCTGGTGGAGTAAACGGTTGCTCGGTGTGATGGGAGATAGCTCTAATACATGAAAATCTTGCATTTTCATTTCTACAGGCAAAACTCTGTGATCGTTGAGAATGCCACAAAGCTCTCATACATTCAGAGATACACTGGGTGCAGGATAGGGATAAAACAAAATGATTTCCTAAGGCCTAGGACTCTAAAGTCCCATTTTCTTCAGCCATATTGGTGATCTCATTATGACCAGTACGTAAAACTGTTAGCACGAGTCTAGCCTCATAATATTTATTATCAATGCATAGTATTTATTACCAACAGAAGGAACACATCCCTGCCTCAAGTAATGAACACAAGTGCTCTTTCAACGAGAGCAGAACAAGGTATCTTTTTATATACTACAGGCCAAATTGCTTCCCTCATGAAGGGCACGTAAGTCTCCTTGGGAGGAATGAATATGTAGGGGTTTTTTATTTTAAAACGATTTGCTATCCTTTCATATAATCTGAAAGTCCTGAACCTTCATCATCGGGGTGAAACAAACTACATCTTTTCCCTTCTCTTTTTGTATATACCGTAGCCAACGTTACTACCATGCAAAAGGTAAGCTACTTTGGATTTGTATTTCCCTTTATGCCGTAACACTATTCACTTAGCTTTAACAACAAAAGTATTTACAATCTCCAGGTTTGAATGAATGCATTAATTGTTCTTTATATTCATGAAAGGCTTTGCTTTTGAGGTTGGGAAATATTTCTACTGTAAACATCAGACCAAGGAGCACAAATTCGGCTTTCTTTTTTCTCCATAGTGATCTTTGCATACAACTTATGACACAAGTGAGTCAATATGTATAAGAGCAGCAACAAAACATTTCAATAAAAAGAAATTCCATTTTGTTAATATTTCAGTTGCCTCTGCAAACAAAAGATTTGCTGCTATGCCTGTGAATGGCCGGTTCAGGTGCAAGGTGTAAGGTATGTGTAAGGCTTACAACGTAAGTGTTGCCCTTGTACTGAACTGCCCTGAAGCAGGAGGATCATGAAATGTACTCCTGATAAACTTATTTATATAAGACTGAAAACCAGCAAGACTTAGTTACAAAGCTATAAACTCTTACATGTATGTGGATATATGTATTACCGAGTAGAACTAACAAGAAGGAGTGCAACTCTGAGGCAAAACCTAGTATGCCTCACCTACTTAATGCGTTTGGTTTTTTTTCCCCGTAGAAAAGGAGTTTGGTTATTCATTAGGCCATTAACATCAATTATATGTTACTCTGTGTGAACATACATATAGGTCACTCCTAAAAACTACACACGCATGCAATATTTTCTTTTTTGTATCGATATTGTATGTACTAAAGCCTCATCAACAGCTAGATAGCAAATAGAATACTTGTCCTCGACGTCCAATTTCCACTCTGCTAAAGGCAGAGACAATTCCCAGTTTCAGCCACCCTCACCAGCACACCCATCTCAGTGCTGTGTATAACCAAAAGCCATGGAAATTCCAGCCCGAAAACCTTAACGTACCTCTTTGACTGACAGATATTAGGTCCTTTCTTACAATAAGTGATCATTGGCTTAAAATCATATTCATGCTGGAGACTCTACAATCCATTTTTCTACTTTTGTGTTAAATTATTGCATTATGTAGTTGTAACAATTTTAAAAGTCCAATTTCCCTTTATCAGCCATAAGTCTAAGTCACAGTAAGATTTTTGCTATTAAAGAGTCTCCCTAGGTACACCGCTCTGCCACAGATCTTAACTCCAAATCATTTATTTAACATCTGTTCCACAATCATTTCTTAAAGATTTACTTCCTTTAAACACAACTGGGACACTTGATCCTCCCTTGTTTCAATCTGCAATATCCTTAAAAATAACAGTAAAAGACGTTATGAATACAAAACCAAAGCTGACACCAATAAATTTCAGTGACTCATTTCTCATGCATTATTCCTGCCTGGCTGCTTTCTAGGAGGAGATGAACTATAGAGACACTCAGAGGCAATTCAGCGGTATTACAGAAAGATCCATTCATTCTGGATTGAAAAGATCCTCTCAAAATGACAGGAAAAGTTTTTTTGGGGAGGTGGGGGGAAAAGAGAAAGAGCAAGTTCTCCAGAAAGAAGCCCCGGATCACTGCTGGAGCTGCGTTTGGAGCGCAGTGTGCACCAGAGCCCGGCGCACTGTCCCTGGAGAGCAGGTAATGCACAAACACTCTACACGGTCAGACTAAAAAGTTGTTTTTCTTTCGCACTGGAGGTTATCTTTGCAAAATTCACTGTGGGGTTTTTTGCCTCCATAAAGCTAATAATATATTAAAAGTATGAACAGATTTACCAGGTGTTAGAAGATTTTTTGTCAGGCTACGACGATGTTGCCATGGACTTGTTCCTCTTTTTTTCTACCTGGAAATTTTGCCTGGGCTCAATTTAAAGCTTCTGGCCATCGTTCCAGGATTTCTGGCAGCCCAGTCAGAGCAGTAACCGCTGCCAAGCCCGCGGACGTCCAGAAATGCCGAACAAATGGCTCCCAAGCAAGTACAGATCAACCGTAGCGCACGAGCACCCATCAACTGTACGGGACACGTGCTGTAGGTCTCGTGTACCAGAGCTTTGCTGCAAATGCATAGGCCATCTGTGCTACACATGAGCATATATTTCAGTCCAGGAAATCCTGGACAGAAATAGGGCTACCTGAGCTGGCGGCTGCCCTCCCTGTGCTTCAGATTACAGCTGCCTTCCCACCCGTACCCTGAATTTATCGGGTCTTGCTGAGCACCACGGGCTGCTTTGCCCTTCAGCAAAGCTCAGGACCCAGAGCACACACAGTGACCAAGCCAGGTTACGTTTTCAAGCAAAGAGATTAAGCGAACATTGCGAATCTTACCGTTTTTATCAAGGGTCTTGCAATGTCTGTTGTTCTTATAGTTTGAATTTCTGGAGTCATTCGGATTGTGTGGGAATCGTAACTGTTCATTTAAGAAAAAGGCTTTACAGATCAGAACTCTGCAGCTGAAAAAATGTAAATTATCTGATGATCTGACCCCAGACTATAGTTTGTCCAAACACATAGAATAAAGAGCTTGCAAATGTGACCTTAGGGACTTGAAACCCAGAGGTATATAAAAAGAATCCATAACACTCTGTTCCTTGTTAATAATTTTTCAGCCACTCATAACTCAAAACTATCAAGAGCTTTGAAAGTCCCTATCCTGCTGGTAAACTGGGCAATTTTGTGTGGATGAAAGTTTGATTTTAAAATTGGATTTAAAGTGCATTTTTGTGGGGCTGAAGTGTTAATAATAATTGCTAGATTTTCCTAGATGGAGGCTGTAGCAAATGATCACAAGCACTTGTGCTGGAGCTGTTTGTCACAGTGGGCACCGGGGGTCCCCTCCCAAAGGGACGGAGGGTGCGGCTGTTGGGTCGTCTCTGCGCCAGCCCATTGCAGCATTTCAAATGGTGGATGCTTTGGATTGAATCAGCACGGTCAGAGATCATGGGCCTTGATAAATTGTGTCAAGTATCAAGGAGAGAGAGCAGAAAAAAAAAAAAAAAGGAAATCTGACACATAAAAATTGTAGCTTATTAAAAAAAAAGGTATTTTTCTCAGTCCTATAGCTTCATGCAAGCATTTGTAAGAGGTGACAACTACGTTTTCAGTTTGGTTCTCAATAGCAATGCTCGAGGAAAGAGTTTTTTTAGAAAAGTGAAATAACTAGAAGTCTAATTCAGGTCAATCTGAAAATTTAGGAACATAAATTTTCTGAATATATACAGACAATCTCTACAGAAGAGCTGTTTGTTAAAATGATTCCGTATATATCAGCTTATAGATTTGTCTTTTTCCAGAAGAAACTCACTGAAATTGGTCGTGACACGTCAGTATAGGAATGGTATGAACAGGTGGAAAATCCATCACGACTGGAGTAAGGAATTAAGCCTGGTCCTCCCTCAACCACAGTTACAGAGCTCCAGCCAAGTTAAAGTACTTAAGAAGGGAAATGAGACTCATGGTGTAATGAGAGAAGTCTCATGGGACATTTTATATGTTACTGAAGTACCGTTTTGGTGCTGGCAGTGCAGATGCTGCGAGAGGCTCTGCTCACCCAGCACCTCTGCCCCGTGCAACACGCACCCGGCCGCATCGCCGCATCCTACCAAGAGGGTGCTTTATTCAGAAAAAGCCATTCCACATCACTTAATATATTAAGCTCGGTGTCTGTACACAAGAACAAGTAACTGAAAACTTTTCAGGCATCTCAAATGCCATCAGGACTTGAGGAATCCTGTTTTCAGAGTGACTCACAGCTGCCCGAGATGTCACTGGGCAGCCCAGTGACCCTGTGCTACCTCCCTCTCTCTGCATTACAAATCCCTGGAGTTACTGTACCATGCTCCTTCACAACTTGACAAAAACCACCAGTTGTTCAACCAACTTGTGAGCAGCCGGTCTGCAGTTCTGCTCTGTGAACCCATCGGACGGAGCCCTGATGAGCTGTGTGAAGACAGGTTGCAGGGCTGGAGCCTGCGGCTGTACTTGGAATAAACTAAAAATAACCAGGAGTTATTTTAGTTACTTTGGTACCTAAAGGGCCATCGTGTTTCTATAGAATCAGGTCCTCAGACCTCCAGAGCCAAAACTGAACCAAACTCCTTGAAGCTGCTCTTCGTCGCCCCCATATAGAATGTGAGAGCTCGGCGGTGGCTCCGCTGTGCTGACACCTCTGCTGGTCCCTCTGACCCTCAGCACTGTCCGGGTCCCTGTTTTCTTGGCTTTATTGCCATGTGTTCACACAGTGCCGAGCACAACGATGTTCCTGAGTCCAGCGAAGCATTTTGGTCCGTAACTACAGCTCCTTGATGTGAAAACACTGTAAATAAGACATGACAACTCACAACTCATTCCTTTAAGAGCAAAGTGATCTTCATTTGAGGACATGCTTTTCCTACTTATGAATATCCACATTTAGAATATTTTTCAAAACACTAAGTACAACAGCAGATTCCCACACAAACGTGCATATATTTTGACTTCACACACTCCTCCTTTTTTGCTGGCAATGACTTGTTTTAACTATTTGTCAGCGCTTGCAGCAATATCTCCTGCATGCAGCAACAGGAACTACCCCCAGCTCTATTTTCCACTGACTCCCCAGCAAGTGCAACTCTGACATCTCACTCCAATGGGAATCTGTAGCTCAAGCCCCCTAACGTGCTGCCTGCTGTCTTTTTCTTACTCATATGTTATTATTATACATACTTTCATTATTTTATGTTTATATTATATTTATTTAATATTTCTATATTAAAGATGTTTATATAAATATATAAAATATATTACGAATATATTGTTAAAATCTATTAAACATGATATTTATTTACTAGTATATTTTATATATACTATTATTCTATATTACACCAAGGTTTGTGGACTTTCTGGCAGCAGCGATGCTGTGTGTTCCCCCAGCTTTTCCTGGCAGCCCCGGTCCTACCCGGCTGAAAGCCCCATCAGGAGCTGGGTGGATGGGGAGAGCCACGTGAATTTCGGAACATTTCACCAGAACGCATCAAGGTTGCTGCTTGTATTTCGGACCTGAAAAACGGGCTCGTGTGCCCGATTGCTTATCTGGTTTTCCGTAATTCTGTCTAATATAACTATAACATCTATAACGCCTATAACTAATAAGAGATACTGAATCTTCTTAAATATCTAGGCTATCATGACTACAACACCACTACTAATAAGAGCACTTTACAATCATTAATGGATTAATCTTCACAGCACTATTGTAGAGATAGAAGACAAAAGCACAAGAGATAAAGCAAATCGCTATTTAAGTCAGTGACACTGCAAAAAAGGGAAAAAAACACCCCAGAATTTCCAGTTCCTCTATGTTTTTGTCTGCATTGCAGCTTGGGATTTTTTGTTTTGATTTGTCTTTTATGTTTTTTTCATAGCTTTTTAAAAGATATCAGAACTGAAAATTTTCAATGCTATAAAAACCTTTTTATTTTCAATTGCACAGAATACTAAACTTCCAATATTACAATCCAAAGTAAAGTGTTGTGGTCAGCGTTTTCCATACAATTCCGACCGGATCTGGTTTTGACAACGCAGCTACCAAAGCAAAACATGATTTTGCTGAAGGCTTTATCGTAAAAAATAATGGTTTCCTCAGTAAAGCCAGCCTTACAACAAGTCTAATTACTTATAGGCAAGAAATTACTTGTTATTTTACTTACTGGCATAAAGATACTAAATAACTTGCGAGATTAGGATCAGATAGGGATCTAGGGCAAACCCCCGACTTTGTGTAGGTGTGAGATTCTGTGAAAACTGTGTTCATTTGTGAACGGGGGAGTCTGCATTTCCAGAAAAACTCATTTTCACTGGTTAATGGGCTAAAATGACCAACATGCCTGAATACCAGCGAGAAATATGTCCAAACATTTACACTTGTGGAAACACAATAAAGTTAATGCTATCCTTGTGTTGATTTTTCATTCCCAGTCAAGCATATGAAAAACTGGAATTCATTTATCTTAAAGCTATTGAAAAAAACCTCCTCTGCTGGATCTGCTCTGGATTTCCAATTCCTTTACTTTTCTGTATCGGCTATCCTGTACAGATGCTTCATTCTTCAATGAGAGAGCCAGAAAATTAAAATCAATAACTTCATTATGTTTACAGTCTTTTTTCTTTTCACCTGAGTTTTCACAGTCTTAATGTCTGACTGTAAGTTAAAAATCACTGCTTGGTTTTACTGAAGTATTCCATCTTTATTCCTTTCATATAAAGGTTAGGAATATTCTAATGTATACCTTAATGTTTTATAAAGTATATTCTGAAAGGACTAAATATAAATCTGAGTCTGCTTCCACAAAATATCCAACTCAGTGCAGTATAAACAAATATTTTTATAGTATATTCGACTGGATTGTGAAAATAATAATAATTATTTTAAAAGGTAACCATTACCAGGGATCTTTTAAATTCATATTCTGACAACAATAATTCTTCCTGCACAGTTCTTCCTGGTTTTTTTGCATATACAAAAAATAAATAATTGACATTTTGTACTATATGAACTTCATGTATTATTAATTTGATGGAAATGAACACATGATGGAGCACCTTCTTTATCTTTGTGATTGTTTTCACAGATATGTCAGTAACACTGATATGGAATTGTATGATGTGTCCTAGGGACTGTAACATTTCAACAAAATATCTCCAGAAATATATGTGCACCCACAATGTCGTCTAACAAACTCACCTTTCATTACAGTCATCTACAGTAAACCTGAGCTTGCATTTGCAAGGCAAATCTAGAAACATATGAAACCAACGTTGAAGGTAAAAAAAAATATTAATATAGCAACAAAGCCTTAGAGATTACTTTTCCTATAATTCTAATGAGACAATAAAAATAAAAATCCAGAGATTCAGATTTGATGGTAACAGAGAACTTCCTTCAAAAGAATACTTGGGGTCTTCATTAAACGATATACTATGTGCTATTTCTATCTCATCTAAAATTCTGGCATCTCCTGACAATGTATTCTCCCAGTGATATACACGTGTGTAATCACTCATTTACATTAATGGGATTATGGGTGTTTTGTATCTAGGAGAGGATACCTTTTTTTTTTTCTTTTTTTTTTCTAAGAGCAGTTGCTCACTATGCACTTGGCAACTGAGCTGTATTACGTTTTTTCCCTAAACAGGAATTAAGTCTCTACTGTACAGCATGTCATACTTGCCTGAAAGCAAAAATGCTGCCTACTAAGCAATAGACACCCTAATTAAACTTGCCCAGCATAATATCAGCCCATTAGAATAAACTAAAGACCAAAGAGAATAATGGAGGTGGTATTAGTATACCACAAAACATAACCTAAGGTCAAGCAAAGATTACTTTGCTTTGGGTAATTTTTTTAATTTATACATTTTCGACCAATTTTCAGAAGCTTTCCAAAGCCAAATATAGACGGGAAAATGCGTGTCAGTTTTTAAGTCCCTGTCAAAGCAAAAATGATAACAAATAAACAGCAATAAAATAATTGTCAATCAGATGCTTTTGCATGAACATTTTGCAGTAATGAGATATAATAAATATTCATCAACACATAATCCATAAATGTGCATAGGAGCACACTTTATGGCTCTGTGTAACATATTCTGCTGGACGGTCACAGCTGATCGTGGAATAGTAGCAGTCTTATAAAGCTTTCTTGCACATTTACAATTTCTTTATCCTTTATACATAGTCTAGAAAATCTCAACCCTTATAAATTGTGAGGGAAAGAGGGGGAAAAATTATGCCCTTTTCAACCCAGTCCTTTTGCAAGGCATTCTTTAACGCGGACGGGCCATGCTCCGGAAAACAACCAACCCTGGAATTCCCGTTTTCAAACTTCATGTTTCATCCATAATCACATCCTTAATGGCCTAATTTAAATATTCTTTGATTAACTGTTTCAGATCAAATCACTTCAGAATACCTCACAAACAGAAAAACAATTCATTTGGTAATACTGCTGAGTGATCACCCGTTAAAACGTCTTTTTTTTTTTTTTTTAATATGATCCTGATCCTGACAATTAATCAAATAAAATGGTAAATTATCCAGGTTCATTAAAATGCTTGTATGGCACTTTAACAAACAGGAATGTGTTTCAAAACAGAGGAAAATCCTCCCAGAATGGCTGATAAAGGAAACAGCTTGCAGAGAACCTGGTTTTGTTTCGTGATACTACAAGCAGAACCGAAATGGTTTCTGCTGAGTGTCTGTCATACTGTTCTTCGAGATATTTATCACTGGATTCAAGAAAATTGGCATTAGGTGGAGTCCCAGGCACTCCTCAAATTAAGACAAGGGGCCAAATCCTGCCCAGGCACATACCCCCTCACTGCAGGATATACTTTGCAATAGGGTCTATCGCAGCCTCCACCTCCTGTAGAGGGGGAAAAAGGTGATTTAGGGAGTCAGGGTCCCCCTCATCTGCTTCAAGGGGGACACAAGAGAACGGCACAGTCCAGCCCTTGATCGGTTCCCCCCACTTTTAGGAATAACCTGAGCACTTTGGTTTGCAATTTAGATTGAATTCATTAAAATAGAATGTATCATGCCAAGGACTCCCTCTCTGTTGCACCAAATTAATTAATATGTATATAAATATTTATCTGTTCTCTCTGTAAACAATTACCAGAAATGCTTCTACATCTGGCGCTTGCGCTGGCTTTTATTTTTCAAAAGTTAGAGTGTGTGATCGGGTATGTTTAAATTATAGGCTCATGATCTAGATTTATTCTGAATTTCTTCTATGAGAATCATGCCCAAAGACCAAATGTAAGAGGAACACATCAGTAAGGATATATTCAAAACCTGATGCCCCGTGCCTGGAAAGCAGAGCTCAGATACGGTGCTTGCTTTGTAAGAGCAGCTGGAATTTAGACATGACATATCTGTCTATTAGCCAGTGGTCTGCAAGTATTTGATAGTTACAAAATTGTCACTGGTAGGTTGTTTGGCTAGAAAATAACAATAGCTGCAAGAAACATTTGAAATCTTTTGCCCGAGTGCCTGCTTTAGTGAAGGCCTGAGCTGTTCTCATTAAAAGTCAGCGGAGAGGATCCCACTGCTTTCAATGCCACCAGCTCGAATCCTGCGAGCATCATTGTGCCGCTGAAAGTAGGTCTGTATGAGAACAATTACAGAGCACGGATCCCAGATACTTGAGCTCTCTTCAGCTGTGCAAGACTCCTGTTATCACATTTGGCACCGATACTCAAAATAAGGCTTTCACAGGTTTAAAATGGAGATGACGGAATATCTTGTAATGGGACCCTTTGGGTGAATGAATTCCTTTGCTCCTTGAGCAGCGTGATTAGACAGGCCTTGCAGGGAGGCACGGAAAGAATGACCGATCTGTACCAGACAGGAACACGTTTTTTGGAAGAAATGAGTTAGACCTCTTATTATGGATTATGATCCTCCTAATCTTATACATCGCAAGACAGGCAGGAGCTGCTGAAATAACTACGCATCAGGCAGTAACTGTCATGCTCATGTTTTACTCTATGGAGAAATTAGGAAACTCAGGTATGGCTAAAACCCCCAAAGGTGGCATGGAGGCATCAAGAGCAGCTTTCTGGACCTGTCCTTGCCATCATTTCTACCTGGGACTCCCGCAGCAGGACCGCAGGGTTGCCAACCCGCCCGTTGCCTGGTGCTCCGGTGGGTACCCGTGGGACACTCCTCTCCGAGAAGAGCTGTGCAAACGACCAAGGTGACAGCAGCACATCTGAGGCTCGGCCAGCCCCAAGCCCTGCTGAGTCCTGCAGGGTTTCGGCAGGCTGGGTTTTAGCTGGGCCAGATCCAGAGTCTGTTGGGTTTGATCATCGCTACGTTTCATCACGGTAGCCTTGGGCCACAGTCCAGTAATTGCCAGGGTTTTCCAAACGCCGGGATGAAAACAAACTCCCAGCAAAATTGAGTGGCTCTGCCAAGTTCAAAAGGTGAAATAAATGAATCTTTACACATTATAAGAACAAAATCAACATTCTTCTGTGGCATAAAGTGCCTGAAAAACTAGCAAGTAAAAGCAGGTGTGATGTGCTCCCTGTCAGCTAACGACACTGATAAGCTTGCCATGCCTGGTTCTGCTTCATTTCAAACAGACTGCTGGAAAAAAGGGGGAAAAGCCAGAGCAGAAATAATTGCTGAAGCTTCGAGTTAGCTGAGAGAGCCTGCAGGCTAAGATCAACGCGACTGATTTCATCCTCTTCCTTTTATTTCTATAACCTTAAACGTTCTGCTATTATAAAAGTCATCATGTCAGCTTTCCCCCAAGCCTTAGCAGCGGCCTATTTTAAAATTGTATCAATTGGTAAAGCTCTTGGCTGGAGTATTTTCATCTTGATTTATGGTTTTTGAGCTTTAAAGATGAAGAAAACTCCATTGACCTGATCCAAGCGTGTATGTGCATTGTCCCACGCATATGTTTATAATCAGACCCTACAGAAACAATGCACGCTTAGGGAAGCTTTAAAATTACAGGCAAAGCAGCAAATTGCAAGGGAACGCTGTTTATCCTGTATTTGTCTCCAGAAAAAAAAAAAAAAAATCAAAACAAACCAACACCTATTTTGATTCTAAATGTTTTCTTTCTCTGCTTAATATCAGGGATTTAGGACTTCCTGAGGCCATTGATAAGGTAAAGGTTTCAGAATTAAGAAACTCGTAAATCAGTGTAACAAACGCGGACATATAATACTGTGGCCTTGTCCTTGCTTCTAGATCAATGTAGCTGATAAAAGAACTCTAGGCTGGTGAGGAAGGGGGCAAAAGGACTTTTGCTTTTTTTTTTTTTTTTTTAAAGCTTGGACTGATCAAAAGCAACCCCATAACTTAGGCTATTTCAGCAAAGCAGCAGCCATCCAGCGCTAACGCATATTGCTGCCTTTTAAACACTTGCAGCACGGACCCCAGAGAATGCATTATTAAAATGTTCAAGAGGATCATATTAGGGCTTCAGAATAAATACTAACTTCCCACAATAATCTTCACACATTCGTCCGTAGGGAACGACGGAATAATGACCCTTTGAATTTGTAATACAAAGGCGAGGCTTTTCTTCTCCCCCTCTCCTCGCCAGCGGTGCGGTGGCATCGCACACCAAAGAGCCGCCGCGAGCGGGGAGGGAGCCGGAGGAAAGAAACTTAATCTGAAAAGATGGCGACTGAAGCGGGCACGGGGAGGTGAGGCTTCCTCACCTACCGGGAAACGCGGATCACAAATCAGACACGCTCCTGCCGCCGCGGGGCTGGGGAGGGCGCTGAGCAGCGCCTGCTTTCAGCCTGCGGCGAGATGCCCGGGATTTACCTGCGGCGTTGCTCTCGTCAGCCCGCGCGTGCCATCGCACGTGGAAAATACTAAAAGGGTTTGAGCAGAACAGGTCTTTTTGAGGCCCTCCGTCCAGATGCTTTCATTTTTAGGCGTGAGAACTAACCCAATTAATACCTTCAATAACCTCAGATAAGTTATCCATCAAAAGTGCCATTTCGTATAATGTGGGCAGCATGGAAGCTCAATCCGAATCAGAGAAAATTCTCTTTGGATTAAGTGGAATTTCGATAGTCCCCTAAAAATGATGTGTGTCTACTCTTCAGACAGACAGCAGGTCAGAAAAAGCTGTTGTTCTTTTAAGGCGAGCTGGTAGCCGTGTTTCTGAAACAATTCTTTCTCCCTGTCTTTTCTCTTCTCTTTTGAGAAATGGCTCGACAGAGCTCACCTTACCGAGGGAGATGCTTGATAGATTGCACGGGAAAAAATCCGATCTAACCCTTCTCCCAGGACAGAATTGTTCCCTACAATATACTTCGTATCCGTTAACAAATGAATTAAAACATGCAAATAGGAGAAAGGTCTGCTAAGTTATCCCATTGCTCTGAAAGAGCCTAAAGCCACAATTTATGGCAAGTGGGAGTCTTTTAAGAAACAGCAACTGCTTTAGCTGAGCTGGGGGGGAAGAGAGGTTGAGCATGCAGTCAAAGCCATAAACGCAAGCCTTAGTCTGAAAAAAGGTAATTGTGCTGCAAACGCTGACAGGTTTGACAGAAAGTGTCTTCATTGAGAAATTGCATTTTGAAGTTCTTGCCGTTCCTTCAGAAATAAATGGACTAAAGCACCAGGGCTGGCTCTGACAGGAAGCGGGGATTCGGGACTTCAAATACAAACATTATGAAAAACAAGCAACATCTGCAAACAGTAAGTACTTATTTATATTTTATGGAGTGTGTGCTTGGGATTTTGACAGGTTTTTAAACAGAGCCTATATTAGGCCCATACAAAGGTGAGAATGTCCCTTTTTAAAAATACATTATGCTGCTGAAAAGCAGTCTAAATCTGCAGTCCAAGCCTCAGGTGAGCTCTGACCCCTCCTAACCTGGTCTAACAAAACACACATGTGGTGTTTGCAATGGAACAGTTTACTGCTACTTTCTCAAGGTCAGGACAAGACAGACACTTGAGGGTTAGTATTCAGCAAGCTTTTCCCTCAGCTGCCAGAGTGGCTTTGAACTTTTCCCTTTTGAACAAATAGGAAACGAAACTGTGAGGAAACAAGTGCTTGGAATCATAGAGAGGAACACATAACAAAAAGAGAGGTGGGGAAAAAAACACCAACAAACCAACAACAACAACAAACCTAAACTATAAACAGACCTTTTTCAAGCAAATAAAAAAAAAATCCAAAACCAAAACCAGCCTGACATCTAATTTAAGGGTTTAAAATTATTCTGTGTGTAGTTCTGAAATTTTAACACAAACTCCTTTTCACATGCTACCCCTTTATTTTTTTATATAACAAATAATAACCAGTTGGCAGGTATGGTGCACTGTGCACTATAAAATATTTAGGAAGGCAATAACGACTCCCTGGGCAGCATAAGAAAACCGCGATTATATTCAGAGAGAAAGCCATGAACAAACAGAGGGGAAAAAAATACAAAGAAAGATAAAGGAAGGCCTTTCATCAGGCCTTCCTGTCCAATAACACACTCAGGCTTGATCCATATGTTTTGAGAAAAATCAAAGTGTCACGACTACCAAAAATGTCAATAGCTCCAGTAAGGAATATTGTCTAACATTTTCTATTACACCGTTGAAGAATTTGCCTCCCAGCGCAATTTGGAAGAAAAGTCTTTTATTTCTAAAACACTAAAAAAAATGAACAAGGCACGCTTCTGTGCAATGTGTAATACAATAATGCTGTGGGCTTCCAAACTATCCTGGAAACTGATACTTTGATGAAAGTGAGTCCTTCTCCACACCTCTCATATTTTCTGTCCTCCATGCACAGACAGGGCTGCGAGGCACATCCTGGGCAGTGGGATCCAATAGCCTCGTACACCAGTCGGGGGGAAACTGGAGAAGCCAAACTTTCATCAGCATTAATATTTTTATAATCCTGTGTAATGACCCCCAAGGATTGGCTAACCCTCCTCTCCCCCCCCAAAAATCGGGGGGGCTGTCCAGGAAGGGGTTATTAATTGCACTTTGCTCAAGGATGTGCATCTGCCTGGGCGCTGTTTGCATCCCCGTGCATAGCTTGCTTTTAAGGACATCCCATTTCTTCCTGTCATCTGTAAACAAGCAATTTATTGCTGTCTTGGCAAAATGTAAACAAAACTTAGCACCTTGCCCTGGGGAGAGCTGCAACTAACATATGGTTTGTCTGTACCTTGGTGCACAATTTCTTTCGTATTTGTCTTTTCCAGCACCCTTCAAGTTCCAGGGGGAAAAACACATCAGTGCTGCTGTGTCTTTATCCTGTGGAATCTAAACTAGAATTGAGCGTGTTGCAGGCAATCAATATTACTGTGCAAATTAGCCTTTATGACTGAACCACTGTTTGCTCACAGGAAAAAAAAAAAAAAGCTGGCACGAGTACAGCGCACTGAACAAATTGCTGCTGTGAGCACTCTGCACCTTCCCCCAGGTCCTGGGGTTCTTTTCCAGAGGGAGCAGTGCCACAGGAGGTACGTGGGGTTCTCAGGGACATGGTTTAGTGACGGTGTTGGGTTAATGGTTGGACTCCATGATCTTGAGGGTCTTTTCCAACCAAAATGATTCCATGATTCTAAGAGTCAGAGAGCTACTCGGCACTATGAAGGACCCAGAATTATTTTTTTTTGGCTTCTGCACTAGAGTTTGCTCCTGTCCTCTGGGCTGGAGGAGCTTGCTGGCAGCCAAGGAAGCGTGTGGGCAGGGTGCTGCTGCTGTCAGCAGGGCTCAGTGGGTGCTGGTGGTGCTTGGTACATCCCCAAAGAAGCAGGAGCAGCAGGTCCGTGCATCTGCCCCACCAGACTGACGCAGAGGTCCAGCACGATGGCTGGGGATGGAGCGCGTGTCCTGCAAGGACAGGCTCAGGGAGCAGCACTGCTCCAGCCTGGGGGAGAGAAGGCTTCGGGGGACACAAAAGCAGCCCCCAGAACCTGCAAGGGGTTATGAGGAGACGGAGCCAGCATCTTCACTGTGGTACAGGCGGGAGGATGAGGTGCAGTGGGCAAAAGGTACAGACCAGAGATGAGGAGAAACTTCTCCCAGAGGCTGGCCAAGCAGAAGTGCAGGTTGCCCGGCGAGGCTGGGCAGTCTCCATCCTGGAGGTTTTCAAGACCTGACAAGAAAAAGCCCTGAAGAACCGCTTCAAAGCCCACAGATGACTCTGCTTTCAGCAGGAGGTTGGACGAGAGATCTCCTGAGACCCCGTCCAACCCAAATTACGAACCCTCACTGAGTTACTCACAGGAAAGCCTTTTACTTCAGTGAGACAGATTTTTTGAATGAGATGCATGGTAAACCATTTCAGAACCTGGCCTTTGGCATACTATTTGTCATTAACTTTTGTACTAAATTTACATATTTCCAGTATTTGCACACTTCTCCCATAAACACACCCCTTTACATATTGCTGCATGCAGAATATCCCACATGGCTGCCCTTGCAATATTTGGTTTTATCACTCAGTGCAAAGCAGTTTTCCACCTGTATGTTATTAAAGGGGAGAGCTAACACAGTAATAGACATTAGTAGTCAATAAACTGAGCATTGATACTCATCATGTTAATAACAAGGTGTTCAAAAGGAAAAATAAATATTGCCTGCCTAAACAAATCATGTGGTAAGTGGAAGAAATGTTCTAAGAATGTATTTTGTAGAGGATAAACAACAGAAAATAACTATTACCGAGATACGTGCAATGAACAAGTTATTCAACAAATGTAACTCCTTTTTCTTGTTTACAAATTACCTGCAAACAGAGAGCGAGCTATCTGTGTATCTGTTTGCGATTTAGAACTAGTCAGCAAATGGGTCATGTCAGCAAACTGCTGCCAGTGCTTTACTGGCAGGTTTTTTACCACAACTGTTACTTTGAATATATGTTTGTGCAATCAGCAATTTGTGCTCAGCACTCCCTCACCTGAGTCATGCGGCATTTTCCCCCTCTCTCTGCTCTATCGGGTTAGCCTGTTCCCGTGCCAGCAAAAAAACAAGCACAAGACGACCAGCTACTTTTGGCACCAGCCATTTATAATCACACACGTTCTCGCCGCAAATGTTTTCGTGCACAGAAAAGAGCTCATCGTGTTGCCAGGAAGTGAACAAAGATGGAGCAAATACTGTCAGAGTCACTTATTTCATTTGAAATAACACTCCGAAATTTTTTTTTTCAAGTATTTGCACACCACTAAAAATAACCCCTCTTAACTTCCTGCTATAATAATGGGCTATATTCTAAATACTATATTTTAAAAGGACCATGGAATCCACGAAAGCTTCCTTCCTTTATGCACTGGATTTAGGGTTCTTTTTATCTATCGTGCAACCCAGACATTGCTTATGAGATGAGCATACACGGGAAAAATAGCCAGAAAGGATGCAATTGGACTGACAGTCCATCCATCCATCCATCCCCGTTCCAAACCCAGGGCGGGATGCGATCCTGCCCCTCCTGCGCTGCTGAGGGCACATGGAGCCTCAGCCACTTTGTCAGCAGCATTTTTATTTGCGGTCATCCACCACCCTCACTGATATTCCTGCAGGTCCATTAGCTGTGTTTTCAATGTATATCACTCTAGCTGTATCACACAAAGAGCTACATGAGAAGCGTTTCAACCGTTTTCACTTCCTAAGTTGTTTTTTGAAAAGAAGTCTGGCAAGAGATACTACGGCTAAGATCTCAGGCATAACATTGCCAGGGAGATGACACCGTCCTATTCCTTCAGAGGAAAAACGGTCCCCGGATGACTGAAATTTCCCTCTAGTCAGTGTCAGTAAACAGCAACAGAAATCAAAAGTCACAAGGGTACAATTGTCATTAGTATGTAAATTTTAAAAGCTCAGTCAAAAATATCAATACTTTCCACTTAATTTATTACTATATAAAGATGGATGACAGTAAAGTGAAACATTGATTTTCAATGCCCTTTAAAAAATGGTGATGAAGAAAATACTCAAGGACAACTACTTCAAAATACACAGACTCAAAATTAATTATTGTATTTTTTTACAACTGCTTGTTCAGTTCAGTCCTATTTGATTGCTTTTTTTAATGAAGAAAAGGAATAGACCATTTATGTAAAGAGCCATTTCAAAATTGATTAGATGTAAAGACAGGTTAGCATTTTTACAGTATTGACAGAAAACCATTAACCAAGCAGCCTATAGACACGGTCACTGAAAGTTAATCGAAGTGACTAGTAATTTGGTCGGGCTTTGCGTGACAGTCATACAAGCTCACTGCTTCTATTCACAGATTTTGGTTGTAACTGATCTCTGAGACGCATTGAACTGTCTCTTTTGAATGCAGTGTATAATTACTTTTTTATTATAATCATCGAATTTAAGCATTTTTGATAGTGTGTAACTACTGTCGCATGCTTGTTTCTAAAATTAACTACAACGTCTTTAACACTGCACTGAGACTTGGATTTAAAAGCACTGTAACCCGTCTTGGGTAATAACTTTCCTTTGATTATTTACCTTTCAGATTACTTGAGTCTACGTTGTAAGATAAGACTAAAGCTAAGAAATTATTTTTAAGGAAACAATACTTGTGGGCATTTTGGGTCGATGGTTCTGCAAGAGATTCTGTACCACCTGACAAATATCAGATGCTTGCAGCAAACATGTTCTTAATAGTGATAAGCTACAACTAACCACTTTTTCAAGTGGTTCTGGCATATGAAACAACCAGCAGAAGTGAAAAACAGAGGGCAAAATAGACAGAGGGCCTGATTACAGATATACTCAATTTAACAATGTAGACAGCAAACGAGCACATTTCCTTCCACATGTAGAACTACACTGCAGATGGTTAAAATCAGGGCAATTTTTAAAAAGAGGGTTTTTTTACTTTCTACTTCACACAATTGAATCGACGTTATCTTTGTTTCACTTTTACATTTTTTAGTGCATTATTTGAAGAAAATGCACTGCAGGCACCTTTTAAATTTTCATGTTATTGAAAACATAGGCAGCAGCTTCTGAGTGTAGCATAGCTCAGTCCTATATTGCAGGGAGAAAATATTTGGGGCTTTAAGCTTCTTTCCACATTTGAAATAGTTAATCAACTAGCAACTTTGTTGCCATCTTCCTGGAAAAGGTTCATTCTAGATAATTAAACTTTTGATAAAGTTTTATTTGCTATTATCTGTAATGTCATGAACATAATACAGAAAAGATGAAACCAGGGTTGAATTTCATTTGCATTTTCTGCACCCTGGCTTGCATGCCCACCTGCAAGGTTCCATCAGTGACACCGCTGAGCTGGAGAACAACGTCCTTGTAAAACTTATTTGTTTCACCATCTTATCCCAGCGTAAGAACAAGACGACTGAAAAAGATGGAGCTTTTTGAGACAACTTCCAAGTGATTAGGAGGGAAAGCCCTGCTTTCCACCAAGTCCTGTGGCAGAAAACCCCTGTGCTGAATTTGGAAAGGAACCGACCACAGCACGGCCATCCTGAAGAAGTTTTTATTTCGACGCACCTCTCTCTGGAGGTAGTTTTTAACACAGCAGTAGGGGGCCTATGAGCTTCTGTTCCCTGCTGGCCCCACGTTACTCAGCTGACATGGACACTAAACGCCACCGGAGAGTCCTTGCACAGGTCATGAGCAACCGAGGAGCTACCACGTTAATCCTCCAAAGAAAAGGGCAGAGGCCATTTTCCATCACCACTGCATAATGCCCCAAAATATAAAAGGGATTTTTTGCTGAAGGTCGAAATTTGGCCCTTGGGCAGTACAGTATTCCAGCTCTAAGGGCATTTTAAAGAGAACAAAGTGAGAAGCTGGAGTACGTTCCTTGTCAAACTGAGATGTGGTCCAACCTTAAGTTTGAATATGTGGACCTGGCGAAAAGGCTCTGTGTGCAAAGACTCAAATTGTTTCCTTATTTGTCTTGAAAGGAAAACAGGAGAAAAAACCCGCAAAGATGCCAAAAGCTCAGAGGCATGCAAACTCAGAAACACAAAGTAAAGGCTGTCTCAACCTGCAGCTGTTGCACAAAATACACTCAAAATCTTCCCCAAGTAAATATCTTCCTTGCCTGCCTCTTTATTAGCAAATGCTATGAACCCTGACCCAGCTTAGAAAAATTTAATATTTTCCTCCTAAATACTTTAAAAAACATATTCAAGGGGCCTGGTGGAGTCAGGAAGTCTGGCGAGAGGTAATTTGACATCTGAATTATTTCAAGGCCAATATGGAAAGGTATTCAAAGGCTTATTTGGAGATACGTCAGTCAAAGGACCACTTCTACCACAGAGATGGCATTGGAAACCTAGAGCAAGGGAACTACGCAGAATGTCACATCTCAATTGAAGATGTCTATGATTAAGAAAATTATCTGGGTAATAGGCCTATTTCCACACCTGTAAAAGCATTTAGAATTTATTAAAAATGATAAGCGTAAACAATGAACATGGTGTAAGACCTTCCCTCTGCTAATTTGGTTGCACTGATTAAGATTTTACGTGATGCTTCAAAATCGGGATGTCAGCCCCACGCTCCGTGACGCTCCGCATCTCGGGGTCCGCAGCGCTTTGGTTAAACAAGCAGCTTTGCAGGACTCTGCTGCCTCGAGGGGCAGGCAACAGTAAACATCCCTTCTTTCATTTTAGGTAAGGTGTGGATGCTTTAATTATTCCTTATTTCCATGCAATGTGGCTTAAAATAAAATGGCCAAGCTTCTGCTTTGCCTTCTCTTAAGATACTTCCCTCCAGAAAAAAAATAATCTAATTATCCACTATTAAAATCTGAAAATGCACCATGGTTGCAATTATGCAAATCTGGAGCCATTTGGCTAAGAAATGCCCAAGTTGTGTCTGAAATGTAATCAGCAGTGGAAAAAGAAAAAAAAATAAATTCATTAATGTTCATTTCTGCAAATTGTTAGTAGTAACACATGGCTAACAGCTACTTAACAGGGAGAGAGGAGGTGCACGGATCCTGGGGTTGCCTCTCTAAGATTTCTTTTTGCACGTAACACAGAACAGTTACTCAGCCTTTCACTTCATAGCTTGATCGGTTTTATATGAACCCTGTCGCAGGCTTTGCCACTTCTCCTAAGTGCCGGGGTTTGTTATTCCAGGCCCAGGTGCTGGGAGGAAGGACAGTCATTGTAACTGCCCGGGGAGCAGCTCTGGCACGGGACGGTTGGAAGCAGTTTGTTGTCATGGCTCGTTGCCACGCATTACGGACAATTAAAACTATTTTTGCATTGTGCAGAGACACGTATGGCACAGGGCTGAGCAAGCAGAGAGGTACCTCTGACCGAACAAGGCAGGCTACGTGTTTTTGAATGGAGACAGGACACCCGAAAGGACCCACGCACACATACATTTACCTTTAAATGTCCAAGCAGCATGTATGTACTTATAATTATATTTCTCAGCTATTGATATATTTTCTGATATTTGTGGCATTCGTCACCTATAATGATAATATTAGGTACAATTTAATCTAAGGTCCTGGGCAGGCAGTTCCTTGCCTAGATCAGGTCTCCAGGTCTTAAACTCAGTTCTGTGGCTGCAGCTCTTAAGTTCACAAAGGGAATTTCACAGAAAGATTTTTTTTTTTTCCTGTATTTACACACACAAACTTGCTACTTACTGATTTGTTCCTTAAAAAAAAAAAAAAAAAAAAATTTCTTCTGCCATTGGCATTTTCTTAGTACAAGCATATTTTCTTACCTTCTGCAGAATTTTCTATTTTATGGCTCCCAGGCTCAGATTCCAACATATAGAAACTTCAAGTAATATTAGAAATATCACCTAGTTCCAATACAAAGGTGCACTCCAAGGATAAGAGCCAGTCAAGTGCTGGCCCACGGTGCATTGATGCACCTCTGTATCCAGCTGTTCCCCTGCACCTCTGGTGAGGAACCCTGAGATAAAACCGAATCACGGCAATACCGCCTGCCTCCTCCCAAGGAAAGAGAGACCGGCATTAAAAATAAATCTGCACTGTCAGTTGTAGAAACAGATGGAGTCCCTGCTGCAGTACCATTTATCAGAGGGGTAAAAGCTCCCGCAGGTTTTGCGCCCTGTTCTCCACCATCTCTCAGAAGGTGCTTTTCTTTACCATCACTTGCCACCATTTCCATCTCAGCCCAGCAAGAATAGGCATCCCAGGCCCCTCCCTGGAGACCAGCTTTGCTCTAACCTCCCATCCCTTGCTTCAGCTCAGCCCCACCACTACGCTCCACAAAGATTTTATCCCCCAGCAAATCTCTCGCTAAAGGCTTTGCTAATGCAGTGCTGATTGGAGAGATAGCTAATGCCTTGTTGCCAAGTGATTTCTACTTTAATTGCATTTTAAGTCTCTTTTAATTGGTCCTCTAAAAGTCTTGCATACTCTAAGTGGAATAGTTATACTGTGTGTCTTATTAGTTCCCTCACAAAGTATGTTCTGTAGAGGATTTTGCTATGGCATTCTGGCCTTTCCATCCATTACTCTGAGCCAATGATTTGGATATTACTGGTTAAATGGTCTCTCTGGAATTACAATTTTTTTCCTTCTATTAGAACTCCTTAAAATTCCACATATGAAATACAATGGATGACATCAACCTAATCCTCACTAATAATTTCTGACCTTTAGCTGCAGGTGTATATTTTCCTGGGTTTTCAGGAACGAACCCCAACATTATGCTTCAGAGCCAGCTGTTTCATCTCTCTGCACACTCCTAAGTTTAAACTTTCTGCTCTGTGTCGCTGGTATTCACAAAGCCCACATATATTAAGGCCATACTTCCACTGACTTTGCTTTTAATATTAAACAGGCACTACATGATACCCTCAGTATTGACTCTACTAAGTCCATTAATGACCCTTTTGTGGCTTCACTTTAATTTACGCTTTGAAGGAAAACTGCTGTATTATGAGTCAGGGGTGAGAGAGAATATTGCTTATATTAAAGCTCTGTATAAAAAGAATATCATCTCTGACCTACTAAGGCAAAGTTGAACACTCAAAATAATTCCTACCGTAAGGCACATGAAAAATATTATTATGGAATGCCCAGGCTTTCATCTGACAAGGAAGATTTAAGGATTTTGTTGTTTATGTACATAAGAGGAAAAAGTCAGTAGTTTTTTGCTGCAGCCAAGCTGCAACAGAGCCAGGGCTGTCCAAAGTCAGAATACATATATCTATCTGGAAATCCATGTAATTACACAGATCTGAAGTGCTGCTCAGACTGTATTAAAAACATAAACTGTTGAGAGTCCTCTTGAGTACTTAAACCTTATAGGTCACATTAAAGACAGTTTCAAAACTTTCCGAGTCTTGCCGGTTTAAGTGAAACCCTTAATAATTCAGTCTAGCTCTGCATGTCTGTATCAGACCCTGTGGTAGAGCTAAGCACGCTGTAACGAGATAGGAGCAGATTTGCATTACGACAGAGGACGACACGGGCTAATGGCTTTGGCTACAGCATCAAGCGTGAGATTTAAATTGACTAAAGTGAAACGCAAAGGTGAGATTTGCTTGAATGCGGTCAGCTGAGGCATATTCCTTCAGATCGCCCTGGGGAAGAAACAATTCAGAAAGGACATTCTGGAGTCTGCCAAGGAGACTGGGAGCCCTCCAGCTGCTGGGGATGAGCAGCAAAGTCCTGCCAGCCAAGGCTCGGGGCTCATGAGGCTTTGCCAGGACCAGCTCACAGACAAGCATCTAAAGGAAGAAGTTTGAAAGTTCCTACTACACACCAAAAAGGTGCTTGAGACACTGAGCAGCTGCAATAAAAAAGGTAAAAGACTCACAGGTCAATGGTGCATCAAGAAGTGCTAAAAGACTTTGAAGGCAGGGGACAGATTCAGAATGCAGTTCAAATCAATAAACTTCTAAGCGCGCAGGCACAGAAGATGCCCTGCAAGAAGCTGATGAGCTGTATAGCTACTACATAAGCGTTTCTAATGTAGGTTTTGCAATAATAAAGGCTTGTTACTTGGGGAATTGCAGTGAACTATAAGAACATCGCAAAAGGTTAAGGAACACTCAGAAAATTTTGTTTTAAAAACTTCCTCGAATAGCAGTTGGGAAGAAACTAAATTATAACAGCCGCTGATCCAGTGAAACTGGATTGCGTTGGATGGCAGCTGTAAAAAGCGCAATTATCGCACTTCTCCTGTGAGTCTGAACAGTTTTCTGTACCATCTCTGCCAGTCTAACTTCAGTTATTGACCATGTCTTTGAATTGGAAAAAGACAAGCAAACTCATCTGAAAATTAATCTACTGGAAGGACAATATTTTTCTATAAAGATCAAAGGCAGAGAAATACATATATATGTGTGTGTGTGAACTGCATCTGGTGCACTGTTTCTTTTCATCTGGCCAACACTCAATAATGCAATTATATTTAGATAAAAATGTGAAACATACCTTAGCATTTTACAACAGAGAGTCCTTGCTGTAGATTCTCAAGCAGCACTCCTCTCCCCTACCCAGCCACTCACCCTCAATCTCAAACCAACTGTTAATTTCCACTAATTGAGTCCTACGTCAGTCAGGAAACCAAAGCAAGGCTTTTTTTAAGGTGAGCGAAGTCTGGAGTCTCTCAGGCAAACAAGAACCAAGAAGTCTGTAATAGCTATACGGACCCTTTTCCAGCCAACGGCTTCCACAAGCCAAAATAAAGCCTGGCAAGACGTAGCTGGGCAAATGTTCACATAATATGCTAATTTTTTTCACATTTGTGAATACTTTGTAAAAACCTTCAGTTAAAAACCAGATGTGGAAGAAATGTCTCTGCAACCTGGAAGGAACAAGGCTACTTGTCGTTAAGGGGGCAACACAAGTTGGTTTGGGCTTCTCTGTATCGGTACTACTGACTTAGGCTGGTTTAGAACAGAAACAGACTGGGAACAACCTGAACAGCCCGAGCTTAGAGATCAGTGCTTCTGACAGTGAATCGTGCCAAGGAATTGCAGTGGACCAGCCCTTTGCCCTATAAATACTTTAACAGAGGGTTGCATCCTCCTAACACCTCACAAAGGAAACTGTTAACTTAATTCCTCCCTATTTTTCTGTATTCTGTAGCCACGTCCCTGTGTGAGAACTTGGACGTGCAGAAGGAACAAAGCTGCTGAACAGAGCTCATGCCTAAACCAAACACGGGGCTTTGTGTCTCCCAGGCAAACGTCATTCCTGTCGCCCTCCGCCGAGTCCTGCTCGTCTCTCCCGTGTGCAGGGTAACAGCAATTTTGCGGCAATGTCCCCTCCAAAGGGCTCTACCGGTCTCATTTTCATGCAGGACAGGGACACGACATTCCCTGAAACACCCACAGTGCGGACTGCGCGTCTTCAGCACCACGCGTTTTGCTTTACAGGTGCTCCGATGGGGCTGCAGGGCTTGCTTCTGTAGGCTTCGCCTTGTGGACCCGGAGACGTCAGGAGACCAGATGTACTCAGTAGGGGTGCAAGGCTGTGATGCTTGAAGCTAAGTGGTCCGATTTCGCCCCCCTTCTCACTGTATAACCAGAAGTCACAAAACCCCCCCAGCAATCCAAGTATTTTCTTGTTAGATGCCACTGTTTAAAGGCAAGGGACCACGTTCTGCAGCTCTTCCATAATAAATACACAATTGCGGCAGGAATTTATGCTGAATGAAAGACTGCAGACTTTAGCCCATTAATTTTACAAATGTCTTGTCTTCAAATGCTACAGTAATTAGCTTAACTCCTTCACACTTTAAGATGCTTTAAAGTGTGTTGCAGGAATGCCTTAGATTTTAGGGCAAAGCTAATTTAAACTTCACTAGGAGTATGTTCTCTTGGGATACTGCAGGCAATGTTGATTTTTATCTGCAAACTCTTTTCTTAACTGTTGCCAAGGCTTTAGATTTTATCATAATGTATTCACAAATATTTATGGAAACTATAACTCAAATATGCATTGGATAAAATTAAACATATTTTACACAAGGTAACATCAGAGCCAGTTTATATAAATAACAGTTCTTAGCTGGTTCAGCAGGCTTATTTGTCATGTTTAGGAAAAACACCTTTAAATCCTGACAAAGCTGTCTCATAAAAGAAAGCTAAATCTGTGGTTATGGCTTACTTGCCAACACACCTTTTTAGCGTGCGGTAGCTATCGCAGAAGTCACCACAATGCTCAGAGCGTGGCATCTGCCTGGCCTGGGAAGTCAGAATTAAGGTGGATGGGCTGTTCCATAGGAAAGCCAGTGGTCCCTCTGCGGTGCAGAGCACAGCAGAGCAGCACGGAGCAGGGTTGACATCTCATGGGCTTAGGGAAACCCATACCTCGGGATCCTGCATGTTCCTGGGGAATGGACATTTTCCCATGATTGATCTGACTATGGGAATACTTTGGACACCAAAATAATGCAGGTAAAATAATACTCATCGAAACTTTTCAGAGAAAATAAGGAAATGCGATATGAGAACTCGTCAACTTCTGGATGTTACAGATACGGAACTTGTTCAGTGTAATAAAAGAATCATGGGAAAAGCTGAGGCAGAAAAAACAAAGCAAAGAAGGTACTCAACATTTCCATGGCATATAAACCTAAATTCAATATTTTCAGTCTGAATACTTACTCTTAGCCCTGCAACCTCAAAAATGCCTACAGCATATGCATGTCATTCATGATTTTCTACAGTTCTAATTCAGCATGCTGCTCAAGTTGTTGGGAGAAAATTTGTGAGGAGAAAGGGCAACACTGAACAACGGCAAAATTAACCTTACAGTAACCAAGGCTGGAATCCAACTTGGCTTCAGATAAATGGATTTACACCCTCTTTGCACCAGAGTTTGTGTTTGACCCAAATCACACTATTTAAGGGTTTACCTCTGCAAGAACAGTCACAATGCAGGAAATATTTATTCTGATGCTGCCTCTGTTTTAGCTTGGCCTAACTAATTGTAACTGGCAAACCTTCCTGTCTAACCCCATGCCACCATCACTCCTATGTCATTGACTGGTTTTCTGCCCACCTTACATTTCTTGACAGGGTAAATTAGCCTGTACAGAAGTCTGTGCTGTTACATCTCAGATATCAGACAATGGTATCACTGAACGGCTGAGGTTGGAAGGGACCTCCAGAGGTCATCTGGTCCTGCTCTCCTTCTCAAGCAGGGCCACCTCAAGCTGGTGGCCCAGGACCATGTCCAGATGCAGGTACTAGACCTTTAAAAGTTATTCAGCCAAGAGGAGGATGAACTAACCTGAGCCTGTTAGAAACTGGCAGAACAGACACGCAAAATACATGGGTTATAAGAGCAGCATATCTGGTATACACTTGTAATGAACCTTTCCTCATCCACATGTGACAGTGACCACAGTATCTCTACCTTACACTGAGGTCCCCTGTATGTATGGACCCAACTCAGGCCCTCAGTGATCAACAGAACCCAATAAGGTGCAGGAACAAAGCTTCAGCCTCACAGCTGTAGACATCCTTGGCTGCTGAAAACAGTTCTTACTATTTTTTCCAACCGCTTTGGACTAGGTTATTACTCACGAGAGGTCTTGTGCTATCACAAATACTACACAGGTGTGTCTATGACCTTTAAAGCCCTCAACTACATTTTTAAACCACTTGTTCTCTGCTTACTTCTTGACTGGATTTTTTTAAGTTCTTCTGGCTCTGAAAGAAATGAGCAACTGTATGAGATCAGTCATTAGCTTAGATTTTTATTTTCCATATACAGTGTATGACTAAACTGGCAGTTCTGCTTTGATCTGTTATGCAGGTCAAATTAGAAACAGGGAAGGAAAAAACCCTATCAGTATTTGAAACACTTATTCCTTTCATACGTTGTTTTCAGCTACACACAGCGTTGCACGACCCTCTATTTTCTAGGCCTTCTTGGTTTTTTTCTCTATTTCCACTCGGTATGTGATGTGACTGCTGCTGGAATTATGCTGCAGCCCACCAGGATTGAGAGCTAGGTACTTCTCATAATGGGAGGTCAAACTAAATGAAAGTCGGAGCCCCACCAGTTCTCACAGCTGAATTCCAACATTGGATATGACATGGCCAAGGGGAAAATATTGGATTTATTTTTATGAGTTAGTCATAACCCTAATGCCCTTAAGAGGTACTGTGAGAAGTGAATCCATTCATAAGGCCAACAAGGTCACTTTTAACTTGTAAAAATAAATCCAATATTTTTCACTATGTCTTATTAGGTTTGTACAATGCAGCAACCACAGTGGTTTGTTTTAAAAACGTCACTTCCCACAACTGCTTATATTGCTTTTTAGCATGATTCTCCTCTCCCCTGTTCCTCAGCTCCCGAGGTCGGTATTGTCTCTTCTGACAGTCTTTGTGCTTTGAGATGCACCGACAAAACACATCCTGTCACTGAAGGTCCTCTCGAGTTTTATGCTCGCCCCTTGCTCTAACACAACTTTGTTGTCACAACTCTTTCTGTTCTGCCTTACACGTTTAATGCACCCTTGGCATTTCCCTTTATTGTTTCCACACAGGTTTAGCCTTTGCTGACCTGTCTCAGTGTCTACCGCTAATTGAACTGCAATCAGCAGAAATTCTAAGTCACATATATAATTTGTTGGTTAGCCTGGTCTGTGAAATAGTCTAATAATCAGCCTTGATTCTTGAGCTTTCTTTTTCCCCCTCAAGGCTGTCCACTTCGAGGAGAACAAAAGGGCTGCGAAGTGAGCTGGAATACTTGTCCCAGCCCACGAAATCTGCCGTTTCAGGCCGCAACAAGTCCTGCGGCCCTCAGCACTTTGAATTTGAACAGCATTTCCCCCTGCAGACAGCAAGAGCTGACTACACATTCCTTTTTCTCCCCTGTAGCCCAAGTTGTAAGTCAGAAATCAGCAGGCAGAGGGTGGGGAAGGCTCTGCCCGTGGGCAGGCTGGAACAAGTCTGCCGCGGTCCTATAACCAAAGCCGGGAGGTCTCGGGTGACTGTCAACACACAGGGAATATTTGGGGTGGCACAGTCACACCTTCTTGTTTGCAGGAGAAGGCAGGGCAGCGGAGTTTGGACAGCTGAGCCTCAGAAAGGCCGGAAGAGCGTACAGGGCTAAGACAGATTTTCAGAGGTGGTGAAAGGTGGAATGAGATACTCATCCTTGCAAAACACGGGGAAGAATACTATTTCAGTGATGACACTAATACTTGCCAGCAAGAAACCAAAGGAAAGCAGTGGATCAAAGAACACGGGCGGAGTAGAACGGTTTGCTCTCAATATAACTCAAATTCATTGGCCGGCTTCTGCTTCTGGGCAGAAGCTTTAAGGGCATTCATAAAAATCTAATTAGAAAATAACATCTCTCATGAATTATTAGCTCTCCTCATATCTAGTTGTAATACATTAATTTAAAGTCACAAAACCAGCAAAATAAACTAAATCAATTAAAAAGGAAATTTTTAAGTCATTCAGATTCTATTGCTTCCTTTTAAAACACTTAAAAAGCAATGCTGCTTTATGCCTTTCTAGAAAATATTTGCTCTTCACGACAGGGGTGTTCAAAAGTTCTGAAGGCAATAAAACTTGTATTATCTCTTCCCTTTAAGACTAAGCAAAACACATACCAAGCTGTGAACAGTTATAGGAATTAAAAAACCTGTCTCTTTTCTTGGTTTTCCCCATGTATCCGTCTGCATGTTCCCATTCACTTAAATGTGATGATCCTGCATTTTTACTGGTGAAGACAGAGCAGAATTTGGCTTTGACTGATCCATAAATCAGATCTATACAACTACAATTTGTCCACCCTTTATCCAAGTTCTGAACTTCACTCCTTCCCACTAATGATTTTCACTCACTTTGTACTAATGTAAATGATTGCATAAGGTGCAAAGGAAAAGCCGATCTTCAGCTGTGCATCTCGGCGAGAAAAGCCTCTGCATCGGCAAAGCAGTTCTCCTAAAAATGGCACGGCCACATCTCTGTAATTTCAAAGCTCCAGCTCCCTGTTTGAGTAGCAGCTCCAGATCATATAGTGCAATTTGAAATCTTGGCACTTGGCTTTCAATAATTCTCTGTTAGATTACTGTCTGTGGAAGAGTATATACCACAACTGCTACAAATGCTGGGAGCAAAATCTTCAATAACAACTTAGCGCATATGATAACTTTCCCAATTTCCTGCATCTACACCACCTATCTCTTTACTCTGCTCTGTAGCAGCTTGTTTCTTTATTGAACATCTGCCTTGGGATCCCCTGTCATAAAAAGTAATAAACACATCAATCCAAAAGAAAGAGTATTGCATGGCCCAAAACTACTTAACCAATCAAATTGGCAGCTGGTAGCATGAAACTAAGGGGATAAAACTCAGAGGTGCTTTTCATACAGAGTATTTCTAATGATATTACACACCTGCTGCCATTTTGCACACCTAGCTGCCTGGGTGCTTCTAATAAGTTAATTATGGTTTCTAGCACCAATTATAGATTTCAACCTTTGCGGAAATACCAAGCAATGGGATTAATTTGTGAATCTGCTGTCTCTCTGATATTTGACAGCTACTGCTTTGATTCTCCTTCCTACAAAATACAGATGGATTGTCTTGGGAAAAAAGCATTCTTTAACTAAATAATAATAAAAAAGCACAATAAAAATGCCTTGTAGCTTATTATCTACAGACCCCACAACTTGTAACTGTGACTGTAATTATAGTTGTTCTAGTTTCCCCTGCAGGTTTTGCTAAACAAACAAATGAAAGAGATACCCAAAAGGAAAAACAAAAGCAATTTATGCTCTCCAGTTATCATAATATAAATATCCATAGATTACTTGCATAGAGATCAGATCTAATCTTTCACTGGAGTTTCTTGTAAATCAGAAATTACATTTTCTCCAGGTGTGTGTTGTTTGCCCAGTTCATATCCAGCTGTAAATTAGAGCAGTTTTGCCTTTTGGGAGAAAAAGCTCACTTTTGAAATGTGTCTTATTGACTGTGTATAAATTACCAGCAGCTGATCCATGAAGCAGATTTGTAGGTAGAACTGCCTATAGGCACCTTTCTTTATTGATTGTAGATTGATATTCAGTTGATTTGAAAGAAAAGCAAGACAAAATAAAGCTACAATGTAATTGCCAACCCTTTGTAGGAATAACAGAAACATTATCTCACATAACGCTGTGGTTTGACAAGCTATTTGTTCTTCATCCTAGGATGCAGATTAGTACATCTGGGCCACCTTTCTTTTCAATGCTCCCCTTCTGTGAGTTCAGGAAGGTGAAGCAGGGAGGGAGCCTGTGACCAGCCATGGACATCGCTGCGTTGCTGCTGGATAACGCAGGTCTGTATTAATGTGCAGCCTGCCACAAGTGTCCCTTAGCAACAAAAAGTTCCCCACTTTGGGTTAAAAATTCTGAACAATTGTTCTGATTATGGTGTTTGCTTTTAAAGCTTTATCACAGTAAAAACCACAGGTCTGCCTGAGCTATGTGAATTCTTACTTGCTATGGAGCTCTATCTCATCATTTAACACCTGTGTTGGGTGGCTGATTTCTAGGTAGGACCGAGTTCTCGAAACAGCCTTTTCCTCACTGGTATTAATAATGCCCCTCTTCTAGTTTCATGAAACCTGCAGAAACTTACTCTCTCCAATTAAACCTGGTTTAAATAGGTCCTTGGCTGATGAGGGTACAGAACTAACACATATATGTCTGAGCATATAGCACAGCTGCAAACACCATACTTCTCTAGGAAACCAGGTTAAATGATTTACTCTTCTGAAATAACCTCTGCTCAAAAAGTTAGAAACTTGAGGTGCAAAGCACCAGCCCTGATCCAGCAAAGCACTTACACATTTTCTCAGCTGGGAAACTCATGCATCTTAAATCTAAATATACACTCAAGTGCTTTGCTGGTTTGAGGCTGAAAGCTCAATACCAGCCCGGTTCTACTCAAAGTGTCACACTGACCATTACAAGCAAACGTGAATTAAGAACGTGCCTCCATTGTGGGTAATTCTTGGAAGCTTGAAAAATGTTAGTTTTTATAAAGCCAAAGTGCTTTAAAAAACATCACCCTTGATTTATAAGTGTAAAACAGACTTGTGGTTTTCCCAGGGTTACCAGAAAGAAGTTGTGTTGTGAGCAGCAGAACTAATGAAGCCTGATTTCCCATGGATTCAAGTTCTTTGTCACCAAACTCCTGCCCCTATCCCCTCACCACCACAGCCCCGCTCTCACCATGTTGTTTAGTGTTTCCTGTACCCAGCCCTGGCTGTGACTGACTGACCAGCTGGCTGCTGTGAGGGGACGGTGACGGCCACGTTCTGCTGGGTCCTCCTTGGAACAGACACCGCTTATACATCTCTCTTCTTTTGCCGTGTTCCGAACTTTACAAAAATGTCTGAACTTCCATTTTAGAGACTTAAATTTCTATTTCCTATTTGATTAAAGCTGGCCACAAACTCAAAACTCTTTAGGACAACTCAGAGAACACACGATGAAAACGCGTTCTTAGAGGACTCTCCTCATTTAGATGGAAGAATTAAAATGCATCAGAGAAGCAACGGAGCCTGTCTTCCCAAGCCCAGCTTTGTTCACAGGCATACCAAAGCCTTGTTCCTACAGATGCAACAGCCGAGCTGAAAAATTTCCGTGCCTGAATTTGATTCCTCTATTAATCACAGAAAGCGTTGACTTATTTATTTGACTAAAAGCATTACTTTCTACAAAACACCACAGTAAGCTCACAACACACTCCCACCTACCTTTCTGCCTTCAAGCACGTCCACAAGCTTCTTCCAGCCTCTTTGAGTTCCTTTCCACTACGTTTCCACGGCCACGGACTCGAGGCTTCCTCCTGGGCAGCTGGGAAAGTAACTGGAGCTTGTGGACATTTGCTTCCATTTCTTTTCACCTCAGACTTCCTAGAGCTGTGGATAACCATGTCCGTCATGCTTCAGGCCCAGAGCGAGGTGGCATCTTGTACATCAACGAATTGCAATTTTCCCCTGCCAAAGGAAGCCATTCCTGTGTATTTGATGCCATTATTTTGATTTCTACGTAAGCCCACGCATATATGATAACCACCTTCATGGCTTACGCAAAGCAAATTGAGGACATGACGAACCCACTAAAGCAAAAACCTACTATTTCCACTAAAAACACTTGAAATACTTATACTGCAGCTATCATTGAATTATATCTGTGGACTATCTATAGAAGAAACCACTAAAGCATGCTCACCAGTGCATTACATTTGCAGAGTGCATAAGATGATGAACTACTCCTTCCTAGCTGGCACATCTCAGTTTTCCTGTAATAGAAATATGCAAATTACAGTATTTTAGAGGAGAAACTGCTATAACAGCAAAAGATCACACACTGGTGCACAGTTTGTGAGATGGGCCTGTCTTCTTTCACTGCTGATCAGTTCACTTCTGTCCCCGATTTTCAGTTTTCACCTTTAAAAAGAGTCCTTCCTGCTCTTTAATCCTCATACTTTTTACATGGCTGCACAACATAGACCCCAGGAAATACATAACAATTGAAAGATACATTAAATATTTTATATAAAATTCCTAATGAAAATCAGCAGGTAGATGACTGATAATTACACACAGCTGCTTCTATCATTTGGGGCAGTTAATTTTGATGTATGTGATTCTCTCATTAATGTTTGAAGGGTTTCTTCTCTCTGATTACATTCTCTCTAAAATTGCTGGCAAGGCCATTTGCTTGCATAGGGTGGAACTGCAGCACAGCACTTCATTTCAGAGTACGTTATTCAGTGACGGGCAGGCAAAATTACTTCACTGGGTGTTTATCTGCCTTCCTAATGGACATAAGGTCTGAAAACTCTTCCTTGTATGACTTTCCTATGCTTAAGTACATGAGTTCCCTGAGCTATCGAGTTTGTCTGCTCTTTAGCATTGGGCATGGCACGAAGATTTATGTCGCTCTGTGTGGCCATACCAATCATCCATCACTATTAGTTACAATAAAATCTTTCTCCTTGTTTTTAAAAGTCCTTTGAATTAGATTCCATTCTGAGTTAACATACCACAGGTGGTCAAGTGCTCGTGAACACAGAGAGGGCAAACATCCTTCAAAAACACCTTTGTGATCTACCTAGGCTTCTCTGCCTGGGAGAAAGTCAAGGACTTCGATGACTAAAGATGATTTTCCTCAGCCAAATTTAGCTACCTGAAAGTCGGACAAGCAAGTTACCTTAGCTCTCCTTAGAGTCAATGGGAAGAGATAGGCTTCTTTAGATACAGTTCATCCTAACCTGAAATAAAGACCAAAACCAGGTGGAATGATTAACCTTCTGGAGCCACTTCTTCCATTTCATTTGTTATCTTAGAATATGGACCTAACTGTCAAAACATCTTTGCTTAGATAAGATGAATTTACAGTTTTCCCAGCGGTTCTAAAATTATGGCAACCTTGTACGGAATAAAAGAAACAGATAAAATATCTCAGGCGAATTAATAAATATCTGGACACAATTATGCTATTTTAAAAACAAATGTATCATATTCTTCTACTGAAGATGAGGAAATTATACTAAGAGTGAACATAACAAATAGTTTTGTCTCTCACAAAGGAAATAACTCAGGCTACCTCTCTTCTTTATCTGCAGAATTTCCTTTAAAGGAGTGAGAATATGGTACTTCATTTCTATTCAGAATAAGAAACACAAATTATATTTAAACTATGCCAAATCCTTCCAATGAGAGGTCTAATTGCATATATGCTGCATCTCTTTAACCACTGATCCCATCCTATCACACACACCCAGATAGTACAACCACTAACTAAACGCTACGAATGGGGCAGGCTGCAACAATAGAGACTGTGCTTTTGTTATTATTATACGTTTTTAATCAGGACCTCTGTATTTGCCACCTAGTGTTTGAGTTTGCAGGGTTCACTTCTATTCCATTCAGCTCTAAGCAGAAAGTCTAGCTACTTACTTATATGAAAGCTAAACCAACTTTCTTACAGAATCACTGATATCCAGGACTTGAATAAAATACCAACTACTGCTTGCCTTCCAGTTGACAATAGGACACTAATATGATTTGATCGTAGCCTTAATACAAATTCAAAACCCTACCTTTTGATACTTTCCTTGCTCTTGGATTCAGAAAAAATCTACACAGAATGGCCTTGATCCAGACTTCTCATATCCCAGACCTAACAGAGCCTCAGCCTGGGCCACCAAGGGCAACTGAGATGCACATCATAGATTAAATACGTTCTTTCCTCTCTAAGAGCAGACCTGTATCTTCTCCCACTGCCTTTAAAGCATTTTTTTTTTCTTTTAAAATAATTGGCTGTCCCCCTCCCACTTCGCCCAGCATCTGGCCACCTCTCGCTGTCAGCAGGACAAGAGCATCAGCATTGCGCAAGAACAGACACACTGGGATTTGTTCGCACACAGTGCCTTCGTATTATCAGATATCTCTGGATTTACTCAGTTT
The DNA here is from genome assembly GCF_036013445.1 of Caloenas nicobarica. Taxonomy (NCBI): domain Eukaryota; kingdom Metazoa; phylum Chordata; class Aves; order Columbiformes; family Columbidae; genus Caloenas; species Caloenas nicobarica. Next base: position 6,237,299 of record NC_088253.1, on the reverse strand, counting down.
TACATACACGTTCTGAAGAAGACTACTTACCACTCCCATGAAAACACAGCTCTTGCGGTGTGGAAAAAACCTCCATTGACTCCAGCACTGGCACATCCACAGAATGACTCCAGTGTAATTTTGCTCGTTTGATCTGGTTTATATTGTAAGAGCATTACCCCCTATGACCCCCTATTTATTTATTTTTAAACCAAACACGAGGTGTATTACAGTTTCATCATCTGCTCTTACTGCCCCATTCCAGGAAGCCCCACTGCAGTAAACATTTTGGTGGGACCTTATTCATCCCATATGCCAACAACATCCCTCTGAACAGCGCTTGCTACCTGTCTGATTGTGAAGGAGTTAAAATCCTAATTTTTCTATTGCGTGGCACTTTCAAGATAAAACCCTTTTACTACAGCTTGGTTCAAACCCTCGGCTCGCACCAGCACTGCTCAGCAGAGCATTTGGTTTTCTCTTTACATCGTATTTTAGCAAATGTTGTGGTTTATAAGATAAAATGATAAATGGCCTGACTTAAATGACCGGAGGGTATCCACTTTCCTGCTAGTCTGTTTAAAAGGTTTCTGTGAACATTTTACACACCTTATTGTGTGACTGTGGCTGTCTAATAGCAAAGGAAACAATAGCCTCTGATGTCCACAAAGGCAGGGCATACCACACAGGTGCCATGTTTTACAACACCACTATATCTTGTCATTCAGAAGTGCTCCCTGAACAAATTGCCTGTCATATTTAAAGATAAAATCTGACAGTGCCAGAGCTGACAAGTAGTCCTCAACCCTGACATACAACATGGAGCTGAATTTTGCTAGATTCACAGTAGATGGATTTGTCTTTAGAGATTCACAGCAAATCCAACTGCTGGCAGAGCAGCAAAAATTATTTCAAAACATTGCTAAGTGTCAGACTTTATTAAATGGTTGCTTTAAAAAAAAAGGAAAAAAAAGCATCTGTGTTAGCTTTAGAAAAGAACTGTATAGAAATGTTTTTACATATTTTACTTCTCAGTAAAATAATGATGTACAGTGTTTCTAAATAATAGAAAATACTGCAGTACATTTCAGGAAATGTATTTTCATTACTCTGAAACACTGGGATGTATTTACACTACAGGAGCCTATGTTCTTTTATCTTTTTCCCCGTGAGGCTCTGAAAGGTATGTACAGTAAACAAGAATTAAGAAGGAATGACACAGCCGTTTCAGTAATTACCGTACTCTGCCGGGGTGGTTAGCGGGGAAAGGCAGAGGGGTAAGCAAACACCGCTGCTCCCGTGCTGCTAAAGGAAGCAGAGGATTTATGTTATAGAACCCTGCACACAAACGGCCCAGGTGATGGCAGACTGGCAGGCCAGGGACTCCAGAAGGATGTGAAAATCCCAGCCTGTAACTCCTTTCAAATCATCCCCTTTGTGTTTTGTTTTGGGGCTCTGAGGGGGTAAAGAGCCACATACACCTACACCCTTTGTAACCATTTTAAGCCCACGTCAGATCCCTGTACATTGAACCCCTTCCTTGGCTACAGAATACAAACTTTCATACGCATAATTGGAGGGATTTTTCTCTTCCTGTTCATTAGCCCTTAACAAGGAGCTACATATTTGCTTTCAAAGAGATAGGAAGAAAAAAAAAAAAGCCCTAAAGCACTATCTACAGTTCAACATGCCACGTTGTATCAAATCATTTAGCAAAGACAGCCCTGACATTGAGATGTCATTTCATACCTATTTCCAAGGTAAAGGGAATGTGCCAGCAACAACAACCCGAGTGCTGCTGTCATAACCATGCCGTGCTTTGGGTTAAATAATCACTCGCCCGGGGGAAACAGGAGAGGAGACCGCTGTGCCTGAAATCAGGAGGTATTACACCTCCAGAGAGGTGGCAGATGCCCAGATCCCTGGACACATTCAAAGTCAGGCTGGACGGGGCTCTGAGCAACCTGATCTAGCTGAAGGTCCCTTCCAACCTGAACTATTCTATGACTCCATGACTCCACACAGGGATGTGAGCGGAGGCGAGAAGCAAGTCTCACCAGCAACCCCAAAGCCAGCTGCCAGGACTGTGATGCAAGTGTCCTGGGTATCCAAAATGAATGACTGATGTCAGTTAAGCTGGGAGCAATGACTGGAGAGCCTACTGGAAAACCGGCATGTGCAGAAGGCTGTGGAATTACAAAATTGAGAATTAAGTGGCCAAAGACAGGCAAGGTCTCAGCTACCGCTCACATATCCAATTTATATTTCAGCCACTGACCTGCCATGGAAATCAGGATTTGAATTCGAGAATAATGGGTGAAAATTCCAAGACGCCTTGGACTTTGTGGGAATCAGCGACCTCAGGAGGGCAAGCAAACCAAACCCGCTTTTGTTGAGAGACACATGAGCTCAGTGCTTGCTCTGATGCTCTCTGGCAGGATCTCCTGTCCCTGCCACCGAGGGCTGCTGGCTAGCAATGGTGCTCCCTGCACTGGGAGCTGTGAGGCCGGTTTGCTGCTACCGTGTGCGCAGTTGCTGCACAGTGCAGGGGAAATAACAGCTGTGAGTACAAGAATGATAAAGTTCAGGTGGAGACAGAACCCATTGTCTCCACTATAATCACCTGTGCCCAGCCTTACTCCGGCCCCTTGGCTGAGACTTATGCCATGGGACATGCTAAGTCCTAGCAAAGCCCTGCTCAGGTGTGAATTCTAGTTGCAGTTCTAACTTGATTTTGGCAGCCCCTTCTGAGCGCCTCTGTTACTGTAAATCTCAGCTGCCTCCCTGAACTGTAATCCCAGGGGGGGCTCTTGTGTTTTGCACCTGTTGGATAAAAATATCTGTTGCCATCAACAGATGCGTTTAACACAAGAAAAAAATAACTCAGATTTCACCAAGGTGACCCACACAGTGACACTTCTCACTGTCCCCAACCGAAAGGCCACTTATGTGAGCTTCATTTTCTCTCTCACAGAACTTTTTCATAGCATGGACCTATCTACTAGTCACTACACTAAAAAAGCTCCCTGCATACTCCATCGTCCTGTTTCCTACAAAGCATGACTTTGCCTTAGGAATAGTGTTAGTAAAAGATGTAATTGTCATTCTCTCGGGCTGCATCAAATCTTATTTAAGGACGGATCTCCTCTCAATTTCTCTTAGAGGCACTTTACCCAAGAGAGAACCAATTCATTATTGGAAGAAGACGTTTTGACCCCATTAGCTGCGCAGATGTGTGTTTGAACTCAGGACCTCTGAGCATCCTCAATCCACGACGAGCTAGCTCAGGCTGTGGTGTCTCGAAGGGCTGCATCCTCAGAGATCCTCAGCATCCTGCTCTGTACCGCACGGGCAAGTGCCGAACCCACCCTGCAATGGGCAGCTGAGCCGTCGGTGTGCCCAACAGGTGACCGACATGAGCGAACGTCAGGGTGTGCAGATAAATAAAACATCCTGAGAAGCGTCGCTTTGGACATACGCTTTGTTTAAAAATCCGGACTGGAAAGAAAGTCTGCATGGTTTATAACCCTCATATTGGCATGTACTAAAAATTAATCTGTAATACGGAATTTTTTAAAAGACTGCTCTGTTCCCAGCCTGCCACCTGCATGTTTGATTCCGGCCCTCTGAGAAGACCAGAAGCTGCATAATACAAGCGTTTGTAACCTTTAAAAGTGGAAATGTCATAACTTAGTCTTAGTTAGTTAATTGTGGCCCTGACTCTAATAAAAGTGCTGTTGCCCAATGAGCTTTGCGCTATATTGATTTTTCTTCTATGAGCTGGGAGTTCTGGTAAAAGAACAAAAGATCTAATAATATCAGCAAAGCAAAGAAAGCAAGGAACAGTGAGCTCTTCAAAATAAGTAGGTCAAGCCACAATCAATTTCCAGATTTGAAATTACGTTTTAAAAATGTATGTTTAATACAAGACCTTGTTCTACGTCTATCAAGTCAAAGCTTGTACGGTTTAAAGTTCCTGAATGACTGCTTTATCAGGTAGCCCAGAGTTGGGTCCCAGAGGTTAAGCAATAAAAGAGAAACAAAAATAACTTAACAGTTTCTGCAGCTAGTTGAACCCAGCACCAGCTCCTTAAACAGCTTTTACATTCTTACAGTTTGAAATGCCATAAAGCCACAGGACACATTGAAAAGCTATGAATTTGTGAAGTAGGATTTCACTTCCTCTTGTTATTAGAGGTCATTAAATTTATTAGATGTTAGTAAAATCCTTGTAAACAGAAAATATGAAAGCTTATAAAAGAGTGCTCTTTATATTCACCTTAATAATTAAGAAGCAACTAGGAATAGGATAATAACAGAAGCCTAATCTATGAAGTGCCATTAGTTCAAAAATCTTAGTGATGCTTATACAACAAGTTTCATACATACCTGCTGAAATGGAATATAGTTGTGCAAAGAGGATATCCTATAGATTAGATGAACACTTGCAGGTACAGTATCTTTAGTAGATGATTCAGTCACAAACTCTAAAACTGTACTCTTAACTCACTGAAAAAGCAAGTATCCAGAGTGATACAAACTTTCTCTACTTTTTCGTACCTATTTACAAACTCCGTGTGGTTCTTCTGTTTTGAGATGATGGTTCTTTCATTTGAACGATCTCAGGCTAAAAAATCCAACACTTCAGAAAATGTTTAGTAAATACCACTTCTAGTTATGACTGTATATCTGCAAAATAGCAAGACTCTGGCTGACAGCTAGATTGTACACATGCAACTTCAGCAACATAACTTGAGACCTTATGGTTCAGAAAAAATGTCTTATCAACTTTGTGAAACTCTTATTTATTTGTGGGGTGATAACTGTATGTAACAGAGCACTAGAGTCTTTATGACGAAAGGACAACTACAAGCCCCTCTCCTCGAAGAGAATTTAGGTTCTCATGAGAGATTTTCTACAGAAAGGATGGAACTAGGGTAAAATTCCAACTTCAACGAGAAATGTATCTTGATTAGTCTCTGCCTCATTTAATACAAGCTGCCTTTGATTGCAGAGACTGGGAAAGTGCCTTAACACGAAGACACCTGCTCTTGAGTGATGTCTCCTTGTGCTTCTGTCCCTCCAGAAAAGACCCCCTGATGGTTGCATTTTTTATGAAAGGTCCCTACTGCCATGTGTTTTACACATTTTTATGAAAAGTTAAAGAACAGGAAAATCTAAGGAATCTTTGGCTCGGAGAGAACCAGAAAAAAAGGAACAGCTTAATGGACTCTAGACCCCAGGGATGCTCATCTTGGTCTTTGTAAATACATGTAACATATGTTACAATGAATTGTAAGAAATGTTTCAGAATAACACTGGTTTTGCAAACAAGTCTTCAACCAGTTGCCTGTATACCGACTTTTGGTTAAACTAATTAAACTTTTTCTAAAGCCAAGGAAAGAATGTTCTAGGCTAAGAAATTAAATTTCTTACCTCTTGGATGCCATGCTGACTCTAAGCTGGAGTACCTGTGAATAATGCTCGCTGTCAACTCTCTTTGGCTTGGAGACTCCATTCCATCCTGGCAGGGAATGACCTGGCCTGTTATTCACACTTTCATCACCTCTTGGCTGGATCTTAGTAATGCAGAATAACTTGGGCACGCAGCCCTTGGCATTAAGGGGACTCCAAGTAACAGAGAAGACTGCAATGCCTCTCAGCCACACGGGCACGTGCATATCTAATCGTTCTGCTGTACTCTACAGTGGTAGAGTGTTGAAGGAAATTTGCAGTGTTGGTGCTTGCCTTGCTCTGTGACCCGAATCTGGGGTAGTTTGGCCTTCAGGTAATCCACGACCCGAGGTGGAGACAGCTGATGGTAACTATTCCTCTGACACAGCAGAACCCTCCACAAAATCCACTGTGAGTGGGAGATGAAACTGTGGTATGAAGTTCCCTAGAAACAGCAGACATCACAAACCTCATCACCTTTAACTCTATGTACAAGACACATCTCTTTGATATTGCCGTGTTTAACGTGACTATATATGTTTCAAATTGCAAACTTTACTGCAACAAACACAGAGCAGTTTATACACTCAAACAGGCTGATGCAGCGCTGGCAGGCACTGAGTTCTAACTACTCACATCATCTAAGAGTTTGTGTCAAAGATGGGAAGTACGAGGTTGCACGGCCAGAAGAATATCTTCTGCACCTGGTAGCAGGAGCCATACATTTTTGCTGAAGGAAACACTATTACAGGGGGTAGAAGTCAGTCATGTCCATTTACAGCACGAGCCTTACAAAAGTAACAGAAATTAATCTGCCTTCTTTACCAGAAGACTTGCAAAATAACCAGAATTTTATTAATTTAAAGAATCGGAGCAAATTCCCCATTTCTCTTTTATCTTTTTACCCTTATTATATTGTCAGCATTAGCAGATGGGGATAACTATACTACTTAACTCAGCCTTGCAATACAACTCAGGCAGAGAAAGATGCCCCACTGAAGAGCAGACCAGAGCATCTTTGAGTTTGCTGCTTTGAAGATGCTTACCTCGCGCTATTTAACATACAGGAAGCTTACAGAAATTAATTTTCTCCTGTGGGCACCTCAGGTTAGATGGTGTGAAAAATACACTCCTCTTCTTCTATGTACTGCAACAACAAGGCACTGAAGACCAGACCTAACACCTTCTGGAGGACAAATGATAGACAAACAGATTCTTTAAGTGGTTTATTTTATAAATGCCAGTAAATTAGAAAATACATAACACAAACTTAAATATCACTGTATATCTTGCAGTGTTATATAAATAGTCCTTAATAAAAACTACATGTAGCAGTACCAAATGAGCAAGGAGCAAAAATATCCTAATAAATTGGTTTCAAAATCTATGTACTTGAGAAAATGCTGGTTTTAAGTTCTCTCACTTTAAAGTCATGTCAGTCTAATAAAGAACACAACTTGTTAATAACATTACTGTTAATCCTGAGACAAAAGGGAAAGAAAGGGCACCAACAGACAGAAGAGAAAGAACAGCAGAATTGTGGAATGCTTTGATAATGTTTGGGTAATAAATTATTGGGATGTTCATCAAAATAACTAGAAAAGTAGTGCTCTCGGTAAAGTACTACCAGACTACCAAATAGGTACCAGACAAAAGTGCTAACAGGTGCATAACCAGCATTCCAGTTTGTTCCAGCAACGCATCTTCACCTTGATAAAAAGCACCCAAACACCCACACGGTATTTTCTTAAGAGTTTCCTAGTACAGCAGTTATACCACCACACAGCGGGGGCACTGGATGTACTTTAAATAGAGCTAGAGGAGTGTGGGTTGTTATATTATATACTGCAAATCTGTATATTCTCCATGGAATAATTTATTAGTCTCAATAAAATTTACTGTTCCCACTGAGAGCTCAGGGACTTAGAATGTAACTAAAAGATTCACTAGAAAGTTTAATCAAACATTAAGAGGTCTGAAAGATCTCTGTTACATGAGATGTATTGTTGTACGTTATGCAATTAAATAATATGTTAAATACAACACGAGGGGGACAGATTCACAGGTTCATTTTCAGCTATAACTTTGGAGAAAAAAAGTTCTACGAGAGCATCTTTAATCTGTAAGCCGAGCTGATTAACTGGAAGTAATCGAGACACACCAGGGATGGAGGGTTATGGATGCTCAGGTCCAGCATTTCCAGTCAGAACACAGCTGTACTTTTGACCTCTGCCTCAGTTTCTCTGTGTAAAGCATCCTGAGATCTTAAGATAAAAAACCACTTTAAAATATTACTGTAATTAGAAGTTAAATTTTTCAGTGAAGCTTTTGAGCAAAGGACTTTGGAAAATTTCTTCCCATTCCATATATGTTACACCTTGATGGATACAACGAAATAGGGAAAAATAGAGGAAAATTGTATGAGAATATACAGGTGATTTCACTGCATTTGTTTTTTCCTTTTTTATGTAGACATTCATCTGCCACAAGAAACCAAGCTTCTCAGGACATGCTGGACAGCAAAAAGCCCCAGTCATACATGCTTAGTTTCAAAGTTATTTTACTACTCAGAGAGAAAAATCAATGTATACTATATTAAAAACAATCATCACAGCCTTTTAAATGATTGGATAGTTTAGCTTTGAATCCAATTCAACCTAATAGAGGCTTTAATGGCTTTTGACAGATTGTTCCACTGATCAAGGGACATGTATGAAAATAACTGCCTACCAAGCCCTGCTTTGATTTTAAGAAAAGAAAACGGAAGGTTAATGGTAAACAGAAGTTGATTGTTCACATTTTCACTGAAATAACTCTATCTGACCTGTTCTTAGAAGCAGTGAAATAAAGGATAATGGGAATCCTATACACCTGACTTTTTACTTTAGCCTCTAATCAAGGGGACTAATCAGACCAAGATGTGTTGGCATGAAAGCAAGTATTTGACAATACGGAGGGGGAGGAGAACAAGTTTCATGACAAAATTCTGATTCATCACGGACAAGCACTGTAAAACCAGTGGAGTATTAGAGGATGTAAACCATAGCACAGTACACCCTTTTCTATCGTGTGAATTATGAATGCCATCTCCAAAGCAACAAGAAGATAAACCATAGTTTTCATGTCACTTGTGAAGTGCTCGCATGCAAACATCAGCATTTTAATGTGATAATTTTATCAGTTATTTTTTGGCTTTTGACATGTTATTCAGCCAGTTCTGCAGTTCTACTAAGTACAGTTGCAACTGCGTAAATTATCTTCTCTTGTTCGATGAATGACCCCAGGCTAAGGTGAAGAGGACAGATAAATGTAAATCAAGACGCAAGCCCAGCCACATCGAAGGTGATGAGTCTCAGTTTGGACTGGAAAGAGAACAGCGGTTTTATTCAGGATTGCCTCTGCCCTTACAAGTGGGGTGAGGTGACAGCCCGAACCGCGCAGGTTGGGAGCCCTCTGTGCAGGGCTGAGCTCTGCCTCTGCTGGGTTGTCTTTTTTCAGATGAGGGACCTCACTGTGAACAGCGTTCTGTTTGTTTGTCCAACCCTTCCCCAGAGCAGGTCAGCATCCTGGTGGGACAGTTCAGAAGATGAGCTTCAGCAACGTGAATCTCAAATGGGAAACAGATGTTGAGGGGAGGTTCTCAGCCCATAGAAGTGCAGGAGGACAGAGGTGGAGGGTGAAGCTGGGGATTGGCCTTTCTCATGCCCGTTGCTACAGTGGAACAACGACTCTCTTCCCAAATCTGTAACCTTCGTGCAAGAAGACAGTGGTCAGTTCCTAGCAAAAAGCTGAAGACCAGCTGTCAGGGGCATGCAGGGGGTTAAGCAGCCAACATTAACTTTGCACCAGGTGGTAACAGTTAAGGGAAAGATCCTGACCCACACTGTACAAGTCGCTGCTCAATGACTCCCATATGAGTTAAGCTAATAAAGTTGTGGCCTTGAGGAAGCACATCCCTTGCATCTCACGTGCATCTCATCTCTCTTACCCTCCTCTCATCCCAGCTTAGAGATCAGCTCCCCGGCTACTTCAATCTCTGTTCCATTTGTCCAAATTCCACTGCACAACACAGGACCCATGGAACTGCACTAAAATAAGGGAGGAGAAAGGCGCAATGCTCACTCTTAACACGCCACAATATTTTAGTGATGGATTTTGGTATTCTTTTCATTTTTTTTTCCTGTTGTTATGGCACTGGAAGGTCTGAATCTATCCACAGCATTAAGAAGTCCAGCATGATTTTAAAGTGCACCTTGCATCATTACCTGTGACGCTAAAGCTATATCAGGCTGACAATAAGACAATTTATTTGGGTATTTGTCATGTTGCATGTTACCCATCCTGGACAGTTTCCAGCTGGTGATTACTCATGGCATTCTTATTTACACTTCAGATAATCAGAATCTGCGGTAAAACCCTGAGCATAAGCATGATGCCTTAAAAATCTACTGTATCCAGATTAATATTTTTTATTTACATAACCTTTCAACAAGAAGAAAGGACCTACAGGATAAAATATTTTTTACATATGAAGATATTAATAAAGCATTATAAACCATTTCTAATTACATGGCATAATGCAGCAGTTTTCTATCAAATTCTTAAAAATGGCCTTTACCTTTCATCCCCCAAATTACAGAAACAAAAGTTTTTAATTTTCTGCCAACATTTTATTTCTACCAGTGTAAAACCACCTCTGCATCAGATTTTTTTTAAGAAGGCCCTTGCCTCGAGCATTTCATTTGTATTGGTTCCATGTTTAGTCAGTAGCTTTTGTAAATTGATGAATATTGTCTAAAGGCAAGTGCAGACAGGCAAACGGATCTGTATCTTCTGTAATCCATTTAGCCTGACACACGCACACAAGTGAACTATTTTACCTTAATTCTTTCATGGCTGATGAAAACTAAATGTAAGGAAAGTCGCGAACTTCACCATTTAAAAAGAATCACTGAATCTAATGTTAGAAGCTAATTTGTGCTCTCACCTCTCCCCTGAAAAAACTGACCTTGGTCCTCCTGCCTCTAGAGCATCCAGCCTTGGCACAGAGTTGCTATGCTCAGAACATCCATTAGAGGCTGTTTCTCAGCGCATCCAAAATGGAAATGGGCTTAGTGCTGAAATATAAATGGATTGCTAAAGTATCATTGCAAGATAAGCTAAATTATAACTATTTGAATAAAATAAAGTTTAACATATTTGTCTGCTTCTAGTATGTAATCCAAACGCAGTAATAATTTACACTTGACATCTCAGATTTTTAACAGATATTTACCTTTAACTGTGTTCTCCTCTCAGGGTACCCTTTGGCATTGCTACATGCTTCAAGCAGTTCCATCAACCTTACTCATGTCTTTGCTATCAGCTCCTGTGGGCTTTGGAGAGATGAAACCTTCTTATACTCCTGTTTTTCAGCTGAACTCCATCAAGTTACACTGATTTAGATGATGTGAGACTGGAATGCAACACAGAGCACTAATCCTCTTTAACCACTCGATTATTGGTATTTTGCCAGTGAATCTTAGGTCTTATCCATTCCAAAGGTGTTCATTTCTCTATGTCATTGCCATCCGTGGCTGTGCTGACTGCACTGAGCCTAGTACTAGTTCAGCTCGTTCACTAACTTAAATCTTCAGCATTGAGAAGACCTAAAATCACATATTTTTTTAAATTCTATTATTGCTGCCAGCAGTCTCCTAATACAAGGAAAAAAAAAATCAAACAACCAACAGTTGGTATTTCTTCACTACTGCTGGGAATAATTATTTGCCAATCATTTTTTAATAGTTATGCCTCCACTTCAGATACAAACTACAACATTGATGTGCCTTCTCTACCCTTTATGGCTGTCAGATTCATTTCGATACTGTGATCCCCATGGTTTCTAGCAGTGCTTAATTAAACACAAAATAACCATAAAGTAACAGCACAAACAAACAAACCAACCCCTCCAACGCTGTGTTAACAGTGTTACATCATTAGCTTGATTGGATTCATCTTGCCTGTTTCCAAAGTAATATCTGTTTCTTTGAGAACTGCCTTTTCAAAAGTAGAATTCCCACATCTTCAGCTAGCTTTTCTCTAAGTGATCTCCAAAGTAAACAGTATTTAGTGTGGCATTAATCCAAAACCACATTTTTTGCCCACCGGTAAAGGCAGATTTAGCTAGTGCAGGAAAGAAAAAGCTATGCCCGTAACAAAGTATTTCAAAACAAGAAATCTGTGGCACAAGAGACAACAGATAAATGTGTGGATCAAGGTTATAATATAATCAAACCTACTTTAAATAATAATTTATTCTTCAGAGAGTCCTTACGTTCTACAGGGTGGAAAACAGTTTTAGCAGAAGTCCATGGCTACAATGACAATGCTCGATGCAGGTCTTTATACTTTTGCTGGCACAGCTGCATCAAAGGTGTTAAGAGGAACAATTTCGACTTGACATAATTGTCCTGGCAAAAGCTGGTAGGTGTGGACACAGTTTTATACCACTAAAACTGAATTTTTGCTGGCACAGCTTCTTTAGCTCCAGGGAGGTCTGGCATATGTTTTGCTGTCAAAAGTACAATTTTTGGTGGTACAAGCCTGTCGTGGTTTGATTGCGGGGTGACAATAAACCGCGGCAGATGTATTGTTAACCCCCTCTCCCCCGCTCCCCCCTCCCTCATCTCCCTTCCCACTAAGGACAGGCGATTGGGAGGGAAAGAAGGACAGAGAGAAGAGAGTTGGAAAAACTAAAAATGTTTTACTAATGCTACCAGTAAAAATAGAGAAAGTAATACAAAATATACAAAACCAATCTTGAAAGTCCCGGCAGCTGCTCCGGCAGATGTGGGGCCGGCACCCGAAGTCCTGGACTGGACTCTGCAGCCAACCGGAGCTGGATTCAGTCTGTCACTGGGCCTCAGTTCGCAGGGACAACTCGCAAGGTCCTCTCCCGATGTCGGCCATAAGGAAAAGGGACAAAATCCTCGTGATCCCCCACTTTTATATGAAGTATCACGTGAATGGGATGGAATATTTAGTTGGTCAGTTTTTTGGTCACCTGTTTCAGTTCGCTGCTCTTGCGAGATGTGCATCCATCCTTATCAATGACCTCGCGTTCCATTGCTACGTCTACCAAAACATGTATCCAGCTTTCAGGAAAACTGCAGTTATTTAGAAGGCTTTAGCTGACAGGGAAAGTCACTAAAAGAGAAACGTGTTTTTAACCAAACCAGGACAAAGCCTCATCCGCACACAGAGCGCTTTGCCAGTGCAGTGTACTGGTGTGCTCTGGGTAAGCCTGGCCTCAGCGGGGATTTTAAACACAACATTAACACAGGAGGCGTTTTCATTTTTTGGTGGCAACGTCAAACTCGGAGTCTTACTTTTTTCTTTTGTAGTGGTAATACAGTCTGAGTGCTGTTTCACCATAATACCATTTTCTTCTGCTTTTTATAACAAAGGAAAAGGTGTACACCGGCTCAAGTTAAAATAGCAACTTAACAGAATGAAAAATCCCTCTCTCATTTAGGAGTGCCCTGTATCGTCCAACACAGAATTGTTCTTTTTATAGCACATTATTACAAAATAGATCACAAATAGCTTCATTTCTCATATTCTTTTGGTTTTGTTCTCGTAGATCTCACTAGATCACCACGGATGCTGCAATACCCAGTATCACACAACCTAAATCTAATCCATCGGGGACCCTTACTTAGGTCTACCAGCTCTTTAAACAACGCACAGAGAAACCTGGCCTTAGAATAGGATTCACAACACGCAGAAACAAAGGAATGATTAGGAAAGAAATTCTGACTTCCAGGGAGCCCAGGATTCCCATTGGAAATCTCTCCAGCACTACTCAATTGCCATGATGAAAAATGGCAAGGAAGTTTTGGGGTCTTGTCAGGATGGTCCTCACTCTAACAAGGAGCCATTGCATAAAGGACTTTCTCCATCATCTCCTGTACCTGTTTTAGTGCACGAAGAAGTCACCATGTTGTGTGCACAGCTCTATCCTGGAGATATCCAGCAGGCTCACCCCAAGCTGGCCACTCACTAGGATGCCCAGATCACGGATTCTGCTTTGTCAAAGTGTGAGCTACACCCTATGTGGCTCAAACCTGCCAAGGCAGAGGCAGTTCTAAGCACTCACGGAAGCTGAAATTCAGACATCGAGGGAACTTGTTGAAACACGGATATCCATGGGCTGTAGGGTCAACGGGATCTAGAGTGGAAAAGGAAAGAACTGAGGCTGGTGTTCTGGGCTTCAGGTCTAGCTACCTGTTTCTGTAGATTGGGAGCCTGGTCTTTTTTATTATGAGGCAGTAGCTAAGGTACGGTGTGAAGACTGGATAAAATCTGCATTGTCACATAAAATAACATATGATCTAGGAAACATAAAGCTGAAAAGATTTATTTTAAACTAAAAGGCTTCTCTCCAAAAGATGAACGTTAATAATTCTAGGCTGGAAGGTCACCTGTTATTCTACCCACTGAACAAGATTCTGTAGATGAGCAATAACTTCTTCAAGATCATATGGCAGAGGCATGTTACAGTCATTGTCTGTCCAGAAGGGATGGCATTCTGGTTTCTGGTCTTCTGGCAAGCTCTCTGCCGCTTCTGACTGGCATCTGAAAAGAAGGGTAAGCAAATGAACCACTTCAAGGAAAACTGTATCAAGAAACTGAATACTCAGCCAGGATACATTTATGCATTAATTTAAAGAGAAAGATGATAATAAAAGAGAAATATCACATCTTCTGACCAAATGGATCGTTCATTTAGAGTGAAGTTGATTTCTGTTGTAGGCTTTGTATTTTCTGTAGGGATTTCTCAAAAAGCCAATCACAGAGAAAACTCAGTTAGTGTACCTTTATATGGTGAATTATTTTTTCATTATCTCAGCTGTTATTTAAAGTATGTGATTAAACCATTATCAGATTTAAATGTTTGCCGGTTTCCAATGTATTACTAGATTATTGAGAAAGATTAAACTGAATTTACTGCATTAAGGTCAGGGGGGACAGATTAAACAATATTAAAGAAGCTGGACTAGCTTTGTAGATTCTGGAGATTTACAAGTGTATCAACCTGCTTAGCTCTGAAAAAGGCAATATAAAAAGAGAAAATTCTATAAAGATAAATGGAAATTGAGGTTAATAACAACTTCCAATGATGAATAGGTGGGCAAAACTTCAATAAAATTAAATTAAGAGGTTAGTGTATGTTAGTCCCCAGAGAAAATGTTTAAATTACAGTGGTTTTTATTAAATGGATTATTCATCAATGCTATTGAAGTCTAATTATAATATTTAACTTAACTGCAGCCTGCAAAGGAAAGTTTTATAAGTGGCAACCATCACAACTCTTAGGATTAGGCTGTAATATAACATACTGCATCAAAAAACCTGACACAGTTTAAGAAGGATTTCTCCCCCTCTCTTTTCCCCTCCCCTCAAACAATTTGCATGTTGCTGATTAATTAGTTAATGTTTGCAACGGGGCAAGACAAAGTAAAACGCTAAGCATTACTATAATTTTAGTACGTAGCACAGGCCTGTGTAGTTCTTCAACGACATAAAAAGCAAATTGTAGAAATACACTTATATCTCTTGCAAGATATTTTCTAAAATTCATGTTCTATAAAGCAACATAACTGTAACAGTTTTAAAGTTGTTTTCAACATACATGTGTCTGTCACCTCGGTAAAATGAACTCTGAAAACACAGACACACACAGCTTCCTTGTCTACACCGTTGGCCTTCTGGAAGAGGCTGTTGCCAAATGAAAGATGTCGTCTTCTCTTGGGAATTATTAATGGCAGTGTAATCCCCATGAGAAAACATACTTCAGCTTTACACCCATGTTGGTGTGTGGTTAATTGCCGCGGCAGCATCCTGGGCACTCAATCCATCGTACATTACACCACAAGGACAGTATTAACACATAACATTCCAATATATCTTCAGCTCTCCACATCAGCCCCTGATAATAGCATCTGTTAACATGCACTAAGTACTATTATGTAGCACATCACTTCATAAATAATAAGATTAGCCGACCTCAGGGCCCTGGGAAGAGTAATGTGTTTAAATGTTCTCATTATTTATTTAAAACAAGAATTAAAGGAACAGAAGCTACTTGTGACAATCCTCTTAGCATAAATATTAAACTGTTTGCATTGATAAACTGCACTGTACAGAATAACAGAGGATTTGTTTTGCCAGCTGCTTTATAATAGTTGTTAGAGCAAATGCAGTTTAGTGTATGAGTTCTGAGAGGTACTTAACTGATTGTGCCATCATGTTCTGAAGACATTTTCCAAATTATATAAAGGAACAGGAGAAAATTAATATGCAGAGGAAGCTGAAACTAATTACGGTATAACTTTATAAGGCTTTTAAAATCTTGCTTTATTTTCTGTCTTGGCACAAAATAATATGCTCAATTTGCTGGGTTGGATAAGATATTCCAGTTTAAGCATTTCAATCTAAAAGTGGATAAATTAACCATGTAGAGATTATTGCAGATGACAAATCAAGAAGCTCAGCTGGTAAATACTGCAGGCATATTATGTGGTCTGCAAAACTTCTAATAATAAACATTCTCTCTCACACACAGCTGCTACTAACAGTAGAATTTTCACTGAGAGAGAAAACATACCAACTTTTAGCTTCTTCACCATTCCAGGGTACTTTTTTTTTTTTTTAACCTTTAATGTCTCTTTTTCCCTTGCTCTCTCACATAAACTGATTGACCAGCTTTTCCCTCGCATTTGGGGTTTGGGCATCTGTGCCGCTAAAGTGTCAGCAGTCACAGTGATGCTGTGACTGAACAGCCCATGAGCAACTATTTCAGGTGGTATTTTCCCTCGTCTATGTTTCTTTCCAGCAGAGCCACCTCTGACAGGTCGCCCCACCACCAGGCGTGTGCCTCAACCTCCCGGCAATCCCGCACTCGCGAGGTTTCAGCCACATCATGTTCCATGGGAGGGACAGGAGGAACGGAAGTGTGCAAGTCTGGTGACAGAAATGCATCAGTATGTAGTAAAATTATCAAAAGGGGGAAAGCAGTGCCTTAATATTCCAAGTTCTGCAATCCCAGAGCTCCTTTGTCTTTCCATCCAGGATTTCCATGGCTTTGCTTTATACTTCCAGCAAGAACAGCAATGAACGTTACATTTTTACATTTTGTGAGTCACCTATTTTGACCAAAATTACAATCGCTGTGCCACATCCGCTGACATCAAAGTCAACTCCAGCTGCTCGTATTTAAAGAGAAGGGGCTGGGTTCTAAGCAGACATGGCTGCACCCAGCAGTGCATCAAGCATTTCACCTGAATGGCATCACAAGCTCGAACGCAGTCATCCCAACATGTGCTTTCTGAAAACAGTCCTTTCCAGGTGAGTACATCACTATTGATTTTAATAAATTTCTGTGGGAGAAATTGTTCCTGCAATGGTCGTAAATTTGTACCAGAGTAACAGATCAGAAGATCCTGCAAAAGGGTAGCAACACTTTCAACTGAAACAGAAGAATCGTAGGCGCTTAAATAATTGCACAAAATTATTTCAAATTCTTTTGTATCTGGGAAAAGATAACTAACATAAGTTAGCAATGATAACTCAGAGTAAACCGAAATTCTGTCTTTTCCTGGATACAAAAGAATTAATGAGGCCTCATGTGGGAAAAATTGGAAACACTGAGGTAGGGTGTAGTGGGAAAGCACCAAGATTTATAAGTTAAAATATTTTATATCAATTAAAAACTGTTATTTGAGTAAATTAAATTAAATCTCTAAAAGACAATAGATCTTATATGTGTATATTGTATGTACAAAATGCCTTAAGAGTGGGAAAGTACCAAGATTTATAAGTTAAAATATTATATATCAATTAATCAATGTTATTTGAGTAAATTAAATTAAATCTCTAAAAGATAGTAGATCTAATATGTGTATATTGTATGTACAAAATGTGTTAAGAGTGGAAATAACAGATGCTCTGAGATACAGAACAGACGTCAAATCGAGAGGCATCTCTCATACCTTATTTGCAGCATAGGAGCAGAAAAAACGCCATGATATATTTCAGAGCAATTTAGCTCTAACACCTTGATGATACATGTTCACCAGCATATCAAAGAAAGGACGATTTGTCTAAAGACGTGCAGAATGCACAAAACTCCATGGTCTCTACCTTCTTGCTAAAACAATCAAGATCTGTGCCAGTTTCAATTTTAAAAGCCCGCTTTTAAGAAGTAATCAGTTACTGTTGTGGTGCATACTCTCACTACCTCTCCCCTGTAAACGTCACAGATTTTTTAATCTCTTTTTTGTCCATTTTTGCCAAACGGACTTTGCTCATTAATATTTACCAATATTTGAATATTAACGTAAGTTAAATTAAATCACGACCACCACTTGTATAAGTGTTTGTAGGACAATATACGACTCTTTCCCTTGGAAGGTGGCTCATTGCCCCATGGGCAGGTGCACATTCCCTGGGACAGACAGTTGCCTGGCCCTGGTCCCCTGGGCTGCACTGACATTTTGACGAGCAGGGTATCAGCTACATTAGAGGACACTGATCATGATGCTAAAATTAACCAAGCTAGCTAAAGTGTGTGTTAATTATGAGTATGCGAGTAGTCAATAAAAGGTTAATGCAAAAGTCAAAGGATAAATTTATTTCAGTATTGCATCACTCTACTGACTAAATGACTAACATTATGCTTTGTTTTTAATCGATATATTTTACAGTAATGCGTGAGCCATTGATTTGAAAAACAGTCTTCTTTCTAACAGTTAACTTTTGCAACTATTAAGTATCAAGTATCAATATACTTAAAACACTTGTTTTTCAGAGCAGATACTTTTTTGTTCTGTTGTCAGGAAGAGGAATGCATATAAGCCAGGAGGCAGCCTCGGGTCCTGCTGATGAATGTGATTAATGCAAATAAGAATTATTACCTAGGAACCTAAATAAGGTACTGTGAATTAGGGTCTATTGCGCTGTTTGTCTGCTCCACAGAAGTGTAGGCAAATCAGATCAATAGGGGTCAATTTGTGGCTCAGACTGCACAGGCGTGTTAAGAGAGAGGAGATTATATGAACAGTCCCGTTTCCTGGATGGTATTAATTTAGCCGCTGGTGCCTGGCAGTTCACAGACCACGGGAGATCACACAGAAATTCACAAGGAACGTGGGTCTGGCCCACCGCTATGTTCAGAAAGGGAGGATGGGATATTTGCTCTGCGTGTACGGAAGTTCACACTCGCCCAAACACACTCACTCCAGCATTCCTGCAATGATTATGTTTCATATGGGAGTTACTCACTCCCTCCATTCCTGCGAGAATAAAGATGTTACTGAGCTGTTATTCAGAACTTCAGACTATCTTTTAAAACAACGGCCCAATAAAACCAGCGTCCGGATCACCCGACTAAGACAAAAGCATCCATCAAACCCACTCTGACACTGGTTAAAACGCTACAACACCGCTAACACGGATGCTGTTCTGAGTAACAGCTGTAGCTTCTTTCAACTGCCCCTTCCATTCTTAAGGTTGACAATGGCTTTGCAAATTTGGGTCTGATCAAATATGGGTTCTTACTTTTCCAACACAGAGCTCTGCTAGGTGAACGCAAATCCTAATAGTACAGGGACCCGGTACGCTGAGCTTCACTTGCAGGTTTGGATTTTTTCATCTTTGTTCTTCAAACCCTTCCTCTGCCCAAAAATCATTACGCAAACTACACGTAGTTACTCTAATCTTGGTGTTAGGATTAGCCCACGTCTTTTCAAGCTGATACTCTCAGTTGCCAGAGCATATACAACAAAATACAGTGTGTTCTCAGCGATCCGAATTGTTATGCTAAGCACAGAGAAAATATGATATTACATACATGAGAACAATTACTCAAATAAGTAAACCTTGATTTTTCCTTTTTCTAAATAGTGTATCTCATTGACAGGTACGACAAATTTACTTCCACTGCTGAACACATCACAATTAAAACCTGACACTGCCTAACTCAAAGCTGAAACTTCTATAGATTTCAACAAGGCAAAGATTTCAATCCAAATGCTTTTCCAAACACCATTCACTGTAGACACGAGCTAGTAAGCATAATAATAAAAACTATCCAAAAGAAACTACGGAGGGAATGAAATAGGCTGAATATAGTTTCTCCAAGTGAAATTTAGCAAGAAATACTCAATTTACATTTTTTATCCATTTGCAATGGTGGTTAAATTACTGGCATTATAAGTGAGCTGATATAATGTGGAGTAACAAGGTGTGATGTTCTGTAACTACAGAGTTGCCACAGAAAGAAAAAATACCTGTTTTATCAAACTGAATTGCTCAGTCAAGCACAAAAAACCTCCAAAGTAAAAACTCGGATTGATGCTGTAAATAGACATTCTTCTCCTTTGGACATGGATAGGATATTGGGATAAAGTCCCTAAAAAAGATTGAAAAAGTCACTCTCATTATTTGAAGAACTGAACTTAATTTATCTTCACAAAAAATTAACAGGTAGAAAGGATAAACGTAATTAATGATAAAATGGAATGGGCATGAGAAATCTGAAAAGCAGCTGCTTTCTAGCTGGGTGCCCATTAGCAATTTCAGAAATGTGCCTGATTTTAAGTTGTCTTCTACTCCAGGTGACTGGTTGGTCACAGTAGCTGGGAGCAAAACGTGCAACATTTTAGGTCACTGCTGCCCTCACCCCGCACGGACAGAGCCCCGGCCTGGAGCTGCTCTATCAGAGGGAAACCATCCGTACGATCTCCCGGGAGAACCTTTTCTGGAGACCTAATCCAAGACGCGACATTTACACAGGGAGCTGGAGCTGGACTGGTTTATAGTAAAAAAACATTGAAATCTTGACTTCTGGCTTGGCTTATTTTAGAGGAAATAATATACACAAAAACAGTATTCCAGCTGGAACCTCACCAGAACTTAACGGTGCTTGGAAAATGAGGGCTGGTTAATGCCCCATCATGACACAGGGTTAAGGTGGACTCTTTTCTGATCTCTTTGTTTCAACTCTGTAAAACATAAGCCAATAATTTACAAATCCTTGACTGGCTATTAACTTTGATAATTTGTACTATAAAAAACGTTTACTGAAAAAAACAAAGGACACAGAAAACATAAATATATTGAACTATAACAATATGAAAGATGTTTTCTTCTTACGGCTGTAAAAACTTGGTCTTTAGCACCAACAAAATATTACTTTTTCATGCCAAAACTGTAATTTTGAAAGTTATCAAGTTCAACCTAAACCTTAAACCAAAGATTTTCTTAGGTTTTTTTAATTAACCGATCAGAAAGTTGTCAGCCTCGGCAGAGAGCATTTCTTTCGGTTGTTCCATGCTTGTCCTTACTGTGACTCTGCACGACTAAAACCTTCCCAGGTTTACTCTGCCTTTTAAGAACAAAACGAATTACATCAATATTTGACATTGCAAACCAGATTTCAGAAGTACTGGTCCCAGATCGGCAGTGAAATGAAGTGGCCAGATGGAAAGAGAGCAGTGCTTCATTCTTTTGAACATCTAATCCCCAGCGTATTCCCAAGGAGTCTGTCCCATTTACATTAAGTCACTGCTGATGTTCTTTCATGTGCTGTAACCAGACTGTGCCCAGCCATTACTTAGTAATGGCTGAGACCAGGACTGCATTTATAGGAGGGACAAAATGAGTTTGCTTCCAGATAAGAAACTTGAAAAGAGAATGCCAGATTTAGGAAGGGAGGGAGGCAATATCAGTTACATTTTAATCCAAGAAAAAAACTTGGATCACCTGCACAAGTACAAATGTATGCATACGAAAGTATGCATAAGTACGAATACACACAATGGCATGTTAGAAGACCTCTCCTGGCTGCTTCTTTCAAAAGCTGATAAATGACTTGTGCCACTGATGAATTTGGCCCTTACTACAGAACCAAAGTTTATAGTCACTGACCCAAGAGCTTTATGCCTCCAAAGTCAGCTGTTCCATTGGAAATGAGGATGCTGCTAAAATATCCTGAGGCATCACTGGTGACACAGTAGGGCAGCCTGACAACAGCCAGCGTTGCCCCTGTGTGTGCTTCTACAAAGCAAATCTAGAGCAGAATCCATCTTCTAACGCTGGCCTGCAGAGCGCAGTTTGCTGTTCCACAGAGAGGTGGGACATCGATGAACCTGACACTAAAAAGATTTAAGAGACAGTTGCATGAACCTAAAAATGCTGGCGTTTCTATTATTACTCAAATTGTAAATCAGGTAAATATGAGAAAAACTTAAATTGTTAATACCCTCCAAATGTTGAAATAACGGCAACCAAAGCACTAGTGGAGTCCAGCTGCAAAGAGTTCTGAAGTGGTGCAGCAATGTGTTTCACAAGTATGTGTAGAAATATATGAAAAACTCAAAAAAAATATTTTTCAAGAACGTTTTGCTTTGCCTTAACTGTAGATAAATTCAAGTAAATTTTCAACTTTTTTTGGCTACAATACTAATTAAAATCTGTAAAAATATACTTCCGTCTTTCTAAACTATTTAGCTGACAATCTATGGGAAAAGAGAAAGATTTTTTGCACAGTATCTTCAGCTACAGAGCCCCCAAACCTCAGAAATATTCTAGCTCTGGGTAGAAAGAATGGAAGAAAAGAGGACATGAGAATCTCATTTCTCCAATATATTCATCTCCACCGTGGGTGAATTAATAAAGAAATATCTGCCCAAAAGATACTTCCGATGAGATCAAGAACCTTCCTCACCATGTCCACCAACCCCACCCCACCAAAGGGGAACACCTGGCAGACGGCACTGCAGGAACTGAAAGCCACTGAGAAGACAATGACCATGGGCATTGGGTACGTGAAGTCAACTTGACATCCCCATATGGAGCTTTTCCTTTTGTTCGTGGCCTCTGTCCAACAGACCTAGAAACCGTCCATGAGAAAATTAGCGCACATCCTAATCCCACAAGAGAATGGCTGTGTGGGGCAGCCTCCATTTCATGTTTGTTTGATTTTTTAATTAAGAAACATCACTACTCTCTATGAAGTGTAGGGGGTAGGGAAATTCCCCAGAGAAACATTGAATAAATAACATGGCATTTGCTGAAAGATGAAGTTTAATCCAATTTAACCTATAGGTTTACAAATTGTTCCCTTTCAGCCATGTTTCTCAGATGCTTTTGTTTCCTGTTTTTAGAATAATATGTATATGAGCAATGGATCCTGACTGCATGAGAAGCACATCTATTTATATACACACCCCTTCATACCAATAATTGCAAAAAATCCCATCAGTCCAAAAGAGAAAGCATTTAGGAGGAAATTTTCAGCACCACAGACATGGATTTAGTGATATACTTTTCATGATCAGCAATGGGATGAGAGTTATTCCCTCTGTGCTGAGAATATTTGGCTTTGACTTCAAACGACGTAGAAATACATCAACCTCAATGTAATTTATATTCTCTCAAAAGGAACCTAAAATGCTCTAAGCCTTTGCTGAGGCATCTGATGTTCCAGTCCCCTCTGTTGCACTGCATGATCGGCTGTTTTATTTCACTTGCGATCCTTGCTTTCCTACGATTTTTTCAGACAAAGACACAAAATGTCTGCTATACGCTGAGTATAAACACAGCTGACTTATTTTCCCCAAAGTATTGATTTTATGCACTTTTAAAATAACTATTTTCATTCTGTTTGCATAATCAGCTGGGGCATTGTTCCTTTACATTTGCAGAAACACAGATGGAATTGCTGATTTGGAGCCTTTAGAGAGATTTTACAGTATTCTCCAGAATCTAGGCTTCTATTAAAATAAGGTTTCAAGTACTTCTGGTTGTGAAGATAGCCTGGACAATGTAAATTGATGCATGGTTATCTTGTTGAGTCCACAACCAGACAGACGCAACAGCACCGAGGGACCTGTGAACTTCCCCCACTTATTTTATTGGGTGTTTACTTGGGGGCAGATGCTCCCCTCTGTTGCGCAGAATGGCGCTAAGTGACTGAGAAAAGGAGAGGAAAAGGAAATGGAAATAAAAACCAACAAAGAAGAGAAAAGGAAATCTCCACAGCCTGCTTCCCAGGGGGCTACAGATGCCCTCCTCTGCCAGTATCAGACTGCTGGAAGATTTGGGACCGAGCCACGCATGCGGCACGTTGTTTGAAAGACACTGTATTTTCCAAAAGAAAGCTACCCGAAAAGTTAATGATGCTTTCAGCATCCTTTACTGATCCACTTTATCTTTTGTACTCCTTCTACATGTACGCCAAGGAAAAATGTAAACGTAGGGTGGTTTAAGATGACACTGCAGGAGGATGGCCCTTCCACTTAATGCCCCCTCATTTAGAGTAAGCAATCCCATTTTGCAAAGAACTTCAGGGTTTGCAGGCTCTGCCTTTCTGCAAGAAAGCTAAAACGTTTTCCTTGAGTGTGCATTTTTCCGTAAGGTGACTTTTCACGTTAATAAAAATCAACGGCTGTATGACAAATCCCTATTTGTTATATGTGGAAAGTAAAATCAAAAGAAACATGACTGAATGCAACTAACTGAAACCATCCCTCTTGATCCTTACATCAGACTGGGCAGAAATGGGCTATATCTTTTCAGCATCAAAGCTTTGGTCCCTTTCAGTGAATCTGCATGTCTCATCAGCCAAAAGGAAACCAGGAGAGACTGATAGCAAGCATCATACAAGAAAGCCAAACAACCACAAGACTAACTCTCTTTTTCGCACATTGAAATTAAGATCTTGCTTATCACTATAACTTGTGATATAAATACCTACGTGTACATATATACATCTCCCTCCGTATACATAGATACACATATACTCACGCACTTACGTAAGAGTAGCTTACACCAACATTTTCTATGAAGAGATAGGGTCCTGAACTCCTATGTGTCTTAGGGCACAAAAAAAAATGGTTTATTATGCTGCAGAACTACATTGTCTTCCCTGTGTTGTGCACCTTAGCTGTAGCCTGCAACCAGAATGTTTATAACATATATTGGAACTAATACTATAAGAGCAATGCAATCCTATGGAATAAAACACAGTTTCCTTTAGGTCAACATGAGGTCAAACAGAAGCAGGAGGGAACAAATAATAGGGAAATCAGAAAACAGATACAGGAGAGGCAGAGAAGCTCAAAAAGAGGAAAAAGTAGTTTAGGGAAATAAAAAAACAGCCTCATGTAACTAATCACATTTCAATCACTGCAGAATTTCTCCATGGCTGCTGTTCTGTTCAGTGATATTTTATCAATAAATCACTACAAAAATATACCACCACAAAAATTCCAGTGCTGGCAGAGAAATAGACTTGATGTCCCAGGAAATGCTACAGCACATCCAGGCACAAATAAAAATCATATGGCAACAATATGCTCAACATACTTCTTCTCTACTTCTGTAAGTGGAGTTAATCTTTCTGATTATCAAACAAGACCTCAGAATTTTTTCTGTTTATCCTTTGCGTTTCAAATAACTGAAAATATTATAAAGAGACACTAAACATCCTTTTCTACTTTAACTTGTAAATAATTACCATCACCCAAATACGAAGCAAATAAATGCATTTCTTCACTTATTTTCAACTGCATTAAGGGAAGAAATTCTATGTGAAAGTTCATCATCACTCTCCCTCAAAATTTTGCAATTAATGTAATTCTACAATATTTTTAATACCAACTAAAATTCCAGTACAGACTGAATGATGATTTAAAGTTATTAGACAGGAATACATTTTCCTTTATGGACTGCATTCAATCAATTTAAACACACGATAAACTACATGCATCTGATCCTACCCCCTACTTTCACCAACATTATTTCCATCAGTGCTTTAAAAAAAAGTGCAGGATCCTGATCTATAACATTCTATCAGTGGACTCGAATTCTCTCAACACCATGAAGACTTATTCAGCCAAGTGAGTACCAAAATGCCACTAGCAGGTAAAACCTAAAATGTCTATTGCAACAAATGCATAAAGCTCTTCACATTATTTTCCGTGGTGTAAAGAATATTTCTGACTGCAGTATCAACGACTGTAAACCACAGACTTTAGACCTTCCGGTGGTGCCAACTCCCTTGTTTTATATGCTATGATATATAGTCCTGGCTTTGAGCTATCTCTCACTACTGATGCTTTTGATGCTTTGTTCTCTTTTTACTTTAGGATGGAAAAAAACAAATAATGCTGAGTTCTTTTCTTACTCTCGAATTCTTCTGATGTCTATCTTCAGAACTCTCCTAACATCCAATTTATGTCATTCTTTTCCTTTCTTATGCTGTGAATTTGAAACGAAAGAAGGTAACATAATATCATAAGATCTACGGACGATTGAAATGGCCTTCAGAGTAAACTTCAGAGTTATTCGTAAAACTATCTTGCCTCAACAGAAAGTAAGAAAATGGCTTTTCAATAGATAATGCAACTACTCTTGAAATTCTTCTTGGATGAAGTTATTGCCATAGGGAACACTCTAATGATAATAAAGTATATGGTGCCGATGCCTTGAGAGCAGTTCAGATGGGTTATTTTGTTGGTATTTGCAAGGCACAACTCAAATTCATTCTCGAACATTTATATGATTTCTCTTGACTAATTCTTTATTACAAAGTGGCTACAAAACCTGAAGTTTGTCAGAATGAGAGAAGCTGGCATTGGCTGTGCTGATTGACCTGAGATGCTACTCTGACCTTACTCTGTCATATAATTCCTCTTAAAACATCACATCAGAATTCCAAAGACCTCCTACGTTAGTTAATTAAGGACTTGATTCAATCTTCTATCAGGTATGAGCAAAATGCACAGTTACATATTTAAATCTCATTTAGCTCAGAGGAACTTTCAAATATATTTCAAGTTCAGCACAGGCTTAAAAGCTTCGCTGTGCAGGGTTCCTCGAGATGATCTCTACATCGCACCTCAATGCAGAGCTATACACACAATTAACTGCAGCTTTTCTTAAGAACTTGAGGTAGCCATCCCATCCCTACCCCGGTCCTTATCCTCACATTTAGTCCCTAGCTCCAGTACTGCGCCGACTCTTCCCTCTAATTCATTACACAATGGCCACGAATCTTCCACGAATGCAGATTCAAGGGAAATCAAGATACACATAACGAAAAATATCCATTTCATTACTCTCATAAGACACCTACTGTTTCATCTTCTTCTGTTCTGTGTCTGCTAAAGAACAGTTACTTAAACTTTATGAAAAGTGGATGGTCTTGCCCTTCCATATGTTTTATTTTGTCTACGAATGTTATATTTCAGAGTCTATTTTTCCTAGTTTATTGCTTGTCAGCTGATCTATGTCAGTTGTTCCTTTGAATTAACTGCTGATTAAATTTCTTCTCTTCCTGTGTTACAAAAAACACTACTTCCCTGAGCATGCAACAGACCCAATACCCCTCCTACTTAGCTTGCTTTTTCAAATAATATTGTGATTATACTAATCTAAAATACAAAGTATATGTTCAGCTTTTTCTTTGTTGAAATGATATTACTCCAACCTGTCTTAATGCCAAGGAATTAGTGTAAACTTTAAGGGTTTTGGCAATAGCTACATAATCCTCCTCTTTCTGGTGCAAACAGGAGGTGTCATTTCTTCTTTTTTTCCTTTCTTAAGTACTCCTGAGGAGTTACTAATTTGTAATTTGTATTTCTTGGATATGTGCAGTACTACAGGGGAATTTCACACACTCTCCTGTTTATTGAAGTGCCAGTAAGAGCATCTAGGGAAGTTAATGACATTCCTCAGCAAGACAAAAAGCCCATTTTCTTAGACCTTCTCCCACAGAGTTTGTCCTTTCCACTTTCACTTGAGCTTTTCCAGCATTTCCCCAGTCCTGAGCAGGTAGAACACCGCTGCCTGCCCAAACTGTGACAGGCCTGGGTCAGCGATGTTCTGTTAACAGACAGCAACTTGATCTCCCTTTTTCTGAGCCTTAATGACTTTACCAGGCTCAGTTCACCCAATGTTGGGCTTCTCAGTGTAGCCAGAGTGAAACACTGGTGAAATCACGCTGGAACCGCAGGTTCTTTTCAAATCCTTGAGGACTGCTCCATGTACTTCTTCCTCCTTTTTTTTTTTTTCTTTCCTCATGGCCAGGTATTAAAAAAAATACTGTTCGCTTACATTTGTCTCCAAATTTAAACTAGGTACCAATCTTCTAGAGATATTTGTGACCTTTCTGATTGGAAAGTTTAGAATACATTTGAAAGAACACCTTTTCATTATGAAAACTTTGGGCTTAAACTCTCATTTGCCAGTGTCTTTTGTATTTTTTACTCAGAAACAATGAAGGATGATATTCTCTGCATCTCTGGATTTTAGGAATCAATCTTCCACCAGTAGAAGTCAGCTAGGGCTGTGCCAGGAAGCTTTTACGAGTGTTCAGACCCATTCTCTTCTCAACTTGTTCCAGAACACACCCACAAAAGAACAGTATCCATCTTCGCATACAGCCAGTCCTCTTTGAGGTGCGAATGTCTGGCACTATGCTGTGTTATTAACTTAGCCCGAAAAACTCTTGTGGCCCAGTAATGTTGATTTGAATTCTGGAAATTATAAAGACTGTTTGAGTGCTACTGTCATGACAAAGGAAACGGAGAGATCCAGGTATCTGCAGGCCCTGTGGCATATCATTAGACAATAGGTACGCGATTCATCTGACAGACAATATGAATATATAAAGCAGGCCAATCAGCATGTTTTTTCTGGAAAACAAATCTTGTTGGACAAACCCTTCAAGATGACCAGTTACTAAAGGAAACTATAGAAGAATAGGATGAATTGATTTATGCTAGCCAGTGAATGACTTTTTTTTTTTTCCCAAGTAGCACTGAATGTCAACATAACATATACCATAAGTAGTGACTATCAAGTAACATAATGATAAACATTAACGGAGAATCACTACTGAATGGTGACCCTCATAAGGGATTCCTCCAAAACCCAATATGGTGGCCAGTATTAATCACATTTTCATCAGTATTCTTGAAGTAAATAGCAATGATCAACTACTTGACAATTTTTGCAGATAGCACAGAGACTGATATGGTTCAAAACAACGTGGGCAGGACTTAGCCCTGCCAGGTTACTTAGTGATCAGGACCAAATGTGTTATAGAACTAAATATAATGATAAGGAGAAGAATGACCAGAAAATTGATGAGTTTGTGCTCAAAAACACTGCATCTGAAAACAATGTAGATATTATCCAGGACAACTCAAAATAAATTCCCAGCAGAGCACCTAATCCTTCTGTATTTCACTAGGAAGACAAATATGAGAGTAACATAGAATAACCTTGTTTCTAGCTTTTTAGAAGTACATTGAAGAGAGCAGAGAAAAGAGACTATGGAGGTAGGTGGAAAACACACGATAATTATTAACTCAATTTGCTTCACTTATCGGATTTAAAACTGATAGATTGAAGGAAAATACCTTCTATGAAAGAGTTCTCTTGTCTAGCAGAGAAAGCTGGAATTTGAAAACGAACCCGGAGAAATAGAAATAAGCCTGTTTTTTACAATGCAGTCAATCACACACTGGGACAAACTATTAAAGGAACAGAATATTCTTCATTTCTGACATCTTCCAATCAAGAAAAGATTCCTGCCTGGAAACCATGCAGTTACACAGCTAGCACACGGATAAAAGAATAAAATTTAGTAACTTGTGACAGAAGTCAAAACAGGTGACATAAAAATCCTAGACACAATGATGCTCAAACTTTTACACAACCACTCTTTAACGAGCATACTTTGAGTAAGACTTTTAAAATTCCTTGTAAGACATCTTGCTGTAAAATTATACATTCTAACTGGAACAGATACTCCAGGAGAATGAAAGAAGACAGACTTCTATTGTCAAACTCCCAAAAGTATCAGCTTAGCCTTTGAACCCAACACCACTATGGAGAGAAACACCCTGACGCAGGGAATAAAAACCTTTAGTACCATCCACGTTCTCTTGCACTTGTTACACACAGGCATAAGTCTAACTTTTTAATATATGTAGGCTTAACTGAAAAGAGAATTGGCCAAAAGGTACATACACACACACACGTTTAATTTATATTACGATTTGTAATGTAGTTTATGACAAATATTCAAAATACCAAAATGTAAGTAAACAGTACGTTTATAATTTCATTTTCTTTGTTTCTCTTAAAGCATCCTAGAATCACCAGGTCACACTGAATCAAGGGATATCATCTGCTTGTTCAAAATGTCACTATGGAAGAATCAGGAAAAAGCAGCTGTATTACAAGTCACCTTTCCAGCTCTCACAAACAAACTATCAAAGGAGAATGTTAGTCCTTTATGGTGCATTACAGGACCAAGGTCACTTGGGAAACCCTAAGGCCTCACTGGCTGCCCACAAGATCAACTTGATAGAGGCACAGTTATACAAAGCTAAATGTCTGAGATTCATCTGAAGCGCTTAGTTTCAATTACTGTACAGTGTCACGACTGTCTGTTGGAATTTCCATGAGCATCATCGTTATGCTGATAGTCACAAACTCTCTAAAAACAAACAGTCTAAACTCGAAGTTTGTGTCAAGACTCACGTCTGCTAAAGAACAGTGTAATATTGGCATAGCAACTTTTAATTGCCTTGTTCCTTTTGACTGCCACAAACCAGGCCATAGGAAGACAACACCAGGAAGTTTACCAGTTCACTACAATAAACAAATCATACACAAAATATTAAATGTGTGAGAACCCAGTGCAGTTACCTTCTATATCTTTATTATGTTTGAGTAACTTGCTACATTAGTACACTGGAGAATGTTTCACTGCATGTGTGACACGTTATATTAAATTTGTAGACTGGGGGAACCTCATAAAAAGAGGTGATATGGAAAAGGGAGAAAAAAAATCTCTAAGTTGTAACCATTTCTTCCACACAAATATTCAGTCTCAGGTTCTCTTTATGACACCCCATGTACTGGTGAATGAACAGGATAAGGTTCTTTCTCTATCTGCGATGAGCCCTTTGAAGATATTATGTTTGTTTGTCACGAATCTCTGAAAAGTCCTGTGATTTTCCTCCTATGTTGGTCATAGTAAAAATATGGTATTTTACCACCATTTTCTCAGTAGAATTCTACAAGTATGGGATCACTCAACAAATAAATCCGTGTTTTATTTTATGAGTTTTTTTTATTTTTAATTTGTGAGAAAGAAGCAAATTCTGAATAATGGTGAGAGAGCACAGACACTCTTTTATGGACTTTGTGTGTAACTCCTTAATCTGTCCCCAAATTTGACTATGACCTGGGGCATCTCATCTAACTTTATGTTGCTGCAATCTTTTCAGATATAAAGCATAAACCATGGTTCCATACCAAAAACTGATGAGAGGATGTTAATTAATTTTAATTGTTTTCTGTTCTTTAAAGTTGTCTTCACTTTAAAACATTTGGCTGGATACACCTCTGGATGATAACCAAGCTGTGAGTTCAGACAATGAGAACCAATATTAGGAGACACCTGAAAATGCCATTTATACTATTTATGGAACTCATACACATTTTCTCTGTAATGCTTACAGCTGTCATCTGAAGGGAAATACAGTTTCACAAATTACTATAGAATTGTTTTATTTAAAGCCCTATACAACTAAATTTATAATTATATACAAATAAGTGCACTTAATTCAGCCTTATCCTAAAACAGTGGAGAATTTAGAATCATAGAACTATAGAGTCATTTTGGTTGGAGGAGACCCTCAAGATCATCAAATCCAACCATAACACAACACTGGCACTAACCCGTGTCCCTAAGAACCTCGTTTATGCATCTGTTCAACTCCTCCAGGGATGGTGACTCCACCACTGCCCTGGGCAGCCTGTTCCAATGCCCGACATCATTTTCCATGAAGATTTTTTTTCCTAATAGCCAATCTGAACCTCCCCTGGCGCAACTTGAGGCCATTTCCTCTGGTCCTGGCGCTTGTTCCTGGGGGGCAGAGCCCGACCCCCCCTGGCTCCAAGCTCCTTTCAGGCAGTTCAGAGATCAGAAGGTCTCCCCTCAGCTCCTGTTCTCCAGGCTGAACCCCCCAGGTCCCTCAGCCGCTCCTATCACACTTGTGCTCCAGACCCCTCACCAGCTTCGTTGCTCTTCTAGACAGCTTTTCATTTTGGTAATTTTTAAATTTCATTTCTGTGAATTAGTAATTATAGTACAAATCTTCAAATATATGTATATTTCATTTATTAGGAATAATCTCTCTTGATTTCATTATTACTATGGATATAGAAAGTGCTTTTATTTGACTAAGGCTGGAATAACTGAAATAGTAATTTGCTCTAATTCTCTGTAAAGTTGACACAAAGCAACAACTTGCTTTAATTCTCTACGCTTTTTTAAATAACTTGCTCTGTTTCCAAGACAGCTTTACTGTACTTTTTTCTCCACAGCATTTAATTTGGCTTCAGTTAAGAAATTCATTAAAACATCCACACCTAACTTCAAAAATATATCCAATTTAAAACACAGACTTCGTGGTGTAATAAAAGAGTACCAGCTGCTTCAGTATACAGTATTTACCTGTAAGCTCACCTGCGTCTTGTGCATATTTAACTAGTTTCTCTGCCCTCATCACTGCTCCCTCCGAACGCCTCACCTTTCCCTGCTGGTGTCACAACAAGGTGCTCTCAGCACATGAGAAATCAGCCCTTGGACTAGTCAAGAACTGAATTAACTTCATGGATCTCAGTGCGGTCCCTAATCCACCGGACAAGCTCCTTCCCACCAGCCCACTGCTGCCTCCTCCTTCTCCCCATTCCATTCTCTCTCTGAATTTGGCCATGCACTTCTAAATCAGAATCCAAACCTACAAAGGATGCCGTAGGCAAAGAAAGAAGCAGGCTGAAAAACCAAATACAGATTACAGGTTTGCTTAGCATACCTGCGAAAGTTCTAGAAATGTAATTCTGTGATTAAACGAATTTAAACCAATTCAAAGTTCAGAAAGTGCTCTGTCAGCTAATGCCTCTTCATCCACTCCTTCATAGACAGCAACTGGTTTGAGGAAAGAAACAAG
Source organism: Caloenas nicobarica (assembly GCF_036013445.1). Lineage (NCBI taxonomy): Eukaryota > Metazoa > Chordata > Aves > Columbiformes > Columbidae > Caloenas > Caloenas nicobarica. Next base: position 6,204,783 of record NC_088253.1, on the reverse strand, counting down.
TGGTTCTCATCAGTCACTCTCACCTGATCATCACCGTACAGGAACCTGGCACAAACAACAGAACCCTCTCTAGTTTTCCACAAAAATAAGAGTTATGACAAATGTATCTTTAAGACATTTTTTTCATTAATTTGCAGCAATATCTCACTACTTAGGAGCTGCTAAAACCCTCTGTTCTCTAGAGATTTAATGCTAGAAGGTGCTGAACATTCAGTTCTCAGTGATGAAAATGGGAGCTGACGGCTCTCAGCAGCTCATCGCATTAGACAGTGGGGATTGCTCTCAGAAAGAGTGATAGCTGTACCTGAAAAATGGGAAGCAAGGTCCCAACAGCTCAGTTACTGGCTGGCATGCACCCAGAATTGGAAAACAAAGTGATGAAGACAAAGTAAGCATCGCATTTTATGCTTACTTAAAAAGTATTGCACAAAAAAAAGCCTATGCATTTTATGCTTACTTAAAAAGCATTGCATTTTAAAGCTATGCTGATTTTAAATCATTTATATTGGTTCCACTTATACACAATCTATTCTGAGAGAATGAGCACGGTGATACCAAATTGTCTATTAGAGCTACTCACGGGCACAGTTTCTGTTCATAGCACGGTACAAAGAATGCTTATAAGCATTACCTAGTCATCTTAAATTCAAATATACCAGTCTGAAGTATTCCTAGGAATTTCTCACATTATAATAGTTTAACTATATGATTTTCTGTTTAATATTTTCCATTATACCTTATATTTGCATTAAGAGTCCTGGTTTTTTCTCATTGAAAACAATCCATGAGGAGTGTCATCATTCTACAGCTAGCAGATAATTATATTTCAGATGTAAACTTCTTAGATAGAAAAAGATGCATAGTCCAAGTCTCATACCAGTTCTACACTGCCTTAATCAAATTGATTTATCAACCTTTTAAATCAGTTTTACACTAGCATAATTGAATGGAGTTCAATGCTTACTCTTATTTACACCTAAATAAGGGATCAAGCCCACAGCATTTCTTTTCATGACTCAAATACTTTGTCCAAGGATCCAGTAAAACTACCTACTTTCAATCCCACATGTGTTTTTATGTAGATACATCACACACACACTTTGAACAGTTATGCCAGTGACAAGAACTGATGCCATTTAATCTGGGTTGGTTTTTTTTCCCCCTCAAAAGGCAAGGGCACTTGGACGGCTTAATGCAGTCACATCAGAGTACAGCATGATCTCTACTTGTAAGAAATTTCAATTAGTTATTCTTTGCTTTCAGGTACTGTAGTCACTAAAGCAATTTAACTTTAATTCCATCTGACTTCAATTGTGTTCAAATTATAGTAAAAAGGAAGAAGACAACAAGCTGTAAATATGAAAAGAGACAGAAAATCATTGCGAATCATGCCTTTATGAATATTTGATGAAGAAAGGTTAGATCTACTGCTGGTAAATTACGAGAAATTATGTCCATCATGTGACTCTGTCAGCAAAGGTTAATACAAATAGGTTTGGATTTAGTTAAGATGACAACGAGGATTAAAAAAGATTTGTCCTGTCCTCGCTGCAATTAGTTTTTCTCCTATTATTATTGTAACGGAGTTTATTGTTAGGATTATGGTAACAGAACTACCGCTCAGTGAAATCATTTTGTTTTTCATAATACTGTGTCAGTTTTGCAATAAATTTTTCATCTCTACTAATCTAGCTCTTTTTTGTGCATTTGCTGAAGCAGAGATACAATCATTAACCCATTTCTTGCTGTAGCAGGTCTCGCTTTGACTGACGGGAATTTTGGGCACCGTCTCATGGGCTGCAACAAGGCTCAGAGCTGCCCAACCACTGATCTCCACCACGGCAGCAAGGGAGGAGCTGCTCAGGAGGTGGGATGTCACACCAGCCCCTTTGGACAACACCAGTGATGACATCTGGTCTTGTCTGCAGTTAACAGCTTTTCCCGTGCTTGTGGTGATGGAAAATGGGAAATCCGGAGTTGTTACTATACGTGTAAGCACAGCAATGAGAAGGAACGTCTTGAAAATCACACTCTGCCTCTCACATTGTAATGGCTGCAAAACACAAGCTAATGCAGATTAAAAACTTGATAATATTTTCCATAGTAAGAATTCGTTCATAAACCAACTACCAATGTGTCTATGCAAAAGCTGTCAGAAGCTTAGGAGAAGTTAGGTTTTCTTCTGAGACGCATTTCAAATTTTAACTTCGAAGTTCAAATATTACATTTCCTCCTGTTCTGACAAATTGCTTTAAATACAAAATTCTGCTATCCTGGAGTCTGTATTTTCTTTGCCCGCTTTTGAGTTTGAATATACACTTTTAGGAATGCATGTTTTAGGCGCAGCAGAAATTTCATTCAGTTTTTTTTTTTGTGCAATCTCTTCCGATTAAAACTCTAGAAGTACACAGCATATTAGTAGGGATACCCAGAATTGCTAGAAAGTGTTAAAAGTGACAAATTGGAATTGGCATGCACGGCACAGTTGACGGCAAGCAGTCCTGCTTCGGTGGTGTCCACTGAGAGTTACTTCTGCAGTTCCACGTACTTCTTCCACACTTAACACCACGTGAAAGAAGGAAATTTAACACATCAGGAAGCTTGCTAGCTTATCAGAACATCTAATCAATACCATTGACAACAACTCTGTCTAAAAGCACTGGGGCGACCCTAAGAAAGATACGGACGCAGGCATTCAGGACCTTTGCCAATATATTACCTCTGACCCAGGGCTTCCACTCCATGCCCAAGAGGCAACGTGGCTTCCACCTAACCGCTTTCCAGCTGCCTAGTTTAATAAAATGCACCCTTCACGGTAGCTTTGACCCAGCTAAAACCAAAACAAATAAAAAACCCAAAACCCCCACTAGTGCCACAGCCCCTGAGGCATGAGAAACAGCGATTCAGGTCATACGGTTGCTACCCCGCTGCAGCCGTCTTATCGGCTGTGCAGATCGGACTCGTGTAAATCTCAGCGATGTTCTCAACATTAAGGGACTCGGTGGGATACAAATGGCTTCTTCATGTACCAGCCTTGCTCACAGAGATTTGAGTTACCTGTGGAGCAACTTTCCCACTCGCTGACATACACCTGGTGGTCCTGAAAGACATCATGACAAATTTCCACTCGCCAGATTTAATGCTCTAAAAAGCACCCGGATTTTATTGCTCGAGTTGAAGTTAACTCTGAAAGACAGAAGACAGGGATGCATATGTCTCGAAATACCTCAGGTAGCATTAGGGAAATGAAGTGCAATGGAAAAAACATTAAACTCACAGTATATGCAACATATCAAGTTTGACTGTTGTTCGCATGTACTGGTAATGGCCATCTATCTTAAAAAAAGAAAAAAAGAAAGAAAAAAGTAATCATCCTGTTCTGAAAAGAAACATCTCAAAGCACAAATGTACTACACAGGAGTCACGGATCAGTATGTAAACTTTTAAACATGTTGGCTGCTATAAAAACATCAGAAAGGAGTACAAGGAGAGTCACAGCTATTTGCTAAAATAGGCGCATTACCCCCCGAAAAAGAATTGCATGTCACAGGGCAGGAAAAATGATTTTGTCATGTTATCACTGACTTGATTGTGTGTTTAGCCCTGAGACCAGACAGCCTGTGACAATAATTCTCCTATGTACCAGTGCAAGGCATCCATGGAGCACAGGTTATTTTAAGGACCTGATCCACATTCCACAGCTGCATCAGTCACTGAATTTTGTAACTTTTAAATAAAAATGTGAACTTTGCTTTAGGATTGCCCAAACCATCACTTTTTCAAAGACTACCAAATGAATTCTTTAACTTAAGGATATCTTTTTACACTGATAGGAAAGTAAAAAAAAAACCCACACACACAAAACCCAAACCAACCAACCAAACAAAATCAACAAAAATACCCACAACAAAAACAACACAAAGAACAAACAACTGAGGTCTTCAGCTTTAAAGACAACATAATGAGATCAGAGATTCTGCCTGCAAAGAAACTAACTTACGGCTGATTAATGAAAGTAACCTTAAATAGTAGGCATATTGCCAAGAACAGGATACTATAACAAAGGGGTAAGAATAACAGGCAGCTTTCACGGGGCTAGAGCACAGCAGCCCAGAAGATAAAATTTGAGCAGGACACTGCTTGCAAATTTGATCCTACATTCTTGGAATGACCAGATAAGTCATATCTGCTATTAAGTCCTCTATAAATTCCCCCCTCCCATGTATCCTGTAGATAATTAATTTAATTGGTGAAAAAAGTTACTATATATGATCCCTAATAAAAATTTTGCTCGTTGTTATAGGAATTACCAGAAATAAAAAAAATCTGCCAGGCCCTCTGAACCCTAAAGGTTCTCAGCTGTACTCAGAATTTGCTTCATTTTATGTCAGCAGTATCTTTTGTCTATTGCTGTAATTCATTTAAGTGTCTTAGGACACATTTAATTACTACTGCTCCCTCTTCTCTTTGGTTGGCATAAGATCAAGCCCCAAAAGAATGAGCTTCCAAAAGACACTTAGCTGGTCTCTTTGACCTTTTTGCTACCTCTTCTGCCCTCAAATATGCCTGGTTTCATGTTCATACACTTGCTTCTTCACCAACCTCCCACAGTTCCTTATTACATTTTAGTACATCAATCATTCTCTGATCCACCCCAAAAATGTGCCTTAATATTTTATTCCACAGAATTTCCTTTATCACAAGGGCTAAGGCCTCAAACAGATGTAAATCAACAGGTTTTTTGTTTTCTTTTAAATGATCTTTGCGTATCTTCAGCTTGTTTTACCTTGGCAACTGAAACTAAAACTTTTCAAAATATAGAAGTGAGAGGCAAACATAAATTGTTGCTTGGATTCTGCCTTATTTTCTTCTCCTACAGTTGTTACTAGTAATTCAGCTTCTAGGTACACAAACAATATAGCATGATTGTCATTACAAACTGTTTGTAAGCTCATCTGGGTGCTTATGTTGCCTTACATGATAAAACTAGTTTCATTTTTACTGATCTGGATGACATTTTTCTGGCCGTTTTCGCCTGCCTACATTTCTTTAAAATAATAACATCGTAAGCTGTCCAAAAGCTGGTAGAGGTCATTTGTGTATGCTTTTTCCAAGCCCCACACTAATATGAAATAACAAAAATACTTTATTCATAGTGGACATGGGTGTTTTCAATAGGCTTGCCTATATTTTCTTACTATATCTGCCAAATAGTACGCAGACTTATAGATTAGTAACAAAGAGAGAATCTATGGGCTGTATTAAGGACTTAGATGCAGTGGTACTCTAGATGCCCTTTATTTTTTTCAGTTACAAACCAGTTTTCATTTGTTTTAATTTATTTTAGATCTCCAAATTATACCTTTAAAGGTCTTCATACTTCCACTTAAAGTCTCCACAGAAAACCTACCTTTTGTTACTTTAAATAATTCAGCAGAAATGTTTTCAACACTTGGCGGTTTGTTGTGCCCGAGCACTTTCACTGCCCCTTGAATTTCGTCACAATCTGCTCAGTTGCCTATAAAATGGTGGGGGTTTGGTCACTTTTCATAATCTCAGCACCAAGGAGCTCATTAAAGCACCAGTTTTGTCCTTCTATAACTAGACTTTAGCTGTAGCTTCTACAGTTAAGGTTTTTGTCTTCGTCCTTTTGTATGGTATACAAAACTGCCACGTTTTGTTCTTCATCGTTGCACTTATTACCTTTTACCTGTTTTTCTCTCTGATTATCTACCACTCACTCTTCTTAACTATCTCTCAACAATTTTTCAGACCCTCAAACCCGTTCTGGATCGCTAGCCTGTTCTTGTCTGCACTTCATATCCAAAGAGTTTATTTTGTCCCTGTTTCATTCAGCACTTTCACCAAGAAAGGACTGGAAACGCTAAATGCTTTGAGGTTGTGCTGATCAGACATCACAGAATCACATCCTTGCTCAACTGAGGGAATAATGGGAGAAATGAGCACTAAATTCATCAAAATAAGCATTCTGCTACAAATGAAACACAGTAAAAACTTAATGAAGAAGTTAAATTGACACATGATAGTCTTCCAAAGTAGGATGTTCAAATTAACCTGTATGATGGTGACGCTAAACCAGCAAGAACCAGTGCAAAACCAACAGAAACAAGCCAGTTAAAGTATTTTCATCAAATATGCTGTGTGCTCGTGAAGAATCTTATATATTCATAATAAGAATAATCAAAAGGTATTATGTGTGTTCAGAAGGCGGTTAATGTCGAACGGGAGAAGGATACACTTATCATTTCAAGACACGATAGTAATATCGATTACAGCAAAAATCTAGCAGATTAACTGCAGTTCAGATTGCTGTCTTCTAGGAAGATGGCAATATGTAGATTTCCAACAATGAACAGCTGAACAGACAAGCTGCCCAGACCATTTATACCTACACATTAAGACAATTGGTCACGCCATCTTTTAAAAGCTGATATTTCTTTTCCCCTTCAAAAACAGCGAAAGCACAATTTTTGGATGGAAAATTCAAGATTAAAACAAAATCAAGACATTTTACTTAGGTGTACTTACTGACCCTGCACCTCAATAAACTGTTAACTCAATCCCACAAAATTTTGTATGTTCTTGCTCTGTCTCAACGAAGTCATTCCACACGCACTCATCTTCAGACATGGGTCTCAACACAATTACTGAATCTCTTACACAGAGATCCATATAGCCTGCATAAGTAGTCCTGGAATGTTTAGCAATCTGTGGAATTAAATGCATGTGTAATTTTGACACGAATGTATACACAGAACAATTCGTGACTTCCATAGGAGGAAGTTAGAAGCTCTAGTTGCTGTCTGAAACGATCCATCCATCACAACAGAAACCGCTAAAAATGTGTATGTTATTAGAAATGGATTTTCCTGAAATAAAATGAAGTCATTTCAATATGACCAGGTGAGGACAGTAATTTCAATTGTCGGAAGGAATGGGCAATGTGTTATTCTACAAATCAGCTGGCTGTAGCAATGGCTGTCAGAAGAACTCAAGATTTTGATATTATCAAGGGAGTTATATTCATCTCTCAAAATTGCTCATGTGTGGCTTTGTATTTAATAGTTCAAGAAGAAACCAGGCAGTCATACTTTGGTTTTCTTGTTCTTCCTCTAAACCTTATGCTGGACACATGAATCTGACACAACTTGTAATACTATGGCATGCTGACAATGAACTTTTTCTCATCAATCTTATATAAGCTTCAGTGCTTAATTTCCCGTGTAAATGTATACCGCGCACCTCTGTAAGAGCATATACTACATGCCACATCCTATGAAAATTAGTGAAATTAACATGAATAAAGTGATCAAGATGAGCAATGTTATACCATACTTCTGTGTAACTAATGTCTATTTTAAGTAAAAAAAAAAAAATTTCATCCCTCATATTAAATAAATCTGTTTGGATTTGAACCCAACAAAACTCCTACTCTAGGTCTGTGGAACACTGAATCTAGACTGATGGAAAATGTACATTGGCAGGCTCTTAGTAGTGATTATTTTAAGTGAGTTCATGCTGTGAACTACACAAATGCAATGTAGAATTGCTATTATTTTAATCTTTCAAATAAGAAAACTTTAAAGTGCTAGTTAAAATTTGGCATGATTATGGCCATACATCACTATTATGTTTCTGTAAGACTAATGATTTAATTGAATTTCACGTACGTAGAACCAAATTAAGACATTGAACAACCAACTGGTTTGAGAGTGTGACCAAATGTGGGATTTTTCTGATATAGGCACCTGCAAACAACCATTGCAGGAAAAAAATATCATCACAGGTTGAATGGACACATAGAAAGGTAAAAAAAAAAATTTAAAAAATAAATTACTTTGATGTTTGGGGGTTCAGAGCATAGTGGTTACTGGTTTGCGTTCTACCTGGATGTCAGGAAGCAAGAGAAGTACCACAGAGGTTTACAGCAGGACCTCTCACTTAATGGTTTCATCAATGATCTGGGGCAGTAAAGGACTGCATGTTCATCATGTTGGTACATGACATCAGACTGTGGGGAGACACGACTACTAGTCAATATGCTCAAGGGCAAGGCTCCCATACAGACTGGAGGAATGGGTCAACAGGAACCTTATGGAATTCAAGACAGAAAAATACAAAGTCCAGCATGCGGGAAGGAATGATGATATAAGACTGACCAGGGTATTACTCTGCGGAAAAACACCTGAAGGTCTTGGTAGACAGAAGCTGCACATGAGCCAGTAATCTGTCTTGGCAGCAAAGACGACCTGTAGTACGAAGGGAAGTATGGCCAGCAGATCATGGGAAGTAACCTTCCCCCTCTCCTCAACAATTTTATATCACATCCAGATACTGTGTCCTGTTTGAGATCTTCCAACACAAGACAGATATCGATCAACTGAAGCAAGTTGAGCTGCTCGGATGGTTGGAGGCTGGAGCACCTGCCCTGTGAGAAGAGGCTGAGGGCCATGGGGCTTGTTTGGCCTGCAGAGGCAACAGCTTTAAGGGGACTTGACAGCAGCTTCCTCGTATCTGTGAGGAAGTCAGCAAGAAAACCCCAGAGCCAGGCTCTACAGAGAGCTGCGCAGGAGCAGGACAAGGGGGAACAGATACAAACTGAAACAAGAGAGATTCTAAACAGATATAACAAAAACCATTCTTCCCATGAGGACAGCCAAGTAGTGGAACAGGTTGCACAGTCTCCATCCTTGAAGGTTTTCAAGCTCCGACTGGTTAAAGCCTTGAGCAACCTGATCTGACCTCACCGATTATAATGCTTTGAGCAGGAGACTGGCCCAGAGAAGTCCTGAAGTCTCTTCCAATCTCATTTATTCTACAAACCTGTGAACTAAAGTTTCTGACTTCATTTCATTAAAGATATTTTAAACGCACATTATCTGTCTCTTTTCAGAGATGCAATCTCGCATCTGCTTCCACAATAATAGACAACTTATTATGTTGCGGCTAAAAATGCTGACTTACTTCCAACTTCCCAAAGCAGGATGGGCAAGAAAAAAAGACGAAAACCCAAACCTTTATTGACATAAACCAAGACAGAGTGGCTTAAGGTTTCCCAAAGTATTAACATTATAATTAGGAAACAAGAGTTTTTGTTCCAGCTCTGGGTTTCTCACAACATCCTGCCTTAACAGGATCTCTTGGAATTTGTGACTACTTTAAGCACAAATTGTTCTTCCAAAGAGATGTTGACTTTTGTGGTCTATTAAGCAAGCAATACAAAATTGTACAGTGACGCAAGTGCTGCAGGCTAAGCTGTACATAAATCAGCTCCTTTTCCCTAGGGATTTTGTAAAAGTATAGACAAGATTAAAAGTAAACTTCAATGTTTTAGCAATAAGTGGTCAGGAAACAAAAGCAATTCATACAAGCTTGCTCATTGTTTCATTTCCAGGTGAAAATATATGTGTCTGCCTACAGAGAGATGGAGTAATTGCAAGGGGAAAAATACAGATAGTCCAGTCTCTTGGGGTGAGTGAAAATCAACATGCATTTCCAAACCTTTGGATCCTTCTTCCAGGGTATGCATCTCCCATTTACAGAGAGCCAAAGGCTCAGAAAAATCTACACTACTGTCTGTAGGACAAAAGGGAGAGAACCAACATGTGTGTACCAGCAATCACAGCAGGGATTGTTTTAGTCTGCTACAGCCTGCAAGAAATCCTGACGGGCACGTATCTGGGCTCGGATGGAGAGGAAAAAAAGAAGTTAAAAAGAAATCTTCACAAGACAATGTTTTACGGAGCAGCAGTTCCACAGAGGCTTTTGTTTATTTACTTTTAGATTGTGCTGTTGTGCACTTTTTTCCTCATTGGTGTGGAATGACCTATCAAACCTTCTGCTGGAAAACCAAGTTCACCAATAGTATAAGCAAATACAAGCAGATACCAAAAACCTACTCACATCAGTGAAAATACTGACTATCTTATTTGCAGAAAAGTTTTCTATGTCATTTTTTGGCTAATATGCCAGATACAATGATAGTCATAGTTTGCATTTGAACTGTTATTTAGGAAGCCAAGTAACGGATGAAGTGTTTATTTTAGGATAGTTCTATTCTGCAGTATTTCCAGTGAATATTAAAGTGGAAATTTCCAATATACTGACAGCAACCATGGGCTCAGCATAGGATTACTTCCCAAGTACGCAGGTTCTTACACATGTTTTGCCTAATGACATTAACTACCAGTGGTCCCCATCTATTGAGAAAGCTGCCTTCTATATGTTTCCACTAGATACACTTAACAAGAAATTTTCATGAAGCTTGAGTTTCCTTTTTCCAAACACACTTCTTTCAGTTTGCAATGCCTCATATTAATGTATACAGTTCTATTCTGCTGTTCTTTCAGACAAGACTCCCATTCACTTTCATATAGTCTTCAGAATTAATCTATCTTAAAGAGTAAACAGCAAAGTTTTTGGAGAAATTATATTAATGTGCCAGCAAGATTAACCCTATGTATTTTTTTCCCAAAATATTGGATCACTATTGCTTTTTAATGTAGACCTCAACTTCAAACTGTTCTTTCTATTCAGATTTCAAAGTACTCCAGACACTTACAGCAGTTTCTGCAATTGCAAGTGTTATTTTCTTCTAAAGCAACCTTTTAAAATTGATGTTACATAATGATATGAGTTAAGATATCTATTATATGAATGTACTAAGTTCACCATCCATAAAAGACCAAGATTTCATGCTTTGTGAAATACTTTTGTATACTCCATTCAGCAAAGCTGTAAAATGGTAAAGACTATGCACTAAAATTTCAACCTTAAAAATAAGCCCTTTCCACTGGGAGCTCATGCTCAGTTTGGCAATTTCTGAAATTTTATTTAGAGGTTTTAATTGTTCACTTGATCTCCACCTATATCAGTAATATAAACATTAGCAACGAGTTTATGACAACTGCAATGAAATATTAGTAATGTGTGTTCAAGTCAACCCTTGTAGGATTCAAAAGGGAAAGAAAAAGACTTTCTTTTTAAAGTCTTTGACAATTAAAAGTTTTTCTACAGAACAAAAATAACTCTGCTCATAATGTAACTTCCATGTTCCAGCTTCTATTTCTCCCAGCTCAAAGCACTTTATAACATTGGTCCAAATAGTTCATGCTTTATGCTTGGAAGCACTTTCATTAACTATTTATGTAGGTACAGAAAGCAAGATTTGGTCCACGATAAATAATAAATCTTCAATAGATATAGCTGGGATCTTTTCAATGAAACATGTTTTCCCTAGAAAATCCTAATTTCTTGAAGCCATAAAAGTTGGTGGAAAAGGTCAGTTTCAATTTATTAGACATTTCAAAGATACTTTGGAAAGACATTCCCCAATTGTAAAAAACAAAACAACACAAGCCAATAAAAAAAAAAACCACCCTCATTTTGACATATTTAAAACAAGTAACTTCCATTTGGAAATTTTCAGCTAAATATATTCAAAAGACCTCGCAAAAATCATTTATGTTTTGGGAACACAAAACACTTTCACTAGCTTGTCTCAAAGTGTCTTTTGAATTGAAGTTTACAGTAAATTTTTAAAAATTTGACTTTGTCCTTATAGAATATACCCCAATTGTTTACATTTTTTCCTGAGACTCACATCTGCCCTTTATATCAATATCTACTATCTACACTTTCCTGTAGGGATATAGTTGAATTACTTAAGATTACAGAGTAATTGGATTTTAGATCAGTGAGAAACAAAACCAGCCTGCTTTCCACAAACATGCTGAAATTGTATTGTTCTTTACTTCTGTGAATATAAACTAATAAAGCCTAATTCACAATCCAAAGGTGTGAACCTATTCTTCTATGCATCCCTGAGCTAGCTAGAATACACCTCACGGTTTAGCTAACAGTGAGCAGTGTGTGTATATATATATAAAAATATATGTATATATAGTATTTGTCTTTGATCTTGCCAAGTCAACCCCGTACAGTTGTTCTTCACCAGTCCCCAACTGTTGTGCATTTAAAGCCAACGAGAGTATGACTATCTAAAGCAAATTTACTGACCTAATTTATAAACAGTGAGTCCAGTCAGCCCATCTGTAGATGAAATAAGAAGCGACACATAGAAATTTTCTCCCATCATTTCAATCGCCGGTAAAGAATTGGACAAAACCCATTCTGGCTGAGGATTTGCTCTGTTCTCTAATCACCGTAACTGCTCAGAACCTAAGAAAAGGAGCAGACTGAAGCTCAGCAAAAAATCCAAGCCAGACATGGAACAGAAAGAATATCACATAGATGCCAAGGGTGTGTAATTGAGAAAGCCCCATCAAACTAAGGAACAAGTTGTGTCCTGTCCCACCCCCAAGTCTGCTGCTAAAACCAACAGCACTCTGCTAACTTGGTCATTCCATCTTCTGTGGACCTGTCAGGCAAATATTTATGTTCTGACTTTGATTCCCCACCAAATACAAAATTCAGTTCTAGGTCTGTTCTGAGATAAACCCTTCTAGGATATTACCAGCCACCTGACAGACTCCCAGGATCTCCCCCAACGGCAGCCCCAAAGTGGTGCAGCCATTTGGGTTACATAAATAGACAAAATTAATGATTTTTGGACCAGAAGGGAAGCACAGGCAATTCCTGCCAACAAGGTAGTCCTTGCTACCCTATCCTGCACGATCACAGAATCTGGCTGGCAGCTTCTCATATGTGATACATATTATACATCTATATCATAAATGCGACCATTACTTACGACAACAAATAAGAAAACCTGCTATTTGCACATAAATATGTTCTGAAAAAAAAAGAGAGATGGCTTAAAGAACAAGAACTTAAAGAACATTTTCTTTGTGATTTAATTTTAGCATTCATGCAGTTACAAATAACCTGAGGCATTCAAAATTGCCATGCTAAGGTATCATAGAGGCTGAGTCAGGACTTATTGTTGCCATGAAAGACCCTGAAAAGTAATCAGAATACGGTCATTTGTCCTTTGGATGTTGTTTTGGTACTAGCTCATTTAACAGGGTGCAAGGAACCCAACAAAATCAGTGTTACTGCCAAGGTAAAGTTGAGGGTTTGGCTTAAATTAACAAAGCATGCCAGCAGATATATAAACTTAACTAAACACAAAAGTCTCAATTGAGCTGGAATTTTAGAACAGCTCAAGTAGACAAGTTTTCATTTTATATAAAAAAAGGGAGGAAAAAAAGTAGTGATTTTGTCATGGAGGGAGTTTCTGAGCCCTCCCTTCACAATGGCAACAAAGAACCCGCTGCCATTCCCTAGGAGACCACCCACAGCACATACGGTATATTGCAAATGTCAAGAAAGAGCTGCATACGAAAATAAAGAATATGTGTCCTATTTCCTATGAAACACTTCAATATGGCATGCATAATGTTTGAAAATTTTCCACTGAAATATTGGCAGTTACTCCGGACCAATCTGGGTTGTCACTCAAATGTCAGGACAGAAGGAGAAAAGGCTGCGCTAGGTTTTTTTCCTTTGCTTTAAACTTACTCATAATCTGTGTGCCAGCTACCACCTCTTGCTACTAGTGGTAACCCCTAAAAAATCTGAGAGGCAGCCCGAGCATTTGTAAAACCTGCACTGAGCCGACCTCAGGGCAGGCAAAGGAGACGGGCACATCACACCACTGTGACCCTGTGGCACCCGGTCCCCACAGCTCCGAGTTGTCACATTCCCACTTACAACACAGAAACCTATTTCTGGAATTGTAAAATAAGGTACTAAATGCCACATGGCTATCACACTGGTATAAGGCAGGGACTTTTCTCTACAAAAAAGATGATAAAGAGCTGACAAACAAGAGCACATGTGACTGCACAAACGTAGCCAGATAGTCCAGTTCTTGAGCAGTCAGAATGTTGTTACTGAATTATTTTCCCAAGAAAAATCTTCAGAAAGGCAGTGGTAGGCTGCTTTTATCAGATATACACATATATTAATACTAGGGCATACAGTAAACTCCACAAGGTGAAGCTGTAAAGAACAAATATGACATCGTATTATAAAAAAAATCCTGGTTTACATTATTTTCCAGTAGGGAAAAAAGACAACTTACAAAAGCGTGGAAATGAAATATGCAGGTCATCTGTGTTAATTTGCTGCTCTGACTCAAACCTCTAGATTTTAACACAGAAATGCAAAGCACAACTTTTTAACATTCCCTGCTAAGCAGCTGCTTTATGAATAACTGGAAGAAAACCTTTATGCTTGGTCACACCAGCAGCAGGAGACAACTGGCTTTTCTCATGTAATACAGGGAATTGCAGCCAGTACTTCATTAAAACACCAGACACTTTGGCAGCCATGGATGCTGAACATTGCTTACTGTTCACATCTGCGGGTAAATGACAGCAGGCTGAAACTGTTGCCTTCCACTAAAGAGCAAGTACATGATCCAGTGCAGTTAATCAATAAGATAATGGAATGAATCAATAGCAAAGATTTTTAGGAGGTCTTAATTAAACAAACACTTGCAGATACAAATGATGTCTTCAATCTATTGATGGTACCAGGGTGAGGGGTTAAACATGAACAAAACCATCAACTTTATTTTACCAGCACGTATTTCTCTAAAGCACCATATAGTTTCTTGGCCTCTGCACTGGCCCATCACTGCATCCCTACTCATTTTCACCACCATTTTACACAACCCATAATAAAGCAAAAGCAGAAAAAAAAAAAAGAATTACTGAACAATTCAAGATGTGATGACAAAGTAGATAAAAGTCACTATTATCCACCGCTATTTCTTCTCCATGAAAGGTGCGACTACCTCGTCAGAACTCCTAATAAACTCAGTTTCCAGCTGCAAGGTGTACAATTAGAATAATTAAAGAACACCTAAATTGATGGACCCATTAATGCAGGAGATCTCCAGCGGGCCTCCTGCACAAACACAGCAAGTCGATATTTTTGATTCCCCCAATGGTTCTGTGCTAGGCACTGTTTTAAAGAGACATCAATCTATGATGTCAGCATTTATCTAATGAACCTTCAAAAATCAATGTCAAGATGGTCTGCTACATGTATGCACCCAATTTGTCTGTTCTCCAAGGGACACCAGATAAAACAAAAACATTATAAGAGGAGTGAAAACTGGCTGCGACCACTCCACCTGACCTTGAGGATGTTAATGGAAGGAGCAAAACTTGACCTGGCCGTAGGCATAAACAATAGGTTTCCAAAGGCAATCGGTATTCCAATACCTACCACATAATATATATGTATAAAGAATAGGTATTCCAAAGAGAAAAGAAAATGAGGTGGCTTAATTTAAGGATCTCTGAAAGTGCCTTTGTCAGCCTTACAGTACAATGACAAACAGGTTGTTATTTTTTAAATGACTATAATCAGGATTCTTAAGGATAACAAGATTACCTTAGTTATTAATATAATTCTCGTCTCCGTTGCCAGCAGTGCTTTCCTTGGCAGAATTCTCGTTTGCACCCGACAGCCAGCGTGTTCAACCCCTTCCACAGCTATTAGCAAGAGTGGCCATTTAGCTTCACTGAACCCCCAGATTCTCTTAGCTATTTCCTTGTTAGTGTTTAGACTCAACTTATCCTCACTATTCCGTCCACAAGATTCCCTGAAACTGATGTTTTGACACCGTATCAGACAGCAAGTGGAGGTCTGAGTTAGCTTCTTCCTCTCTCCTGTTTGAATAATAACCTGGTCTCTGGTTGCTGTGAGGTAGAGCTGCTCCAGCTCCTAACTGGAGGTGACAGGTTCTCTTTGGCAGATGGGCTGTCTTGTAATCTTTTTTTTTATTCACAGCAACTCCGTCTCTTCCTCCTGTTCAGAGTATTTACTCTTGTTGGTAGCATGTAAACAGTCAGGTATGCCTCACACAGTTCAAAGATGCGTTACGCGGGTGAATTAGTAGTTGCAGGATGCCTGACTGCCTTCATTCATGTGCTTCTTGCAAACATTGCCGGATTTCTGCCCAATTAACTGATGGTGACGGAGCCCCATCCTGAGCTCCTCGCTCAGAGGAACCTCCCCTGAATTCGGGAAAAGTCCTCAGGAAGCAGGAGGCTGAGAATCAGTCTGAAGATGCCCCAATTTCTCCAGTGTAAAACGCTGCATTCCAAATATTTAGGAGACTAGCAAAACGTTTACACTCTTATCAAAATACAAAACATGTAATTTAACTCCTTTCA
Organism: Caloenas nicobarica; assembly: GCF_036013445.1. Taxonomy (NCBI): domain Eukaryota; kingdom Metazoa; phylum Chordata; class Aves; order Columbiformes; family Columbidae; genus Caloenas; species Caloenas nicobarica. The sequence continues at coordinate 6,188,608 of NC_088253.1, read as the reverse complement.
TAAACTTTGTGTTTCTCAGTGCTACACCCGGGTTCGAATGAATTCAGATTTTTTTTTTTTTACATATAAAAATTACAAAGAAATATTTCCTTAAATACGTGTATTCTACAGCAACTAGGGCAGCACTGACAAACGAGACAGCTTCTGCAAAATACTGATGTCTCACAACACGTACACTAATATTTCACAATGGCTTTTTTCTTTGCCTGTCTGTTGTAGAAGTACTGCTGATTTGTCTTTACTCACAGCTAACACTGCGGGGCCAAGATTTCTATTTGATGCAATCACATGAGGACTGAATTTGGCAAATAGGTAGCCGGGTTTTGTATTTTAATACTAACAATGTTCAACTCGCCTCCTTTTGGGAAAACTAATTCCCTGTGGAATGAAGTTGCCCTCCACATAAATACACACTCTTGTATGTTTATGAAATATTGTAACGTTTTTATTCTTCTTAATGCAAGTGAAATTTTCAAAACTGCCAAAAAACCCTCATTAACCTTCCTAGGGATTCTGTATTTAATCCCACCCTTCTTTTATTAAACAGAACGCAACTCTGTTTTCAAAAACAAGCATGCAAATTAATTTTAAAAACGACTATTCAGTTCTTCAAAGAGATATCTTCTATAGATATCTAATGCTATAACCAGCATGGTAACACAGCATTTGCTGTGCAAAATGCACCACCAGTCAAGTAAGTAATTATTCATCCGTTAGCTCACATTTTAGTGGCACAAGAGAAGAAATTTTCCTATACTTTATAGCACCTACTTTATTCCGATATTTTGGAAGGTTATGTCAGGCTTCCTAATGTTATGTAAACTGAGGATAAAGATTATAGTCCACTGCTGTTGGCTAAAAAAAATCCCATCCAAATAAACATGTAATTTGTAAAAGTTAATACATATGTCAGGTATGTTGTGTACTGGTTAATTTTACTAGGTGTTATCATACGCTTCTCCTCATCCTTGGGTATTTCCTAGTGCGAGTATTTCTATCTTACATTGGGAGTTCTCATTCTCTGGGAGATGCCACTAAAACATGTGCCTCCACGGCACTTTGGCAGGTTAACTTATCAACAAAAACTTCTGTGCAAAGACTGAATGGGACTTGAGCATAAAGCAAGTGAAATCACTCATTCTTTAAAGAAACGCTTGCAGAAGTTATATTGCACTATATACCCATCTCTAGCAATTGCTGAAGATGAAATCTGCCCCAAAGTCTTCATTTTACCAAGAGTAGGACATGCAGGCAATGAAACAACCGGCTTTTAAATGGCTCTGTGAGCCCAAGCCTGAGCAACTACATATTTGTGCAGAAACAGGTCACCATTGACAGTGCAGAATCCCTAGTATCGTGCTAAAATATTCACTAATAGCTCAGAATGCCTGCAGAAACAACCAACTATTCTTTAGGAAGCGTTAAAATATTCTTCCACGATCTCTCAAGAACTGACTGGTCTCAATCTTTCTTGAGAGATCCTTGCAAAGCAAATCCAGACTTAAAATATTATGCTGTTGCAATTCTAATACGTGTGATTTGTACTCTTCTTGAAAAGGTTGAATTGAAACTCTACCCCGACACAGCATGTGTGCTATGGTCTTCAGAAGCATGTTATAAACGCGATCTAAAATCAATAGCAAGAAACAATTACAGCATCTGAATACCATTTGGGTGAAATAAGCTGATGGTGGTGGAGCCACCAGCAGATGTATGTCAATACTTGCAACAAAGTATTCTACAGCCTTTGCACAAAGAGGGGTTGAGTAAATATCAATAAAGCAACTCCTACTACAAACAGTAAAAATGATAAAATCAATATTATAAAATAAAAAGTTAGCACATAGATGAACTCTGTGATCTAGACAGTGCTGTGTCCAGAGTGTTCCCAAGTTCCTGGATCTCAGGAAAGGAACAGGCAGGGGCTGAATTTGTCCAGCGCTCTGATTAATCAAGAAACCAAAGTGCACTGTAAATGTTATGCAAACGTTGTACAGAGAAATTCATACAAAAACATATTTATGTCCTACAGCAGGAGGAACCGCATATCTGCTGCTCCTGCTAGCCCTGTGCACTCTCAAGAACCCATCTAAGAGCCCACGACACGCCGTGCAGGCACCGCCTGCTTCACGGGAAGGCCCTGAAGGACTTCACATCTGTCTGTGAAAAAGGATAGAATAAGAAGAAAAGAACCTGTTCTTGACAAAAACATATAAGAAAACAGCAAATCTCAGTAAATTCTTTAAAAACCCAGCAACTAAAAGGGTGAAACTGTGAGTGACAGCTCATCTGCAAGATGCTGTCTGTAGCTCTGACCTGCATTTAAAACAGGCCTCTTTAGCCTTTTGAGCACCTAAAGTTGGTTCTGTTGTTTGCATTTCATAGAAACTACTTTTGAAAGTAAACAAGAACCTTTAGTGAATTATTTAGCATACAAATAAACCAGCAAAGAAGCCTAAGTAGGCCAATATGAACTAACCGGATTGAAATATTCATCTGTAAATAACTTTTCAATCTGCTGCTTTCACGTACAAATACTACATGGAACATTAGACACAACTAGCTTCAAGGGATATTTAGGCTCACTGGAGAGCAATTTTTATGTCTACTGGCATCTGTGGGTAGTGATATGGACTGACTGTTAATATAACCAACATAAAATTTATGTGAACACTCACTGCAATAGCAACACACTGTCAGACAGCTGGCGGTTGATGCGTAGCACATGCGGATTTTATATGCACTGTGTAAACTAACCTTTGCAATAAAGATTTAGCAGGTTTATTAGTTTAGGAAATCGCTATAATTAAGGATAATTCATAATGGCCGCTTATCCACTCTATAGCAATAGCTGCTTTAATTTAGACTCCGTTTCTTTGAGCCATAAATAAGTGTGCTGATATCTTCTGCACAGATGTGGCACTCAACCTGTTCAAGTTGGTTGAGTTTTGCTTGTGTTTTAATCAAAAGAATTAGTAGATAAGCCCATAAAATGCACTTTGCTTGAAATAAATTAGCAAGAAATGCCGTTTGGAAGTTCTGAAACTCTAGTAGAAGCTCTTTTTTGGAGGAGGGAGTAGAACACCGAAATTTTCCACAAAAAAGGGAACACGCTATATGGTCATAGATCTCACCTGAGACAGAATACCAGATTTGCATAATTAATCATAGGAAAAAGGGATATGTCTATGACCTACGTGTATTATTTACAATCTATTCAGTTTGTAATTGAGGGTTTGACCTTTGTGAGCCCTTCCAGTAACACTGTGACTTTCCTCCCTTTGTGCACAACCCAAAGCTTCTCTGCAGAAGAATACATATAGTGTCTCGTTACTTCAATTTCTATTAATAATTCCTGCGAAACAATTCCTTGTGTCCACACCGCTCATTCACTGGAAAGCACTTTTCCTGAATTTTCAGCCACTCCGTGTTCCAACCAGTTGAAACACTGTGGGGCTCTCTAATCAAACACCCCACAAAGCCAATTTTCTTTCCATTCCCTCCCCTTGGACAAAATTTCATAGTCTGGGCTTAAGTATTACACAGGCACCCAGTATCAGCACTCCTAAAGAACAGAGAGGGATTCTGCTCTTCCAGCCTCTTGTGAAGAGCCCATTTCTTTCCAGCAGCTAATTTACTAGAAGATCACTCTGTTGTAAATTTAAGCAGGGTTTTTGGCTACATGGCCCTATTCCAGAATTCCCCATTTTCCCCCTTATCCAAGTTACTCATTCTTGCCCAATGCAGAGAATTTCCCCTTCACCATCTCATGGTAATGGCGACGTTGGATCCCCCCCTGTCCCCATACCTACACCTCTATGATCCTAACAGAGGCCTCAGCTGGAGTAAGAGCGCAGTAGAGAGTACAGCACATGGTGTACCAGCCTGACGATTTGTAGGAAATGGAAGAATGTAACTGTACAATCATTAGGAAGGATATTTGAGGGAATAAATATCATAAACAATATAAAAATACCATAAATAACTGTCCCATATTACTCTTCCCTACACATCTGCTTGTGGTCACTGCTGGAGACAGATACTCAGCCAGAAGGATCCTTGTACTTCTTCTGCATGGACCTGTCCTGCTATGCAATGAAAAAATATTTTAAATTGCTAACGTCCTGATGCAGAAACACTTGACTTATTGAAGTGTCACACCCAGGTATAATACAAGTACTGGCTCTCCATGAGCACTCTCAGCAGAAACTTTCCGCAGATAACTGCTTTGCATGGGAAAGATATGGACACAAACTGAAAACACTCAGAGCAACTAAATAAAATGAACACGATCTAAAGGAACGTGAGCATTAGAAACTCAGATATCCCATTATCAGATTTCTAAAGCATATTATCATATGTTTCTAGTATGTTGAATCATTACACTCAACTTTTTCATGAGTGTATAAAAGTACAAAAAAGTCTTCCAATTACCTTTGCAAATCCATGATGCAGTAAAGCACAACTACTGTGTTAGCACCATTCAAAGCACAAGAATTGCAGTCATTATGTACCTTCTGGGTAAAGGCACTACAAAAAGAGAAGAAAAATGGGAAACAAACTTTTTTTTTTTTAAATATTTGTTAAGCGGTGTCAGGAAATAACTGTATTTTGCTTCACCAACTCAGAGCCAAGATTAGAATGGAAATGGGAGAGATGAGCTCTAGAGCTAGAAGTTCTGCTGTCAATGCAGGACACCTTTTGGCAGTATCCTCTTGCTTTCCGGGTTCTGACTAATATGTTTCGAATGAGATAAAAGCTCCTCCATTAGCATTCAGTTCAACCAACAAGAGCAACTGACTATAGAATTGCTTTGCCAATGGCGTATTGCATATAAGCTGAGCGAAAACGCAAATCTCTGTGCCAGAGGAAATGTTGACATTTCCATTGCTTTTTTATATATTGCCTTTTTTTTTTTTTTTTTTTTTAAATCAAATAATGCCCAAATCATCCCAAATTGCAATGTTCACTCTGGTTTGTAGTACTGAGCTGAAACACTTGGTTTTTAGTCAGTAAAATATTGAACTGTATTTCTTCATGGTGACATATAGCTTGATGGCAGTTGTGGCAGGTGAGCCTGACGTTCACACCCACACTATGGTCAACATCCCTTATGGGAGACTACATCTCCTATAATTTATGCAGTAGTCATTTAACTCCTACAGGCCATTACATAGCTTTATCTTACAAAGTCCAAAACACATCAAAGATACACTGTTTTTGCCAGGGTGCTGAACGAACAGAACAAAATGGTAGTTTAATCTACACTTTTAGAAGACGATTTCAAATCACACAAAATAAAATGTTATTGAATAATCAGAAATCTAAACTATTATACATCAGATCAAACTCAAAAAATTAAACAGTTTTTGTTTTAATAAAACAGAGTTATTTACCATGGAAAGCTTTAGCTCAGCTTTAGCTTTGTAAAAATTGCACTTTTTCGTGAAAAAGCACGACCTTAATTTTGATTAGTTCAAATAATTGTATCTCAGCAAAAATATGGTAAAATGGGAAGAGTTAGACACTGCTTTGCTAGTTCTTATCACTTATAAAAATGTCATAGTATTTGCTGCGTCTTTATTAAATAAGAAATTCTTGGACTTGAATAACACGTGTGTCTTAATCTCTGCTTCAAAAGACTTTACTGTTCAAGATTGCAATGGAACTACAAACCCTAGCTGCTCAAAAACAGAAGCTGAAAACACATTAGAAATGGTCTTTTAGAATCAAAAAATGTATGTTACTAATGATTGGAGGGGGCATCATTAACACTTGAGATAAACTGATGTATATTTAGCCTAAATTTATAAATATCTATCATCATTCTTCTCCTGAGCCTTTTACTGTAAAACTGTTATCTAAGTACTCCATAAAGTGCTGTACCAATCAGAAAGGGTCAGAACAACCCCCTTATACTAGGCTAAAATGGCAACAAATGATTCTTGACAAAGGTAAAAGGTATTACAGCCTTAGACAAGGAGAAGCAAGCAGACCAAGAAAAAGAACATATAGGCTGGTAGATAGTAAGAGAAGAGCTGCAAGCACTAGAAGGCTTGTCTGAATGGGGACTCTACTGCAAGGGATGGGCAAAAAAAGTAAAAAAAGAACAAAAGGAAAGACTGAAGCAGTGCAGGAATGTAAGGGGGAAGATCCTAGAGGCTCCTAAAAAGCATTCTGTGATAAGGAACTTTAGACAGGGAGGGGCAAGGCAGGAAACAGGTTTCAAAATCTCTTTATTAGGGTTTGCTCTGTGCTTCAAATAAGATACATCAATGGAGAAGCAAGTTAGACATTTGCTAAACAGCTGGAAAGTGCTGGTAATGATGACCAGCGTATCTTACTGCACAAAACATCATTATGTGGCTTGTCGTTAGCGGGATCACGTTCTCCAGAGGACATCATCCTCAGGAGAACAAACCATTCACGCTGCAGCAGCTCAGGGAGAGGGAGACGGGAGGAAGGTCAGCGCAGATCATGTGGAGAGGGGGCCAAATGGCCCACCACGTCCCACCTTGCACAGGGCATCCAGAAAACCTGTGCCCAACCTTGCAAAAGAGACGAAGAATAAAAAAGGAACTAGTAGAGTATGAAATTAATAGTGAAATAGGGTTTGTATGTGATGTATGTAAGTGCTCAGCAAGGAAATTGGGTTTGGCACTTGGAGCTGAGCATCAAAAATAATCCTGAGCGTGCGGGACGTGAGGAAATGTAAGGGTGGCAGATCTTTTTGTTCTCTATTCCAGAGATCAAAATGACTTCAGAAATTGCCTCCAAAGGACAGCTTCTTAAAGTGAAGGCCAATGGCCAGACTGAAAAGACGGGGGGAAACAGACATTATAAACTAAATAAAATCAAAACCCAAGCACGTGATTTGCCTTAGGTTGTAACTGATTTATTTCCCGAGAAATAAACTTCAAATTATCAACTATGAATAATGAAAAGAAGGTCATGAAGAACGACTGAATTCAGAGGTGGCATTCAAGGTTAGCTTACATTCCTTTGTCTTAAACAAAAAATGCACTAGACCTATCATTAAGTTTCTAAAGAATATTTTTTAAACTGCAAGTCATTTTTTTTTCCCAAATAAATGCATTTGCAGTAGGAATTAACACGTTCTTGAACATAATAAACAACAAGGGGTTCAGTCCTGATTTTTAGCACCTATGGTTGACTGCAACAGCTGAAGTCCAGTATTTTCAAAAAGCAGAATATATTTGTTAAGTCACAAGTTCCTCCATTTGATTTGCAGATGGGGACCTCTATTGGTATAAAATAATTACTAAAAAAATCACACCTAGAAACAGACCTACTGGTTCCCAGGAAAATCACATTGGCCCAATTCTTAATTTCACTATGTCAATGTTAACCTATACTGATGTCAATTGAAATCACAGGAATAGGCAGAATCAGACGTAATTAATATAAGATTTGGCCCAATTATTAAAGACATCAAGTATTAAAAAAAAAAAAAGCTAAAAAAAAAATACACTTGGAAGTTAACCTTCTCCTACTTACACCTGGGGCTCTTCCGCGCACCTGCCTTACGTGTATTTTCACAATGCCCTTCGTGTACCCACACACCATTCCAGCTCAGGCCTGCCAGATCTCTGTGCCGGGCAGGACTTCCAACCCGTCACGACTCTCTATTTGTCACCGCAGGTGAGTGGTGGCACTCAGGCTGATCCCCAGCCACTTTCACAGTCACTTATCTGTCTTTATGGATTCTTCCCGCGTGTCAAGTTGGTGCATAACAGCATTACTGTCAGGGTGACAAAGTTGTCCCCAGAGTGTCACAAATGATTCCCCAGCCGTATGGCAGGTAGGAACACATGGACGCTGCCGCGCTCAGCTCATCGCTCGCCAGCCCCGCCACCCCCAGTGCTCCGTACGCACGCATCCCGACACGTGTGCAATGCTCAGCTAAGGATCAACACAGTTCTAATTTCGGTCCTCTAAAATTACCACCAAAAAATGAGCAAAGGTTGTTTTCAGGGTGAAGTCTTTTTCTCTGAAAAGGCCGTTGCTCTGCCTTGTTTTTAAATAATAGAGTTTTAGGGGAAGAAAACACTGCAGAATTCCTCTTTTCTAAATATAGAAACCACGATTACAAATTCAAAATAGTGGCCTAGAGCCGTACATACTGAATTCTGCTGAATTCTACATGCCATCCAAGCTCTTAGTTTCTCAAATCTAACATGTATGCAAGGCAAATAAGTATCAATACTCTTAGTTTCTCAAAGTATTTCTACCATGTAAAGCCTATTTTCTTTCTTCCTATAATTTTGTCGCATTTTCTTCTTAATTGTATTTTGCATGCAGTAACACCTTATTTAAAATAACATTTTTTCCAGTTCAATGCTGGGTGCGGATCTGTGTTAAATTAAAAATCTTATTTGACAAGGGCCCATTTAAATACTTTCCTTTACCCCTGTAATGTAAAAGTATTCCAAGGTGGGGGGAAAAAAAAAAAAATCCATCAAGCTATAACAATTTATATGTTATTTGGAGAAGGCTGAGAATCTTGATGAATATATATATAAAAAGAATGCTTCCGCAGCAAAGCTTACTCAATAATCTAAAAACCATTTCATGGTCACATAGTACAATCTAGGGTTTCGATGATTTTTATATGAACTATGTTTTATGTAAAAAAGTTTTGCTTTGTCTAAGTAGACTGTATTTCAACTCTTCAAAATGCCTTCAAGGTGTTTGCAGACGACACCAGCTGACAGGGCTCCATGAAGGACAGTCCCGTGTTCCTGTGCTTCCATCACCTTGCTAAAACAGCTCACCTCACCGTGCCTCAGTTTCCCCAACTGTGAACTGAAGCATGTTATATTTTTCATAGATGCCAAACAAACTGCAGAGCAGCAAAACTAGTTAACCTTAACTGTACATTGAGATCAAATGAAAGCCTTTTATCCAGAAGCTGACCGTTTAAAGATCCAGGGGTGTGTGTGAAACGTATGGGCAAACCCCGGCACGCGGAGAAATGCAGCTGGACTGAGGGTGGCTGATCCTTGTCACCACGACCAGGGACAGAAACGTCGCAGCAAACACGTGTTTGGGTGCCTGCGCACGCCCTGCCCGCCCCTCGGACCGTTTGTCCTTCACCTGATGAGCATCCATTGTCCGAGGCTTCAGATGGGTTCAATATGATTTCTGACACTGGAAAAACAAAGCTAAAAGCAATTTAGAAATACCTGCCCATGAAGTCAAAAGGCAAAATATCTAAAGCTTCTTCTGGAATCTCTGACCTCAGAGGCTGACATGGTTTGATGGGAAATTTAATGTAATAGTCTGAGAAAGCCAAAAGGCCTATTGTCAGCAATGAAGTCTGAAAGTTAGCAGAATTAATATAACTGTACAATGGAAGTGCCCTCGAGGGACAAGGCTGCAGAGCCAGGGCAGAGGGAAAAATGACTTTTGAAGTCATTTCACGATGACATTCTGTCATCACTGCTAAACGGAAATAAAAAAATCATCTGAATCACCACATGCTTCAGTGTGTGTCCCTTCCTTATCTAATATCAAGTAATAACACTGACGTCCCATGCCCCTCCGAGCTGGGAAGGGGCTCTGCAGGGACTCGGCAGCTCCATTTTGAATTGCTAAATGCAATAAGAATAAATGCAAGTGGGAGTCTGTTTAGCAGAGAATGATGTCTGGTCTGTAGCCCATCAAAGCCCAATAAATCTCAATGCTTCAACAAGAGATGAAAATGGTTATCTCATCATTTCAGTGCCAGGGTGAAATTTTCTCTGAGCCAGAGTATTTTTACAGATGATTTATGTCTGGGAAGAGTAGTTGTTTAACAAAATGGCAGATAATGATAAATAGAAAGTAAATAGAAACAGCAGCAAGGGAGTGGTTCTTAGTTGCAGCAGTAGAATAAACAATATACTTACATAAAGTATATGTCACATATAAGTGCCATTATTCTAAATCCTATGAGCTATATGTTACTTGGAACATCACATAAAAGATCTGGTAATGTGATTTACAGGATAGGGAATTTAACATGTATGCAAGGCAAATAAGTATCAATATTCTTCTTTCTTTTACATATGTGTTAATCCCACTTCACTGAAATTACACTGGATTTACAATTCTATAACAAACAATAAGTGTCTCTGTGTTCACTGGGTTTAATACATTAGTATATTAAAAAGAGAGGGATCAGGAGATGGGCTAATTTTGCTTTCCTTATAAATTTATTTTTAAACACAAATACTTATATTGACTGCGTGCTAAAATTCAAATACTTCTGCAGAAAAGGCAACGACTGACACATACACTATCTACATGTTTTACATAAAGTCATCTGAAAAAAACACTTTTTAAAAAAGACCTTAGTTTGGATGACACAATAAAACAAATATTCATGGAGTTAACGATGAGAAGAAAAAAGAGTAAAAAGCAAACAAAGCTGCCTTTTTGAGTTTTTTTGAATTAGAGATACTGCAAACAATGTCCAACTGGCAACAGAGATTTGAGGTCAGGGTGCTTGGTTTGGTTTTCTTTTTCTTTTTTTTTTAATGCATTTTTCCTGTGGCTGTACACAAAGGAAAAAAAAAAAATCTAATTACAGCTTTAAATGCCCAAAATGCCATGTCCACCAAAAGCCCGATGCTCATTAGTACTAGTAATTAACTTTACAACTGTCAACACAAACACCACACAAGCTGACAGATAGATAGTAGCTCTGAGGGTGCTAATAAATCCGGAAATAACAACTTGACACGCAGATGCACAAAAGGATGCAGGTGATAAAGAAATGTTGACATCAAATCTAATTATCTTCGAAACAGCCAACTCCGGCCCAATCCCCAGTAATGCCCTGTTATTGCTGGTGATGAGCCCCACTGGAGCAGCTCTTAACCACAGCCTACAACCCAGCTTTTACAGCCTCTTGTCATATCTGCTGAGGACAATATCAAAAAGGAAATTATGAGTGTCATGACCCCTCCAAGTCAAAAATCTCGTGATGAATATAGGCTCAGCAAGGCATAGCAGATTACCCCCTTACGAGTTTTAAAGCCAGGATGATATATGACATTTTTATCAGGCACTTTCTCAGGAATGTCACCAAGAGGGAAAATAAAGGCCCTGAAAAGAGACGACTAGGTGAATTATGCAACTGTAATTGCCGATCATAACCTGATATGAGCTGAAATTGCTCTGTTTTCATATTGAGATAGCATAAAATTGTCGGGAAATGCAATGGCTCCTTAATGTGGCCTAGATGAGTCTAATATTCTGATCATTTTTCACTCAGCTGCTAGGTAAATAGTGCTTCTTTAACACAACCACCGTGGCCCAGGGCAATCTGGGGGCCCAATTTTACACTTGAATTGAGAAAATATGTGTAAACTACAATTTTTCATATTTTCTGCATACATAAGAAGATGAAACATCTTTATCATGTGTATTGTCTGGCTGAGCTTATACAAAATATTAGTTTATCTCTCCCACTTTGGTTTATTCCATAAGCAAAACACATAGATCTAAAGGACAGGCAATATTCTATATACAAAATAGGTCCATCTTTTATGCAGCCTCATATGGAGAATTCTATCATTTTGGTTTTGAAAAGCTGGCAATTAGCAAGTGCAGATTTTGCAAAATAAATTTAAGATATTCTAAAATGCTCACGCTTTTCTGCAAATCTGGGCTTAAAAAACCAAAACCAAAACAGAACAGAAAACAAAAGGTCACAGAAACATTCATCTGCACAACCTAAGATATTAGTTTAAACAATAACCTCCAGGAAAAAAGAAAGATGAAATGCAGTTCCTTATTACCATGCTATAAGAGAAATTTATTTTATCAGAAATCTGCTGTATTAAATGGTTCATAAAACATATTTGGTTAAAAACCAGCTTGAGTTAAAAAAACCAACCAAACAAACAAAAAACAAACAAAAAAACCAATACACACACAAAAACGCCAACACACACACACACACACACAAAACAACAGTGAAACAAAAAGCATGCTACTACCCATTCTCAGATAATAATCAGCAATAATACCTGGGGTAGAAAGGTCATAAACCATACTTCCAAGACAGGAATAATTCATTGTACTACTATGTGTTTAAGAATTAGTTTGATAGAGTCACTATCTAGCCTGTGAGATATTGCCTATCAATCTGACCTTCTAAAAATGAACCAGCAGACTCCCACTTAGATCAAAACCTCTTTGCTTTTACGATATGCAGTGTCTTATTTATGATGGATTTTAGGATCAGGTTTACGATGAGCGCAGCATCATTTGCAAAACACATCCACGTAAAAGTGAAGCAGTGCAAACTCTTCAATAATTAGGTCTTTCTAAATTTCTAAACATACTTTTCCCCAAAGAGACCATATTGAAATGCTCTTTGCTTAAGAATCAGTTAATAAATAAACAAGTACAAAGGAGGTCAAAAGGTTTAAATGTCTTGGTTTGCCTTTATGCTCTCTGTTCTTAGTTCCTGTATATCCACCTTAGCTAGGTGTTCCAACACTAATTGCGAAGCAGCACTGACGAGCAGTAATAACCAGCACTTGGAAAAACCCAGTGTGCTGCTGGTTACTGCAAATAAGAGCCCCTTAGCAAAGTTGGATATATCTGCATCAACTTCCTTCCCACTCCCTTTTACATTTTAAGCTTTCTAAAGGCTGAGATTTTGTACTAAACAACACAGAAGCGTGATACCTCGCACTACAGAGTGGCTTCAAGCACAGCAGATTTCCGAAAGCTTAGGGGTGTGGGATATACGGTACTGAAAATAACACCCTGTTACTTCAGTAATCACACGAGGCTTTGCAAAATATTTCACTGCATAAAACAGGATTGAAATATAGTTCCTAGCAATTAATACTGTGTGATCCTAAATGCAGAGTTGTTCAGATCTCAAAAGAATTTAAAATTGTAGACCCATCCATATTTATTACATTACCACTAACTCTATTATGAACAGTGTTTATGTAATTAACGTACCAGCAGGGAATTTAAGAGGTATTTGGCATCAATTATCAATCCTTATTCTCTATGAATTCGGTACTCAATTGTAGTGATAAATAGAAGACACATGGTTACGCTTACGTATTTTCTGTAACGATTATGCACCATAGCAGAAAATACCTCATGATATAATGCAGGTTCATAGTTAGCAAGAAAACATTTACTGCTATATTTTCCTTCCATTCTAGTAGTTCAGTAAGTCAAGTGACCAGTTTCCATTTTTTTTTCCTTTTCACAGGATCTGTTTACAGAAGACTTTTCCCGCAGTAACTGGCACTTAGCAGAAAAATAACTTACAACCTTTATCATTCTCTTACAAAGTCAACCACGCCGAAACTGTATTTATTTCATCTTCCCGTCTCTGTATCCCCCTTCCGGAGACCCAGCAAAGAGGCTGCAGCGACTGTTGCTAAGCAACTCGACCACAGCACTGCATCACCAATTACAGATTTCCCCCATCATTTTCAGCCTCACAAATTTGGGAGCTGGTATAATAATAGGAAGTACTATGGATAACAAAAGTATTATCCATAGACAGGTAAGTTAGTAGATGGATCCTAAGAACTCAGAAAGAGACTACTATACCAATAACACCGAAAAATTATTGCTAGTTTTATTGTCAATCAGTTTTTTTAATCAGTACAGCCTCCATAAATAACTTCACATATTCGCTATATGTGAATGCAAAGGTATTTTTCAATTCTGGTGATTTTTTTTGGTGGGTCTTTCTGTGCAATATCTGTGCTGCTGAAAGCTAACACGAGATCTATTAGTAATCAAATTTCAGCCCAGATTTTATGGTTAGTCTAACCAAGTTAATTCCTCTAATGTTAGCAATTCATGGAAGAGGTCTCTGGTGGCAGCACAGACCTGGGATCCACAGCAGCTGTCAGAAGAGACTCGGAGGAATTCCTTATTAGCCAGAATGCAACCAGGCAGAAAACTCATTACACAGTGCTAAATATACTTAATCACATCTATTAGAGAAAAATGAACTTGATAATTACAACAAATAACTAAAGAGCAAAAAGTGTGCATGGAAAAACCCACACCAGGATGCGTAAGAACAGGGGCACATACAGACTGTGTGCGGGAGAAAGCCATGCCTCGCCAATCTCCTCTGGTTCTACTGGAAAAGGATTAAACCACAATGTACAAATGATTTAGGTTCCCCTTGAAAGTGAAACATTTGCATTTAACAGCTTACATAAATTTAATGTAATAAGTAAATTAATTACTTAAATTTTAAAAATTAATTTGGAAAGCTCTCCTGTGAGTTGACACAACCATATCTTCTCAATGTGCTTTTTTTAGGAAAGGAAGCCTGCTACAGACATTCAACACTATAAATAAAGGTAATTTCACAATAGCTGACACTTCACTGCAATACATAACACAAGGGCTCAAAGTCTCTCCTTGTTGTGTAGCCTTCATTTTCCTTCAAATGGGATTGGGTTGTGGGGTGACACACTGTTGTTGAAACTAAAGATACTGACCTCATAAAGGCTGAAACCAAACATAAGCATCACATACTCTTTGTGGAATCACATCCCATACACAGGCCCTCCAACCAGACTTCACCACCATCTGCCAAACCCCCCTTGCTCTGCTGTCCCAGAAATATCTAAAGTCTGCATTATTTATATTTGCACGTTGCTTAGCCCATGGGAGGTGTGAGCACTCTAATTTTGCAGCAACTGATATCCTGATATACAGACACCTGAAGAACACAACAGAGCAGTGAACTGGGCTCCTTACCTTTAGAATAGGCCTAATAGCCAGACTTTTCATACCCAAATCCTCTCACATCTCATGAGAAGCCATTCATTTTCAAGCAGATCTGTGAACTTGGTTTGGAGACTTTTTGAAGCCAAACTTTACTTTAAATTCCTACCCAACTGTAAATATTTTTAATTCAACAACATCTAAATAAAGAAATCGGGCATATTGAAATCATCAAATAAAATCTGAGAAGGGATACTCTGAGGTTTTCGTATAACTTTTACTTTATTTGAAGAGGGAAGCTAAGTAACGCGTGAAGCAATCCGTCTGGGTTTTCTTTTTTTATTTAGCCATATAGCATTTTCACCTTAATTTATATGAAATACCATTAAAATATTGGATAGTATCTAGCAAAAATAAGACCTTACATAAAGGCTGTCAAAGACACACAAAAAGTCAGTGCTTTGGCAAGCCAGAGTTAGGAACCTCAGTAGGTTCCAAGTGAAAGGTCTACAGTGCCGTCTCCCTCTCTTCACCTCATTCCTTTCCTGCAGCTGTCAGGAAGAGAAGCAAAAAAACTGCAGAATTCCATTTCCTAGGACCATAACTTAGAATGGTGGAAATTAGGAAACAGGATTTGATTCATTGTGTGGCCTAACAGCAATGAAAGATCCAACCTCTGCATGACGATAAATTAAGAGCAGATGGACAAGACTTTGAACTGATGGAAGAAAACTTCTTTCAATGTTTCCTTGCACTTGCTTTCCTTTGTTCTAGCTGATTCATACCTCCTCCGGGTCATTTCTGCCGTCTCTGTATCATGTCGGACTCAGCATCTTAGAATTAAAAAAAAAAAAAAAAAGTAGCCACCAAGCTCGGGCAGTAGCCACTTCTCCAAAGCTAAGCACCGTTTTCCAGTATGTTTCTTCCAATGAGTTATGCTTCTGGAGTGATGTTATTTAAAAGAAAATATGTAAAAGGTATTCCAAAATAGTCTAAAAACGGAATGCTTTTTCTTTTCCAGTGAAAACATATCATCCCATACACACATGCGTACAGTACTTTGCTTGGCAGGGTTTTAGGGCAACATGGCACATTTTTGGGGGTGGCAGTAATTCTGAGGATGTTTTTGTTCTTTTACAATCTACTATTTATAGAGCGGACAATGCTCTTACAGAAAGAAGCTATTGAGCCCTGCAAAAATTATTGACTTTATGAAGTCTGTTACTTATCCTATAAATCTAAATAGTGAACCTTACTATAGAGAACATGATACAGCATTCCTCTTGTGTGAGGTACTACAGAACATATACAATTGCTTACTCGGTTCTGTACATCTGTTAATTGGTTTTTAGAATTTCAGTTTGTGCAAATAATTTCAGGCCATCAGTCAGAACTGAAGACACACATCACACCAAGCTGAAATCAGAATTAATACAAGCACATGTGAATTAAATTATGGGCACAGAACTGCATGTGAACTTTTAAGAAATTTGTACAACATTCTATTGTATTTCAGCAAATTGAACTCCCAGTAAGTGATACCAGATCTTCTTCACACAAATGTCCAGTAAGGTTGAGATGTGGAGAACCAGTTCTGTCTTCCAGCATCCTCTATCTCCTTCTCTGTGCTTTCAAAACCGGGCAAAGTTCAGACTGGATTATGGAATTAGATGAACCTTTCACCTGAACTTTCATAGCAGTTTTATATTCTTATGATTAAGATACTCTTTAACCTAGAAAGTTAAGTTGGCAACACAAATTTGATATTAACTGATATGAACAGAAAGAGAGCTGTGGTAGCAATGATAAGATACAAAAATGAAACAAGCAAGTTTTAAAGGGCATAAAAGGCCATGATCTTTCTTTATATGTACAGAAAATGCCTACAATTGCATGAGAATTTTGTTCAAAGAGTAGAAGTTACTGCCTGCTCCTTTTACACTATCAGCCTTCATTTCCACAGCGAAGGGTTTGGACAAGAAAGGTGGGTTCTGTCATACTTCTGAGTTATACAGTATGAACCCTGAGCATAAAAAATCCATACTTGTATAATTGGGCAGTGCTAGCAGTGACAAAAAGGAGGTATAATACCCTTATATAACAATCATGTTCAGGAAGGCTAAACGCGATGAGAACACTGTCAGAATATCAGAATTCTGACATTAGTGTTTTGGGGACAAAGGTACATTGCAATCTTTTCTGTCCTGCCATTCAATAAACAATAATAACCGCTCCTCGCTTGAAGCAGAAAGATTATCTATTTTAATCTAAAAGTTCATTAGAATTTACTGAGAATTAAATTAATAGGAATGGAAAGACTGCTGCAGAATTAGAATATTAATAGTATACTTTTTTAGTCTAGATAATCCTTGCAGGGATAGAAATCCCTATTCTTCTTTAATTCTTTGTTGAGGGGCTTTTATATATATATATATATCTATATATATATATCTATATATATATATATATATATATGCCTTTTTGTTGTTTTTTGTTGTTGTAGTTTTGGGTTTTTTTAATGAATGTTGTGTTCTTTTCCATAGAAGTGTGGCATTCTAAATAGGAAAAAAAAGAAACCTGTGGAGAAGTTTGCGGAACAAGCTTATGTTTGAGAACGAAGAACAGTTTGGAAGTCACCACAGAGTGATGCACCGTGGAAAAACAAGAACAGAGGAATCGTTCCTTTTGCCATCCTCACTGATGGTCCAAGGATTCCGCAGGTGAAAACTTTTCATAAGAAAGAGCCCTACATTCCATCTGATAGCAGCAAAAGCAGAAAATGTGACTAAAATGGCTAAAAATCGAGCTTTGCTGTTACAAAGCACAGAAAACCTCATAGCTCCAGCTGTATCAGTTTGTGCAGTCCCTAACCAAAGCCTACAGTTGTCATGAAGTTTTTCCTAGTTTCTTCTTTTTTTTTTTAGTTTTTTTCCTATTTTCCAGCAGTCCTGCAGCAAACCCTTGAGGAAGGCGGCAGAGCGGGGGGCGCGCTGGCAGGAGGATGGAACACATGGCTGGCACTTATCAAACGACACAGACAACCACCATATACCAAGGACGGGGTCCATCTCTGTGGGGTTCCACCACAAGAAATGACAAGAAGAACTGTCTCTGTGACTTTTTCTAACGTTCATAACTCAAAAACCCCAACCTTGATCACTTTAGCAGATGGTTTTGCTCTGCTGTGGTTGCAATTAAACAGAGTGTGCCAAAGCGAAGAGCAAATTACCTATGCTATCTATTCCAGTTAAAAAAATCTGCCGTCTTCCAGTATCTAGTGGGACAATATCCAAGATTCTCCAGCCCCAGCCCATGCTGGATTGCCATTATATTTTATGTCAGTCAGTACTTTGGAGAGTCCAAGACCCTTGGCATATGTTCTTAGTTAAGAAAATGGAAAATTAAACTTTGTAGCAACCCCCCGTCACTCCCAAAATAAAAGAAAAATTCTATCTGCATCAATGAGCAGGAAGTCTGCTCTTCCTGTGCCAGCCAAAAAGCCTGCAATGTAAGGACGTTTTGCTGAAGAAAGGAATGTAAAATAAGCAAACTAGCCGATATCACGCTTGCATTTCAGGTACTGAGCAATATTCATAACGAATACAGATTTTAAAATCACCTCTGATATTGGCAAGCAGAAGTTTGTGACTTCGACAGAGAGGTTATGCTTTTTAAAAATGAGTTGATTGTTTGAAAATGTTATCCACATGGAAGAACCGCTCCTGAGCTTCTTCAACACACTAAAACCACCACAATCATAAAGACAGTATATATGCAACAACAAAAACCAGTATTGCAATAAGCCAGGAAGAGGCGTCTAAACATTGCGGCATTTTCACTGATTAACGACCGTGTATGAGACCGCATGGAGCCTGAAGGACAGAACAAGACAACTCGTAAATACGAGACCTAGTCTTCAGTTCCCAGCTATCGGAACACACTTGGCTACACCAGAAATGAAACAAGAGCAGCGTCTGCACATGGATTCCCCACCACATTGCAAATACCCAAGTACAGTAGTTTTTCATATCAAATGCATGAAAACAGCAATGAGTAGACTTACAAAAATGATACTTGAGAGTAGGTCTGAATATGAAGAAGATATGCAGATAAACTACCTCACTGGCAAACTCATGTTAAGTTTTTTACAGTCCAGATGGTAAGGGGTAAATGAAAAGGAGGCATTTATGTCAGAGCTTGTACAATAGGAACAAGAACGCTGATACGGTTTCTTTCTTTATATATAGCTGGGTAACGAGATCAGAGAACGCTGGAACGTTAGCCAAAACAAGTTATCCAGCTGCACTGTGTTTCATCACATATCAATTTTTACTGAAAGAAAACCATACAAATTTAATCAGTTCTTCATATGGTAATATTTAACATTTTTTTCCAAGTTGTTTGATATTATTGTTTTAAAAGTTCCTTTTCCCCCTCTCTCAAACGTGATGTGTGATAGTGGTGAACACAGGAAAAATATCTATCCCTGGCAAGACCGAAAGTCTCATTTACAGTAGACTCAGTAATAAACGCACTGGCGTCTGTGTCAATTGACTGTCTCAACGAAGAACAGGTCACTGTAGGGAACAGCACAAGCCGCGTCTACATTTGAACTCCCACATCCTCATCCCATGCATGTTTGTAGCATCAGTAGAAATTAAATTACCCTAATAAACCTTTCTGCCTCCTTCCCTCCTCAAGAAATAGGATTTTTTTTTTCCTGACATCTTAAACCACATGGGTTTTCCCTCTCTTCTTTTTTTTTTTTTTTTTGGTAAGGCTATCATATGGCATTTGTATAGCACTTTTAATTATTTGAAAATATATAATAGAGTGGAGACATGGATCCCACTTATATAAATGCCTATTAAAAGGCCATGTATTCTCTCAGTAACCATAAAACGTAAAACACCTCTTAAAAGAATATATTTCCTTTGTTTCGAAGCCAAATACATATAATAAGACAGCTTGCTTCTTTTAAGTAAATAAAAATGATTTGTATTAAATAAAATGAAATATTGTATGCACTATATAATTTAACAATAAGACACATCAAAGCACACATTACTATGAGCTAACCCATGCCTCAGAGGTGTTGCAAGCCAAATACTTTAAACGATCCAAGAAACATGTTGTTACAGAAAAGCAAAAACCACAGCACGTCATAAACTATTGGTCAGATGAGATGTAAAACCCAGTTCCCAACCATTTGTGGTCACTAAAATCCCCTGTACCCTTAGAATGTTGATTTTGCCCAAACGGGAAGGTTTTTAAGACACAAGTTTTATGCCACCTAGCTTTATTCTGTATTTCTTTAGTGAGAACCTCCCTGCTGCAGCTGAGCCAAGAGCTACCATGGCAGCCACTGCCCTTCAAACCATCCAAGGAGTGTCCTGCATGGAAACGCCATCCTATGGATTTCTACGTGCTCTCTCAAAAATGGGTGAAAATTATGGGATTTCCTGCAGGTTCCAGATAGTGAAATTTGAGCCAAAGTTTGTAACGCAGTTTCAAATCCCTAATTTAAAATGCAAGTATAAATAACATTATTATGTTATATATAACCCCAAATAAAATGATTCAAAAACTGTAATAATTGAGAACGCACTAAATCCCTTGACAGAACACAAAGTACGTTAAAAAACATAGCAAAACCAATCAGCGCTGAAATGCTTATAGGTTGTTTGTATCAGTTTTGCACGGATTTAAACCACCACATTGCATCCACGCTCCCCATTTATGAACTGCTCTGTAGTTTGGACTGTTCTGTTTTTAACGCATTTCAGCTCTATCAGAATGCCGCAAAGCTGCCGAGTCAGTACTTTTTCCTAAAAAGGAGCAGAGGTTTCTCTCCAAGCACAGAGCAGTTTAGGTTCTGGTTGTGCCAACTGTCTAGGAGCAGAAGAGAATAAATCCACCATCTCTAGCAGCAGTAGTAAAATTATTTAAGAAATACGCCACGTAGCAAGGAAATGTACTGTAAACCTATAGATTTCTGTTATTTGGGAGGAGTGAATGGGTGCATAAAGTGGAATGTGAACTGGAAAGTTATTGATGTAGAGAACAGTTTACAAACACTGATGCTATTTCATAAAAAGAAACCTCTCCAAAACACAACAAAACCGCTGACCTTCTGCTGCATGCAAAACCATCAGTCCTACACAAGCAACTGAGATAGTTATACCTTCGTTGTTATTTCCATGACTATGTACTTTTACAACGTTCCGAACAGGTGGCACAAGAAGCAAAGCTGCATTCTACTTTATTCATCTAAATACACTTGTTAGGCAGGTAGGAAAACCACTGACACTTGCATACCATCCCTTTTATTCTATTTTTATAGAAACGGCAGAAAATACACTTACATATTTCAAACATTTCTATAAAAACTTCCATGTTAAATAAAACCATGGAGGTGATTTTTTTCATACTGTAATGTCAATGAAAAATTAGAGTGTGCTTATGCAATTTTTTCTTGTTAAATTTAATGAATAGTGTCTGAACTTTTGCTGCCGTTTTGCAAATTAACCTGCACCTGCAGTTTCCTGTGGCTATAGATTTCACCACCAAAAGTCATATGGTGGTACAGTAATATTTAATAAACACCTTTTATTAACCTGTCTTCTAGCCACAGTATTACTACAGTCAGTAAATGTTACAACAACACTCTTATGTTGCCTACAAATTGTTATTAATTTGCATTTGATCAACTCCACGTGTCCTATGAGCCCAACAGCATTGCAAACTGTTTCTAACATGGGGCTGAAGCTCTTCTGAAGCAGATTCACACCCATTCAAAACCAAAAGGATACACCCGGTGAACAACCAGCGGCCAGCTCTACAAGTGCTGGTGAACTGTTCACAATGATTGGCGTAGTTCAACTTTTAATAAAGGATTTGCTGAAGTGACAGATACTTGTGGAAATAAACTGCCGACAGATTTGCTAAGTTATGTGAGTAATTAAGTATGTAAAGCTACAGATGTTGAACAATAGCACCTTCCACCAAGATGTATGCCATAATATCAAAAAATAACCTGGCATCTGGTTTATTTATTTAAGTACCTTTCTTAGGGTTTGGATCTTAATTTTTTACAGTTGACAGCAATGTTATTTGAGCCAGTCGGTGGCATCTGGTTGCTGGGGTGGGGGGCTGAGGGGGCAGGAAAAAAGAAAGAAAAAAAAAAAAAAAAAGGACGGGGAAAAAAAAGCTCTGTGCACTTTAATTAATTGTGGAGAGATTACATGATCTTCCAACCGTGTAGTTTGTCATCAGAGCACATTACAGATTTATATTAGATGTTTCTCCATGGTGTCAAGAATAATTAAAAAGGGATAGGAAACGATGCCAGCTAGCAATGCTTTACATCAGTGGTGAAAGTTTTATATTTATTACAGCCAAACATTTTTAAAAGAAGATGTCAATTTTGTAGTTATACTGTGCAAGGAATAAATATTAGGTAGGTAAAGCGGCCAATACATTTCAGCTGCTTGAATAATGAGAGGTTCATGTTTAATCTATCAGACCTACCAGAATTGGTGTGACATGTCAGAGTTATTAATGAAGCAGCATCCCCTTTTCTCATAAAAACATCCTCTCAATACAATAACTAACATATGTTTTTCTTTTCTTCCTAAAAGGATCTCTGCCCAACTCTTCCTTCTGATTCATGTAAGACCAGACATGCCAACTGTACACAATTTTTTTTGCTCAATTCATTTGCTAATAGTACAGTGTTTACGTGTACTCAAGCTCTCCTTTCACTAAACATAAAGCGCTACATTTCTCTCCTCCCCTGCGCACAGCTTTCTTTGTACATGTGGATGAGAGAAGCATATGGACCTAAGAGCAGTTTGCAGCCTAAGGAACAATTTCTACTCAAATACTACAGGTCTCATTTTTGTCCTCATATAGACTCATTCACAAATTGCACCTCCCAAATCCCTTCAATACATTTGCATTTATTTCGTGCAGTTATATTAATTCAGTTTCTGCTGCTTTAAACATTCTGTAGCAAGAAATCAGTGCAAACAAGTTGCTTCCTTTCACTAGGAAACAGCTTTCAACCTCCAAGCTCAAATGGAGATTTTCTTTCACGTGTCAATGTTAAAATGAATTATTAAAAGCAGGTGTAATTTGTCCCCTCTTCCTATTCTGTCATGTTTTCAGAACCACAATGAGAAAATGGTTTCAAATTACTACAGTTAATGGTGATTAAATCACTTGGCCCTCACTGTTGCTTTCACTGAGCCCAAACCAGGCAACAAGAACGAATGAAGGGGCCGGTGGTCACATTCAGTTCTTGTCTTTCCGTGACTTGCATTTTATACAGGTAAAAATTTCCATCCTACACCTACAGCGCCATTCAAACCTGTTCAGAGCTCATAAACCAAGCGTTGGCCTGTAGGAAGCTGGAGCATCTCTCGGTGTGAGGCAGACACGGCTCCGGACCGGGATCCTGAAGACGGGAACGCTCCCCCTTGGCGTTGCTGGGAACTTCCCGCTGGCCTTGAGCAAGGCTCCGTCTCTTTTCTTTACGGTTTGTGACTACAGAAGGGACCATTCATTTCATTTAATTGCAGGCACTTAGGCATCTGTTCATCACCATCCACAGCGTTGCCCCAATTACAGACGGAGTTCTAAATGTTATTATAATGCGTGTAGATTTAAAAAAGAAAAAAAAAAAATTAAACCCCAGTCTTTCAATCTTTAATTGTTCTGACTTCACTGAGATGTGTAACCATGCAACATAATGTTACTGGGTTAAGACACCACAGAACTTTCCTGCTTATTGAAGCTGCTCTGGCGTGCTTCATAATTGCTTCCTAGCTAGTGACGGCCACCACGCCACCTGCTTTTGTTTGGTTTGGTTTTCTGCTGAATGATCACCTCATTTACCACACAAACCATGGCAATGACAGTTCCATGATGTTTCATATCTATAATAATTCTATTTGGAAATGGTAGCCAGTGTGCAATTTGTTTGCTAAGTGACGGTTCCCTAAACATTGCAAAGCTTCGCAGTGGAAATTTATGTTTACTGCTGCCTTCTAAGCACATTTTAAAACGTAGTTTGCCCTGTAAATTTCTAAAACTTGAGGAAAATTACCTGTCTAAATACCCTTTCTCTCTTTTTCATCTGCCCATAGTAGCAACCGCTGCAACTGTACACCGAAGAAATGCCGAAGAAAAGCACCACTGGTGAGCGAGATCTCTTTCTTTGAAGCCAGACTATTGGTTTTTTTTCCCTGCTGTGGCATTCCCTTCTCCCTAAGAGCTGAGGAAGCATTCTGGGCAAAGTCAGGTAATGGCTGCAGGGAATTCTCAACAGATTTGCTGTGATTATTTTTAGGCTGATAAGGTATTTGACTCGATTGGAAGAGAGAAAAAGGGAAGAAACTGTTGGTCTTCTTACCAAGTAGCATCAGATTTATTTTAAGATCATTTCGAGCGCTGAAAGCAAGGAAGGCATAGTAAATAAAACCTGAGCACAAAAATGGAGGAGGAAATTGTTCACAGCTACATACTGCATTATATACTGCATTTTATTTAGCTGACGTCTTGCAAGTGCCAGTCAAAACAAAAAGTAGTTTCAGCTTCTCTCAGATTTCTGTGTGTGCGTACGTGTGCTACTGACAATTCAAAGCCTTTTCAGTCTTCAGAGTACCAATAAACATATTCCAACGAATTTGAGAGGTGCTGAAGAGGCAAAGAGAAGACATCTTCACGTGTGCCCAAACTCAAATGTCCTTTTATTTCAAAGTTAAAAATTAGTTCTCTAAACTTCATTCAATTTCTTCATCCAAAAAGATCACTTGATGAAAACCCACTGCTAAGAAGAAAAGTTCACAATGACTGACAAAGCTTTTGGTTCTGAATCAACGTACAACTAATAATACCAATACACCAAACATCATGCCAAGTAGCTCCTCCTGAAGAATTCGACCGGGACCTCAATGTATCTCCTGAACTACACCTTCTAGCTCAGTAAAAGCCATACATCTAAAATTACAGGATAATACTCCCATCTATGGTGTCAGAAATGACCCAGGGACTCAAATATCATGAATGCGTCTGGGAAAATAATCTCCCTCCCATGCTACTTTGTCCTCGGAATGACTTTTCCCCTCCCTCTCTCTGCAGCTCGGTGACAGGCAGACAGCAAGAGCCATTAGTGGAGATAGGGCTGGTACAGTAGCTGCTGCAGAGGTTGATGATCTGCTTTGATCATCTTGCACCATATTCATTAGAGAACTTCTTACCCTTTCCCTTCTGTGGAGGGTGGATATCACCTTTAAAAATCCCCTTCTCTGATTACTATCAATATTGGGAATTCATAGCTCGCAATGTAGCCTTCAGATCTGAGACACCCAGAGATGACAATGTTCAAATTTAATGCTTCAGTTGCATCAATATACAACTGCTTTATGGTCAAATCAATCCACTGATTAACAATATTGTATTATCGACTTGAAATTTTGCCCATGCAGAACACAAGCAAGTTATTAATATTTCTTCTGATTTATCCTATCCTAATCAACACTCAACTGCTACCTATTTTAACTACAAAATATTTATTAACTGGTATCAAAAAAAAGGCATTATCTAAGCTTTGGACATTTTCCAAAGCATATTAATTTCTTATGAGACCCATCCAGCCTTGCTAAAAACATACACACAAAAGCCACTCGTTCGCATAAAATCAATGAAATGTATAAAGCATAATTATGGATACTTCTCAAATTATTTACCAGAGCAATGCCTGTCTTCCCCAACCTGCTTTTTTAAGGAGCAGGATATAGAAAAAAAAGAAACAGAACTGCTCCTAGTCTGGTTCTTTACATTCTATACGATAACATGAAGTAATTACTCCCCTTCCAGCCCACCCCGTTAACAAACCCAAGGGCTCCAAATGCAACTAAACCACATTAAACCATAAAGACTAATTGTGCTTTAAGACGACTTGTCTTTGGAGGGGATTTGGAAGCTGAGAAACATTCCCAAGCCAAACAATTATCTAAAAAGATCATACTAGAATGCCAACATGGTTTTCCAGACTTAAAGATACTTTGTGACTCATGCTACAAAGTGATGGTGAACGTTAGCAAGACAGTCAATAGGGTAAGAAGAAAAGTAACTCTGCTTTCTTTGACATTTGTGTGTTCACTTAACAACAGATTAATTCATTTACAAAAATATTTACCGCTTACTTTAGACTGAAAAAGGTCTAAATGTAATCAACATTGTCAACATTTTTAGTCAAATACAACAAATTAATCAAAATATTTTAATAATAAAAGCTAAACTTATTCATGCAACTACCAAAAAAAGTGAAGTTTCTTAACCAAAAACTTTACATCACTGGACTTGGAGAAGAGTATTTTTCAGGTCTCTTCCAAAAAATGGCTATTATGATAAATACTTAAAGTGAAAAGTGTTTTTAAGAATTATAATATACTGCGTATTATCAGTGATCTTCATCAAGATCATATGTTCTTGATAAAGGATATAAACACATTTTTAACACTGTTTGTATTACCGTTGCGAGATAACGCTAAGGATGATTTTTTTGATCTACCACAACATATTCAAGCACTTATTACGACTCTGAATTATGAAATATTTTACACGCAGCAACCCTGATTGCAAATACTCATATACTAAACAAACAAAAACCCCAATTCCCTGGTGTTGGTACCATTCCCAGTTTCGGGGGCCGCGAGCCTGCGCTGGCTGCTGAGGTGGCACGGAATATCTGTACGAAAGAAAAACCGCTTGGGTCTGACTCAGGCTCCCCACTGGAGCACAGCCAGTACCGGCACTGGGAAATGGGCACCACGAGGGGAAATTTAAACCACAGCCAACCCCCCTGGTGCCCGGACAAGCTGGGTCCTGCCGTCCCGGCTCCAGCCCCTGGCTGGTGGCCACAGAACCAGCTGCAGCAGCAGCTCCACTTCGCGTCCCTTTGTGCCACCAGCACCTCGAATGCACATCCTGGAGCGCCCAGCACTCACCCAGACGCTGGACATGGTAAACACTAACTTTGAGGGGCAGAACTGTTAAAAAGACCACAGCTTTGGTTTCTGAGCACTTTCCATGGGAAACAGCACGACTGGAAACCAAGACTGTCAGTTTTCCCTGGCTGCACTAACAACATCGGGCATCTCTGCTTTCAGATGAAAACCAGCAGCTGTTAAGTCCTACAGGTGAATTTTAAATCCGTACACCTTGCTACAGTAGTTTTCATGTGCATTCATGGGTATAGCCTTAGGCATCTGTCTTCTTGAAAGTTAGATCAATCCAAAAATAGCAACAGAAGGAAAAGAAAGTCAAAATAGGACCTGCCCAGGACCCTGAGCACACAAAATTGAAATAAGGAAACCACCTGAGTTAATATAGAGAGGAAAACTACTTCTACCTTCCCTCTACAAATCTTGGAAGCATTTCTTATGCATAACACCATGAACTACATCTATACAGAGACAGACAGGTAGACAGATAACCTTAATATATTTTAACAGATGTTAAGTTTTTATTTATTCAAAGCCCCAAGTCCCACCGTAAGTCCTCTTCTCTGCTAACGTAAGCAAGATTATATTATATATAATGTTATAGTCAAAATAACACCATCCATTCTACTCCTAGTCAAAATGCATTTTTTTCACTAACTAAAACCCTACTCACAATAGAAAATATTCTTGAGTTTAGGCACATGCAACTCAAATTACACTGAAACAGCTTAAGAGGTCTCTTTAAGATCTGAAATCATAAGCAGTATACAAGTGATTCTGTAAAACTACAGGGTTTTTTTGGGGGGGGCGGGGTGGGGGTAGAAATAGAAAGTGCTTTTGTTTTATAATCTGCCAAATAAAATTGTGATGTTTCCTGGGGTTTTTTTGTGTACCACTCAACAAAATCAATTGAAATAATTCAGTGGCAGTTGACCTGGATGCTTAATGTCTTTTGTATCTACGTTTTTAAAAATAATTTTACTTCTTTAAAAGGCCAGTATGTGTTCTGTACCACAAGCGCCAATACTCTAGTGGTATGCTAGATGATCCAACATGTGTTAAGAGTTTTCTAAAGTACTTCGGAATTCCTCGAGGACAAAAGGTGCTATGTAAATGTAACGTATATTTTTTAAATAACAACATTGTGTCTCCCTTATAACACGTGTACATCTAGATGTTTGCAGACTGTACGCAAGAAGCTGCATTTTTGTTGTTGTGAATACCTTATCACTGTCTCTTTGTGAGAGACACAGCAAAAAAAATTTTAATAAAGAAAAAGAAAACAAGCAAACAAACAAAATCATATACTCCTCCTGCCATTTAGATTTCAGCCTGAAAACGTGACAGACCTTTTGCTATAAATACCCATATTGAACTCACAGTAAATCCTGTTCTAGGCATTTATGAAAAAATGCACAGATAAAAAGGTAAACATTAATTATACACGCTAATATTTAAAGAGGTTTTACGCCGGATTCTAAAATAGGTGCAAGGACTTCAGAAATAAACAGCTTTATATTTTATCCCTTGATTTCAAATAGCCTAAACGTTTTAGCATTTGACATGCCTTGACACTTGCAGCCTTTGCAGCGCACCTTTTGACCTTTCAGCACTCAAAAGTGGGGCTGAGATAACTAAATTCTGGGAAAGGTAGTAAAACATGGAGCACATAATAAATTAAAGGCTTGGAAAATGGTGGTAATAAGCCCTTTGGGGTAAGTCTCTTTTAAAGCAGTAGCACTGTTTAATGCTACCGGAACAATTCTTGTTTTATTTAAGACTTGTGTTATGGAGCTTCACCTACTGGTTACAGATATGTGTTTCTGTTAAGATGACATGATTCTGTTTCAATGAGTTCCTGGCTTATTTCATGATGTCTTTGGATGGAAAGACAACAGTTGGGTGAACTGTTTAGTCCCATGTACACAGAAAAACAAGTTACTCCTTGCATCAAATGCTTCAATTCTCAAAGCATGAGGTTTGGTGAAGAAAATTAGGTGAATCAGTTGACTAAAATGAAAATTAACTTGGGCAAAGAGTCTCCTGGGATACCTTGTTTGTGCAAAGCCATATATGAATGGGAACCACAATTACTGTCTAGATCTCACCTATGTTCCTTTATAAAACTGATGGCGAGCAAGAAGGCTGCCCTCGAGAAAGGAACAACCAGCAGCTGGATCCAGATGCAGGAACTGTCACGGTAACAACAAAGAGGCAGAAGCGGTGAGGAGCTCCTGACACTATAAAGAGTATTTGCATGAAGCCCTTAAGGAATCTCAATAAGTTGTGATAAAGGTAGACTGGTCTTCCATTGAAAATTAGTAATACAGAGATGGCGACCATGTGCGTGCACAAACTCCGGGGAATTCTGTTTTAAGCTAAGGAAGTTGAGAAAAACTGAGGCGCAGGAAACCTGAGACTGTTCTTCAGGTCTTTGACATCTATATGAGGGGAGGTGAGATATGCACAACTGCGGAAAACACCCAAGCACCAACCTCCTGACGCCATCAGGATAAGTACTTAATGAAGGAGTTCTAGTCACTGTCTACAAATCTGCAATGAAAAAAATGGATAAGCAACCAGCAATTTTGCAACACATGAATATCAGAAATTAATAACTGTTAAATAACTGTGAAAAACCAGTCCCAGGTGACTGTCTAGTCTATCCTCCCGCAATGGGGCAGTACTGATGTAATTATCGGCATTCATGTTCTCAAAACAACAGATGTGAAAACACGCTAAAGGTGTCAGTTGACAAATGATAGCAAACATAGATCAAAATGAAGCAAGCAAATTGGCAGGAAAAATGAGTGACTGAATTGCCAGAGGGATCACACAGGTGTTATATATATGACCATGTGAACAGAAATGCATACGAGTATTCACACGGAGCATCTTTTTACCAAGAACATTTTTTATCTCCTCACCATTATAAAACTGTCAACCCAAATACATTTATTAGCACCCCAAATTAAAAAAAAAAAAACAGAATGACTCATTGCTATTTATTAGTTTGATATGTTAACTAGCAAAAGGGAAAAAATCCAGATGAATTAAGTTTGTGGAGGCTGCCTCCTCTTAATAACTAGCAAATCTTTGATCTATGTTAATCTCATGTTATTATAGTAAGCATGCACAACCATCATTCATCTCACATGAGCAAGGCACTCTTGTGTGTCATGATAGATGTTATCAAGAAGAAAATGAAGTCAAAGGTGGCTGTCAAGGCAGCAGGGTTTTGAGTGGAGAAGCTCAGAATGAGATTTTTAACTTGCAGAATTTGATGGAGGAAGCAAGGAAGTTTAATCAATCACTTTACATACACAGTACTTCATTGATCACCAAAAATCTTTCCTTTTCTAAATTTGTATAGAAAAAATCTTGCCCAGTTTACCAGGTAGAGGGAACTTACAAAGTAATCAACAGCAGTTCAGTGCACACATGAAAGAACAGAGTAGTTTGATATTGGAAAGGATGCCCTTCCATTATTCCTTTTAAATAGTATGGAGAAATGGGTTCTGAGCACAGCAGTAAATGCAGGGCATGAGACTGTTGACAGGATATTAGAAGGAATCCTGTGGTGGCAAAGTCAATGTAATTCTCATCACTCCATGGAAACAGGCCTATGGTATTTTATGAGCAGTGAGTACAAATAATATTCACTTTGGCTTTTAGCAGAGTAGTGACTGGCAAAAATACAAAAATTCTTTCTAAAACAGAAGTCAGAAAAAGGTGTAGTGGTCTTCCGTGGTTTTGTTTTGGTTTTCTTTTGTTTGTTTGTTTGCTTTTAATTTACCAGGCTATGCTAAAAAAACCCAAAATAGTACAATTAGAAGCATACTTTGCACTTGAGTTTCTTTTTTTTTCTTTTTCTTTTTTTTTTTTTTACAAGCCAATGTTGCATTACGGCATGGCACATGAAAGTTCTGACGTGCAGCAGGTAGTGAAGGCATTTCACTGTGTTGAAGTTAATCAGGAAAGCCTCTCTCTGACCATGACTGAGAGGAGTTATTGTCCTCACTGTCTGCGACAGATTCAATACAGATCGGACAAGTGTTAGACTGTGACTGTTCTCCTGCTGGCCCCCTGAGCGGTTCCTGCTCTGGCATCCTTACTCCAGAGCAGTGTTTGGGAGGTATTTGCACCAAGACCTCAGAACACACCTGTGCAGGCACAGGGGACTCGCTGAGTTTTGATAGCTGCAGGAAAGCAACTACAGCACGGCCACAAAGATCCAGCATCGTGATTGCTTATTTAACCTCCAGCGAATACAAATATTTATACCACGGTCTTCTGAGCTCATCCATCTATTTCCTATCCTGTCTTGTTGTTACCAAAATATTAGCACTGCGAGTTGCTACTATGCTATATTAAACTCCTTTGTAACCAAAACAGTAACGGCATTTGGATGCTAATTTGTCCTGTATAAAATGTTACACCTGCACGTTTTTGTTTTCTGGGCTTAGGGGTGAATATCTATATGAGAGCTGGTACTTTCTGGCCTCTTCTTTTACCTAATGTATTTCAAATTTTCAAACAATTCAGAGAGAAACTATACATAGGCAGAAGCATTTACATCCTGCTGGTAAGGGATTGGTTTCAGGTCTTTATTGAGAGCTTCAACAGAATGTAAATGGTACATAACTCTCACGGTACCCTGCTGCACAAGAACGAGCATCACCTATAACTACCGATTGTACAGAGGACGATCCACAGCAGAGTTCTCATCATATTAACACGTAAATGCCACCTGATCTTAAAAATCACAAGTACCATAGGATTAGTGTGACAGAAATAATATACTTTCAGTTGATTAGTAAATTAGAGGTCCACACATATATTGTGTTCATACTACTGACACGAACCCTAAAATTAAATTAAACAGGAATAAAGGTCTATATTTCGCCATAGATGCTTGAAGGTTTTTTTTTCCTCCTACATGGAGACAAGACTCCACCCATGTTAAAAAAAAAAAACAAACCCAAAAACAAACAAACCAAAACATCAATTCTCTCCTTCATTTTCCCACACTAATGCATTATTGACTACAATGTACCAAACTTGCACTTGCAGTCTAACCCACTATTACAGCACCTTGTATCAGTACTTTAAACATTGCTTAACAAGAAAAATATGTCAATATACAATGAAAGCTTTCATTTATGCTTTCAAATTGAGCAAACTGCCGCAAGCTATGTTGTAAATTACCCCCAAGAATGTTTAACTGGACAAAATAGAGAACAAATTTTAGTGACATTAGACGTGACTGGAGTCATAATTAGCAACACTTAACAATATATTAAGTTTATCTCCTTTCTATTCCGGTGACCCTTTCAGTTCTGAGCAATGTTTGCATACGCTACCATAAATCATGTCTCAGATTTGTCAACAAGCTCTGAGTACTTTCGTTATTTGTGGAAATTACAAAGTGAACTCCTGGTTCAAAAACTTTTTGAGACTGCGTTACAGGACAGGGTAGAGCTGCCTGATCTTGCCTTCACCCCAGTCTCTCTTGAAACTGAAAAAGAACTATAATTAGTGTCTGTGTAGAAGTCCATTGCTGCAATAACTGATGCTACTGACTGGTGGGGCCAGAGCAAACTGATCAAACCCGGGTACCAATGCCAAGTTAGCACGCTGCCTAAAGCACCTGTCAGGTCATGAGAGATTAGACAAATCTGATTGCTCTATCAAAACATTCATCTCAAATCTTGATTAGCAAACCTATTGAATTATGATTAATTCACAAGTATGCTGCTGACAGATAAGGTGCTTTATCTGACAATGTATAGTAGTCGCTTTGCAAAAAAGCTCTGAAGTTGCTGATAAAATAACCAGTATCAACTACCATGCACCGAGAAGGATAATGAGGCTACACACACCTTTTAATTTTATAAAGGCTGATCTATGAGAACTGAGCTTCAGCCACAGAAACATGGGAAATGGAGGGTAAAGGTCAGGAAATCATAGAAGTAAATGGCAGGAGAGGAGGTAAAACTGCCAAAGTTCAGAGCTGAAAGCTGCATTGGATGGGCTGGGGGGACTTCAAGGCATCCAGGACCAATCAGAAATCCAACTATCTCTGGCTTTGATAGAAAAAGCTGATTCTAAAATCATGGCACGTGGCCTCCACCTATTGCATCATCTTGATTTTACTGTCTTGTTTAGGAGTAACACACCACAGAACACAACGCTTGCGCGAGATGTGATGGCATCTGCTTTGTGCTTCCAGTGAATGAAGTGAGTGCTTAAAAACTGAAAATTGTCCTGAATACATTACACTAGGAAAAGGGACTGGCTTCAGTGTTACTAAAATGATATTAAAATATCATCTTGCATTATTTAGAATTTGTCATAAAAATAAACGATAAATAAAACAAATTATCATGTTTCTGCAGCTTTTCAAACTATTTTCAACAACCGCATTTTTCCAATATTCCAATGCCACCTCCACACACTCACTATGAATTTGTCCCAGGCTCAGTATATCATAACAGACCTTCCTTTACAGGGTAGAGTGAAAACCTACCAGTTTCAACTCAATTTTGCTATCCCAATACCTGCATGTGTACATGGATAGATCATTAGAAAGCTCCCCATTATTTGAATTTGCCGCACAGTCAGTGAAAAATAAGTACTGGAATATTTGGCGTGACTTAATGAAGAATCTACTTTCTCCGAGTCACTTGTTAGCTTATCCTGACCTAATAATTTTACAAAAACTCTAATGCACTATAATTATGTTTCTCCCCAGCCAGTATTAACCTTTCTGTGACTCTTTTTTCTTTCTTCTATCTCACACATATTTATTTATTTTACCTAGCCTCTGTTAATCAATGTGAACTGCAGATGGGGTCAAGGAAAGCTACTTCCTCCTTTGATAGCCTCCAATGCTTTCACTCCTGGGGATAAAAATGCTTTAAATGGAGTTATATTCTAGGAAAATCAATATATGATTACTGCAAAGATTTGTATCGATTGCCCTGTTGCATTGCAAAAAGGCTAAAGAAAAATTGCATGGCACATTCCCTTCATTTTCTACTTCATAGAACTTGCTGCAAATATTTTGAGCAAGTAAGTAGTGTTGGAAGTTTATTTAATAACCTAAACTTTTCTTCGTTTAATCCTGCTACTTGTATGTTTACTTTGAAAAACAAAACAAAAACAAAACCCCATAGACATCTCATTCATAATGCCTGAAATCAGAGAGCTACTTGTGATCCTGAAAAACAAATGTGTCACAGTAAATATCTAGCTGATAGCAGATCTAACTGATAGCAGTTTTACATATTTCACCAAAAAAAATTAAAATATTTTTATTACTTTACAAGAATTGTTCACGCTTCTTCCTAGCACTGACACCACACCAAGTGTTCAGGCTGGGACTTTTTTCCACAGACGACAGTGTTGGAAGAACTGGTGTTACTGACCCCGTTTCACTTCTCTTGATGTAACCAGAACTGGACTTGATCTGGCCCCAAAGTCCTAAGAACTGGCAAGACAACATCAACAATTATTTCACCAAAATAAAATAAATTCTCCAACAGAAACAGATGCTCGCTCTCTTCTCCTCTGTCTCCAAGAATTAGGTTCAAGTTTGAAGAGGATCTTATTAAAATTCTGTACAGGAATCTCCATTTTTTAAATGCATGCTTATTTGGCAAGAATGCCTGAATTGTTTTCAGACAATAGTTTCTGTAAACTTCTTGTTTCTTGTCTCACCTATTCTTTATTTACATTACATGGCATGCTATCCAGATATCAGACCATTGGTTTTACTGCTTGAAACATTAAACAAAGTAACACACCATGATACTTCAAAGTCACTTTGGATTATTGCATTTCACTGTTCATCAGTTTCCTGCAGGATAATATTATTTACCTCTTTGTAAATATTTAGAGATCTACTGCCAAAAAGTACTACAGAAGGACTAACACAATGATGTTTGTATCACTGAACATAAAATACAAATATGAAACTATATTTTTAAAAGTACTGAATTTGTACCAAAAGGTCCAAGCATTTCCCTGAATAGACACAAATTCTTTGAATGCTGTGAAGAAATAATATGAACTTGGAATTCACAACTATCTAAACTTACTGCTTTTATTTCCAAATTACACTTGTAAATCAGTTCATCTAGTTCTAGTAGCCTAATATTTAAAAAGAAGTTGCTCCTCAAATCCCTCCTGACTATTATCCAGATCTGATTATTTTCACATGCTCGAGTGATTCAAGTGTTGTCTCACAGTCATTTAACACACAGCTTTTCCTGTGGCTCTGTTAAGAAATAAGGAAAACATATAAAGAATGAAGTGATTTTTCAAAATCTGTTGGTGAATGTAAAGTTCCTCAGACTCTTACTACTTTCTCCAGTTTTACATATCAGTGGCTTTACAGTTTTATGAACACTTATTTCATACAAAGATCTTTTTAAAGCCTTTCTTTCTCTAGTCCACTATCGTAGAATTAGATCATCCTGCATAGGTGTTTTATGACCTTTGTCGTTCTTCTGTAAGTCTTCGCTTTTACCTTTGTTATGTCTTTTGCTTTCTGTTCCTCTCTCCATCCCTATCGTATTTCAGTTTTGAAGCAGTCCTGAGGATATCATACTGGCTCCTTCTGTTACTTACATTTTTCTATTTCAGGAATACTGTAATTTTTTTCAATTTCAATTACTTTAAAAGGTATTTCACGGCCTGCTTCATTACAGTAACGGGGAGAATTCTTCAGGCTTTTCTCATATTGCTCATTATCATTATTAACAAATTCCTGACACTAGGTTTCTTTTGTTAGTTCTTCGCAACTTTGTCTCTGTAGTAGGTGCTAAACATGCTACAAATTAATGCTAAACATACTCGTTAACTGAAAAAGCGACATCATTTATGTAAAGAAAGGGTAATACTAAGCCACATCCAGTTCATGAGACTAATACTCAGAAATTTTTCTTGTATAGATATACACATGCAGAAAAAAAATAAAATTCTGTTTCAGGTGGAGTTTGATAATTTGGATGTTTGGCCATTCAACTGTTCTGGTGGGAGACAGTAATGACTAGGAATAAGGTTTGTTGCTGGATTACGATTTATGTTAATTACTGGGGGAACGGAAGGTCCCGAGCAGCCTGTTTGTGTAATTGCACTTCTGACATTCCTCAAAGAGTGCCGGGAGAAACAGATAGGCAACACCTTCTCCTGGAATGCATATATAAGCAGAGTAAATACATACACGGTGCTTGAACTCCTGTGAAAACCTGTCTCCTTTAATGAGATTGTTAAATGGAAGGTGTTAATTGCTAAGCTTTGTAAACATATGAATCCTTCTATTTTCCCAATCTTTTTCCTGCAAGCCAATCTTACACCAGGCTGTGACATTGCTGCCCAGCCTCACACACCCGTGTTCGTGTCCTTGTCACCCTCCCTGCCTGTGACAGGCAGATGTCCCCACTGCCAGGAGCAGGGACACTAACACTGGTCTCCTGGAACAGTGTAAAATGTCCCACACTAGTTACACATTTTAGGATTAATATGGTTTGGAGTTTTTGGATAGGTGTTCTGTTAACAGAGTAATGCGTGGAACATGCACTAATAGTCACAAAGCTAAGGAGAAAAACAGGGAAATAACTCAATTCCTATTATGATATATTTAATAAACATATACAGGAAACACCACATGCCCTTCTCTGTAAAATGAATTATACTAGTCAGTATATTCACATATGCAGAGAGGCTTGCTCCTGATAAAAACAAGTAAAATATATGAGAACTTACTATATTTTTAATAATTCCACTTTTACCTATGGAAAAGTAAACAAAATAAATATAATTTGAATTGAACACTGCACATCCAGAATAACTGGCTGTCAAAATGCCCCTTAGATTTATTGATGGCTTTTACTAAACCAAATGGAAACCTATACATAACATTTCTAAACTGAGTTTCTCAGATTACTTTTCCTGCCAATTCATGTCCAATACAGCACATTGTTTTACAGGAGAAAACTCATTACCAGCAAAAAAGCAAATGCTTTTTATCTTCTACATCCCATTCTAAAAATTCCAGCCAAGTATTTACCATCAAATTTAAAAGCCTGCTATTAAATATTGCTAGTTTACCTCCACTTCATAACTCTAGTGATTAAATAATTTAAGATTGTACTTTTTAATAGGATAAATCTTTACTGAAGCCTAGACCAAAACCCTGGCTGGAGTACATGAGTATATTGTGCGAGATGTGAAGCTTAGTGCCGCTCTGGATCTCCTGCACACAGACAAGCAAAGATCCATGCCATGTGTCTACACCAAGTTTGTTGGTTCTAAAATGCACATTCCTACCTACCCAATGAAATAACGTCACAAAGAACAGTCTCAGTCCAGCTACTCCCAAAACTCCTGCAAAAAAATCAACCATTAGCTGATGTTAAATGTCTTTGTTCCGCTGAATTCTGTAGAACTATAGCAGTTGACTCTAGGTGAAAATGAACTAACTGCTCCCTTGTAAGGATAAGACGTTCATGATAAAGCACGATGTACAAAACGAAGAACAACACATTTCTGTGTTGGATGAACCCTCTGAATGAGGTCTGGATATGTTATGGTGACACAGTAAGCACAACCTCCGCCTCAACCCCTTTCCCATTCTAAAAAAGGTAGCAATTATCAGGCAAATCAAAGTATGTTTTAATTTGGAGATTTTCATACTTTGACAAATAACTACGCAAAGAGGCGGTACTTCCACTCTGCACTTTCAAACTGAATTGACGGTCACCCACAGATGCAGAGTCAATCCCACAGCAGAACAGTGTTTAGATCACGGCTCTGCAGTTACAGGGAATTCCCTGTCGTTTGATAAACACCAAGGACCGACCACAACACTGAGAAATGGTAGTATCTGTTACAGTAAATGTGATGTAGCCCACAGAACAGAAGGCAGAATCTCTTCCAGACATTTGGGCACCACTGCCTGGTCAGTGAAAGTCAGATTATCATCTCTATTAGAAGGGCTGTTAGGCTTTCACAAAATAAAGTTTCATTTTAATTAAACCAGATTAAAGATATCGCTTAAAATCTACAGTAATTATAACCAGGCAACCTTGCAAAATACCCTGAGTGCTAGTAAACAATTCCAGGAAAAAGGCCTAGATTTAAGAACTCCAATAAAACATACGTATAAATATAAACACATACACACACACATTTTAGTACTGCCTCATAAAAGGACTAAGTTAAAATTTAATATAGACTGAAATACATGGAAATCTAGATCCCATTTACTCCATACATATACAATTGCTATTCTTGTGTAATTTATGAGTAAAAATGTGTTTTTGTTATGTTCAGAAACAATTTCTTCCATGTACAAAACTGTAGTTTATTAAATAAACACAAACTGGGATATAATGGCATATATTTGTTTTCATTACAAGTAGTAACGCAATTTTTCTCTAAGGCTTCCTACATTAGCATTTCTCTCCATGTTCCAAATGCCTTTGAACTTTCTGAAGAGCTACATCTGTTAGCTCCCTTGTACACTGCCGAAACTTACCAAGTGAATTAACTTTTAATATAAATTGCTTTGTTCACTATTAAGATTGATGTGCGACACACTGTACTGTAAGTTGCAAACTGCAATTACAATTCGCTGCAATTATCTCTGGTTGTTAATAGCACAAGATAGCATGTCACTTGCTACCAAGTGGATAATTTATCATTCGGGGTTTTTTTTTTTTTTTTCTTCCCTTCATGAACTCTTGTGGTATTCCAAATGTATAATCTTGTTGTATTTATTTCCCAGTGGTCCAACAAAATGCACAGCAAGTGCTGACTAGAACAAACTAAAAGGCAGCGCTATTGACAAGCCGTCACTTGAGCAGTAATGAACACTCGGCCTCTGCTTTCACCTCCCCAAACTAACAGCTTTAATTTATGATAAAGCAAACGAGAGACAACCTCCAGTTTTATTATACCCTCAGTGCTGTTTCAAATAAAGTAATTAGAAGGTCAAGAGGCAGGTCCAGAAAGCCAAATACAAATGCAAGCCCTCTGCACTGACATTTTAAAAAAATCTCGACTGTTCAAAGAGTATTTTATCCATCCCTCTTCTACAGAGCAGGGCAAGGCAGTTTTTACCACCGTAACCAATCTGAAACAGTGTGGTTCGATTCTTTGGTGAGTAATTCAGCCCATATGTTAACAGATGTACCTAGCAGACAATGTTCCTTCCCCGGGCCTTTAATTTAAAAGAAAGGTACAGGTGAGTTTTAAAAACATGTTTTTGCAACAGAAATTTTCACTTGAAAGTAGGCTGTTTTGTTTTGTTGTGGGTTTTTGTTTGTTTTGGGTTTTTTGTTTGTTTGTTTCTGTTTGTTTGTTTGGGTTTTTTTGCTCCTCAGGAGAACAAGAAATTTCATGGGATACCATAAAAAAACCAGGAGTGAAGAGAATTTGAAGAGAATAATAATAATAAAAAAATATTGGAAAGGTGAGCTTAAATCCTCTAAAAGCTGATTTATAACTTGACAAATAAACTATTCCTAGAACTGCTGAAAAACCAGTTTTTCTTGAATGTTTGGACCAACTGGAATAAAAGCACATAAATATATTTGGTCTTTGGAGTATTGTTATATAAATATTTACAACTAGAGACAGATAATTATGCTAATGCAGCATGTCTCCGTTTTCATTATAAGATATCATCTTGAATTTCAATTTCAGTCAAAAGAATCTCATAACACCTCAGAAGCTAGTCAAAATTGTTCCTCAGCTAGAGACAAAGAAATCTACACAATTAGGCATTCTTATTAGGCAGCCGTATGTCTTAAGCTACATCAAAGGATACTCCAATGTGTAACTACGGTTCTGTTATTTGTTGATTGGAAAATTACTTCCCATTAAGAAACTGTTTTTGTTGAGCCTTTGATGAGTTGTCTTAGACAAGCTTCACATCTTCAGATAAATCACTGAACTCCAGCCAGGTCTGAATAAAAGGCAGCAGCTGTTTAACACAGATCAACAGTTTAGGAAAGATAAATCAGAGTCTAAATGAAATAGTCCAGGGAACTGAGTCAGAATAGGGGCGTTTGCATGGCCAGCGGGACAAAGCCCCTGCTCGTCACTAGAGCGCGGGTGGAATACACGCTAGGAATTTTCACTATACCTCAAAGATGGAACTTTGTCACATCAAAACATTGTTGTTCCACCAAGGATTTATGCAAACACCTCTCCACTGACACTGCCGCCTCAGGAACTTGGCACCAAGATTTCCTGTAATGCATTCTTGTAAAGCTATCAAGTCCTTTTGTTCAGATTTCCTTAGCTAAATATCACGGCAGAATTCATACACAGAGGTTTATCTGACTACATCCAGAACTAGAGTTCTCCACTACTGGTATGATTTCTACGAAGCACGGACGTTTGATGAGTTTAACATACACAACAAAAAGTGCAGCTGAAGGTCTCCAAGGGTATGCACGACAAAACCACCAGGACTTTGCAAGCACTTGTGCATCAGAGGATTTTTTAGCCGTTACTATATACTGTATTTGGGTAAGAATGTCTTACATACTTAATGGACTTCTAATTAAGATTCTGTTATATCATTTTTCTCGAAGTAATTTTTGCTCTATCATGGCACATTCACATAGCAAGTGCAATTATACTTAATGACATAGGTGGTGCAAATGTGTGATTATATAATTAGAATATGCAGTTATGCTGTGAGGGTCCTTGTGGAACTGAAGAAACCCCAGAAGATACCAAACACATACATGAGATAATCAACATAGCTCAGCAACCTTCACTTTAGTTTTTACGAAAAATACCAAAGGAATCAGAGATTTTCTTAAAACAGCTGTTCAAATAACAAACCTTTATATAAACTACTATAAGAAACTTCCACTTTCCCTCTTCCATCGTTTCTAACAGTGATTTAAATGTTTGTAGTGCTGACAGGGACTGAACAACTACAATGAAAGCAGAGATGGAGTTATATGGACATCCTGGTGAACAGGAATTCCCTTCTCTTTCCACATCATAATTACCAGTCCTCCATCACCGATGCAGGTACCTGTTATTTTAATTCAATTATTTGGTCTAATTGTCCAAATGTACACATCCTGTTTTCTCACAGTATGATTCGGTTATACACAAACAAGCAACATCACTCCAATAAATCCAAAGCAGTAATGACAAGCACTTTGAACTGTGAAGTTTTGTCCTGGCTTATATGAAAAGTCTGAAGCTATTTTACTTCAGACTGAAGTCTGAATCCCTCACGACTCCACCGTTTTCCCCTGGTAATGGTCTTCGGGGTCTATTTCCTCAAACCGGTGTTTACTGTACAAGGTTAAATTTCTTTTTCTCTATGCTGTGTACTCCCACCATATATGTAGTGAACCTGCTTTCTTCCTACTTCACAGGTCGCCAGCACCTGCAAAGATCACTTTGTTTGTCACCTTCTCCCACAAGACACTCTAACTCCCGAGCTCCCACCTTCGCTGTACCCTCAGGGTAAGTCGGTTCTTCCCTCGGACGCAGCTGAAGTGGATGGCTGTCCCTTTGCTGTCCCCTCTCCTGCTTCCATCTTATGTTTACTACCTCTCTTACTCAAATGGGTCACACATACTGAATACAAAACGTCTGTAAACCTCTTATAGAAGCTTAAAAAATAAATACAAAATACATGTATCATGAAGTTCAGGATGCAGTAAAGAAACACCAGATGCCTCTCCTACTCGGTGTATTTTCAGACTGACACAGTTGACGTCTATGTATGGCAGGCAAAAAGTAACTGAAATTGTGAACTTCAACAGGTGGCAGCAGGTCGGCGTGTGAGAGAATAGAAGAAACTGAACCTTTGAACTAAACATCTTAAGAACTCTTCTTTGTAGCATTACCTGCTGAAATGCCATCCAAGCTCATCCAAGATTCAAACCAGATAATATTCAGTGTTAAGCATTTCTTTAGCAAACCTTTGATGGGTTCTCAAATTTATGACCTTTTGACAAATGGACCTTATGAGGATCATTACAAGATATTCTTTTTTGAAAATCATTCATTCCCTGATTCAGATGCAGCCACTGCAAAGCGAAACAGCGGTTACCTCCAAACTACTGCTCAGATTGTTAAGCAGTAGAGGAAGTACAGAGGATATAAGGAAATCTGTGAATCAGTGAAAGATGTTGGTATGCAAGAGTGAAGATATCCCAGCTGGTCTCCTGCTTCAGCTGGTTACCAGAGGGCCAGGAAGAAATTAGTCTCAGACATCAGTTGCAAGAACACCTGGACATTAACCTGGGGCACCAATGCCCATATGAACAAGGTAATCTTTGTTTTCTCACCAATACATCTAGAAACTAAATTACTATTAAAAAAAAAAAAATTCTTTCTCCCAAGTGTACTTAAATCACTTCAATAAAGAAAAAAAAAAAGGAAATATTTATGAAAAGGGTAGGGAAAAACACAACAATAGGCTTTGCTCTAACTTGGAGATACAAGTGAAATAAACTGCAATAACACCTCTGGCTGCATTGACAGAGGCACGAAACCCAGGGCTGTGGGGACAAACTCACTGGAGAGTCTGTATCTAATTTATTCATAGTAAAGACAAGAATAAATAGTTGATGCTTTCCTCAAGCATTGGGCTTGTTGGGTGAACGTGGAGCACAATGTAATGGAGTTTGCTGCTTGGACAGACTGAACTTCTACACTGAATAATGACAAATAAAAACTGTGTTGTATTTTGGCTGAAGATTATACTGGTTCTCAAAATCAAAACTATGCTGCATTTTGGCTCGTGGCCTGTACCTTCTCTTATTCAGAGATCTTGCCTTGGGATACAGAATGAAGACACGGTTTGTATTTGCATATTTAGATCATCCCCCAAAAATGCGTATTGCACAATTTCCATAGACATTTACAAAATCTCACATATGGCTATGTAGAAACTGTTAGTGGTGTGTGAATCATATTATATTTGGCAGCACTGGCATTTAGACTGCCAAATACCACCCAGTTCCAAATACAGGACTAAACCTCTGTTTCAATACTCCAGCAGACTCTGCCCTTCAGAAATCTTCAAAAGGAAATGCTAAAGAATTCACTAATTGCCGTTTCCCCTGTATACAATGGCTTTTTCAAAGAAAAACTCAATATATTTTTCAGAAGATATTCTCCTTACAAGACATTTGACTGCTTTGCAAGCTAAAATAAAGATGATGTTATTTTATTTATAAAAATCTTACATTTGTCATCTGGTTCTCTGGGGGCGGGGAAAAGTAGAGTCATTTCTACTCCCATACCAATATACATAAAGAAAAATGCACTTGCCACTCAAACTGGAAACAAGGCTGATAAAAATAATTGTTTGCAATGATTACATTAAATTCTTAAATTGTTTTTATTAAACTGTCAGTGCAATTTAGAAGAAAATTCAAATTCCACTACAAAATCTGGCATGAATCTGCTTGCCAGTTTATTTTTTCTCTAGTATTCTTGGTCTGTGGGAGTATTTTCACCCTTCTGGAGGCAGCCAGCAGCATCCTGCCTCAGCTTTTGATGATGCACATTCTGTCTGCTCGGTTCGTATGAACAAATTGTTGCAGTAAAAATCTACATCGCTGTTGAAGAGGTACCCTCCCCTCTTAGAGAAGTAGGAAGCTTTGGTAATATGTGTACAGACCAGGGAAGGGAATGAAAGGAGAAGCAGCCAGAAATCCTCCACAAGCTGGAGAAGCCAGAGAAGCTCACTCAGAGACTCAAATTTTCAGCTAGAAACCAGCTAAATGCTCCTTGTTCCTCAAGTCAGGTACTGGTGCTGCTCGTCAGCTACAGAGCTTCCCGAGCAAAACCTGCGTTACTGAAGTTGTAAAAGTCCTAGAATGGTATTTTTCCAGTGAAAGATTCAAAATCCAGAATTAGTTTTACATAATCACTTGCATTTTCAAATAACTAGTATTTTTTTTTCTACTGCTGATGTCTGCAATAAAACGCACAGCGTATTTTACATTCCTACAATAAATACTATTTTCTCCCAGTTAGTGTCAGCACTCAAGCCGGTCTTTGGCTGTCACCACTCAAAACTATATACTGGGACTGCTAAAAGTCCATTGGGGTTTCATGGCTATATTTGGATGACAGCAAATTTGATCACTATCTCATACAACCACATGCCAAGTATGGAAACACATATTTTGCAAAGTTGCCAAAGGTAGCCAATATATTCTTAATGTGCAATTCTATGTCAGTTTTCTTTTGTATTTTGAATCAGTTTTAACCATCGACCTTCAGATGACATGGAACAGAAATACTCTTCTCTGACACCAGATTTCCTTACTCTGGTAATGCAATACCAATCCGACTCCAGGCAGATAGTGGATAATTCCATTTTTTGGGTCAGCCTTCATTTGCATGTTACACACACCCTAAAGATGTATATTTTATCTCTCAATCAGTTCATATTGGTACATGAAAGACACTTCCTAGAAATTCTTTGCTACAGCTTCTGATTCATGATGTATTTTATGGGAGACATATTTTAGGTTGTATGTCCTTTGATTTCCCACAGAAACTAATAAATAATCAACAAAAATATGATTAAAGACATTGCTTGAACTCTCAGCCAAAATGAATACTAGGCTAGTTGAAAATCTTTCTGATCCAAATCTGTTTATCTTAGAAACAGAATTCTAACTTAGGTTTTAAAAAGCATGATGAAGGGTTGAGCTAAGTTTTGACATGATATTTTCATATTCAAAATATCTCTTGAAATAAGAGGGAAAGGTTATGAAACTTGAAATTATAGGAGGTTGAAATAGAGCTTAACAAACTAGAAAAAGATCTATTTATATATAATTGAAATTCTCTTAACCGCCCCCCCCCCCCCAAACAAACACACACCACCACCTTTGAAAACTTATTCAACCAGTACTTAATGTGTTTTTGTGAACACTGCTTTAAGACTTTGTTTAGGTAACTATAAGATCATGGCC
Organism: Caloenas nicobarica; assembly: GCF_036013445.1. Lineage (NCBI taxonomy): Eukaryota > Metazoa > Chordata > Aves > Columbiformes > Columbidae > Caloenas > Caloenas nicobarica. The sequence continues at coordinate 6,143,871 of NC_088253.1, read as the reverse complement.
AACAATAGATTGAAAATATTCCAACTTATGTCTGACTTCCAGAATCAAGAGGTGAGGAAAAACTAAAATTAAAACTTAAAAATGAGTCTTTCCTGTAATTCAATTCTCTGTAAGTCCATCTGTTTATCTAAACCTCTATTCCAAACTTCCCAAACATATTCAACAAATTAGGAAGTGGGCTGATATTTTATTTATTTTGAGAATATACACAGGGCTTCTTCCTTGTCTAAACTTGCCTTTACGAGTATAGGAAAAACACAAAAGACCTAGTTAAAGAATATAATTTATCAAAACACATATGACCTCTAGTCTTTTTAAAGAATTATTTATTTTCACAGGGCCAAACCTGAGATACTTTTATAGATCAGTTATTGTTATCTGTAAATGTTTAAGATCTGATATGTGAACCTTATATTTTGTCATGGAAGAACAGTTTTAGCTCAAGGGACCAACATCAACTAAGTAAACAGAAGTGGAAGCATCAAAAGAAAGGGATTCTTTGGAAGAAGCTGAGAAGTACTAATTACAACTTTAGCTGCTTTCTTAAAAAAATATTGCTAAGTAACTAGTAACTATTTAAAAAGTTTGTTTTACAACCCGGTACAATAACTACAACACTTGATAGACATATATTTTTGTCAGTTCTATATTATGCTTTTCTACTTAGCCAATTTAGCCATTTTAACACTTTGGAAATAATTACTAATTACTTAAATATTTAGTAAAGATGATAACAAGTGTGATTTAAGTACATTTGGAAAAGAATTGAAAATGTACAAGATGACCATTTTTTGAATAGTAATTTTTTAGTTAAAATAAAACCAATGTTAGTGCATTGGATATATATATAATCTTTTATTTTGTTTTTTAATGTTGGGCAAGCATTTGAAACTTGTACCTCAAGTCTTCTTATATGTCAATTTATTTAAATGTTAAAACAGGAAAATCAGCTTTCCTGCATTTTCAACTCTCAATTGGTTTCTCAGCTTTGAATGAATTAGTCACTGAACTGAACCATAATGAAGAAAAAACTCTGCGTGCGGCTGCTGCCAAACGCAGCCGAGCAGTTCAGCAGACTGGCTCCAGGTGTTTAACTCTTTTGGCCTCTTGTTTTCTTTTAAAACTTCAGCCGTAAACAAGTGCTGCATCAATTTTGGTAAGTCTGTATGTCAACACTGTCATGTTTATTTTTACACAATTATTTTTCAACAGAATGATTCAAATATAAACCTCAGGTTTTATTCAGTTTCTTGCATCAATTTTTCTTTTTTTTACCTACTCTAATTTCTATGTAGCATATTTAAACTTGCCTTTATATTTCTTAAGAACAACATGGACCTTTACTTCACTAGACAAAACTGCTTTCCCAGAGCTTTCTCTGCCAGCCCTGCCCAGCGCTTCTGGCAGATCATTCTCGCAGGAAATTTTACGACTGAGGCAGGAAACCCTCCTTAACTTTAAAATTTAAGGGAAGATCAGAAGCAAATTTTACTTCCCAAAAGCCTCTGCAGCAACTACACAAACGTGAGCCCAAGCAGATCAGCACTCCGCCTCCGTCCTCAAAGCCGTGTAGATGTGGTGTGGAAGCAACGCGTCCGCCACCCGATAAACCCCAGACGCAGTTACTCAGTGCTGCACCCAGACAACTTTCTCTGTTCATGGTAACGAGCTTTAGCAGTTTAGAAATCTCGGTGATAAAAAGCAGATGCCCAGAAAAAAAAAAAAGAAAATCTTAATTCAATTTAGAAGAGAGATGTATCTCTAACACATGACCTAACACAGAGGGCTGGGGCTGTTTTAACAGAAGCTGACAATGATTGACTTGTGTCACGCTTCTGAGTGACAAAGTTTGCACATAATCAGTAGGAACTAGTCATCTTTCGACCCTTGTTTATTTTGATTGAAAGTCAAAATACTAAAAGTTCACAAGCAGGGATAATGCAGTGTTCCCAAGAACTGCATTTTACCGACATTCCTGCATTCTTAGTAGCCTTTTCACCTGACTCGAAGCAACCATATTCTCAAAAAAGGTTTTAAAACCAGTGCAGAAAAGCTCTGAAAACAGTACTCAACTGCGCCGCACTGTTACGATGCTCTAAAATATACAGAGCTGATTTTCTTTGACAGAAAGGACATAGGCCTAATAGAAATGCTTTTGTTTTCCGTCTTCTGTGCAAACATGGTACCTTTTTTCCTCATAGTCCATAGAGGACATGCAAAATGATTTTATAGACTTCCAAATAAATTTTGCAAAGGAAATGTGAGGATTTAGGTATGCACAGTAAATACAACTCTATAGTCAACAGTTTATGCCTTTGAAATGTTTTCATTCGTTATATAATTTACAGGAAAAATCAACAGCATTGAAACACTGTCACAACATTATCCGCTATTAAAAAAAAAAAAAAAAAATCTAGCATTACTGAAAGATGATCTGACATTTGCCCTTAAATGAAGAACACGAGCAAGTTCCACAGCTCCTCCTGAAAGGGCATTCCTAACAGGGGATCTCAACCCAACCTCAACGCACAGACACATTTCACTAAAAAAATCTTGTGATTACTGGTGGTGTTCCTGACATCCTTTAAACATAATATGCCAGCATAGCGCAAACATATCATTTAGCTTGTGAGGAAATGCGATTTTAAATATCCCTTGTGCACGGAGGCTGGAGACATCTATTCTCCCGTCAATGCAAGCTGCTAACTGACGCTCGCTCCTGTTTCGGGAAGAGAGGGATTCCTGAATGAACTGTGAAATTCCAGCCGGAGCCACCAAACCAGAGCACGAACCATATAAAAACTTGGCCTCCTTTAATGCAAACAGCCTCTAGTCCAGAATTCAGAATAAACTAAAAACCGAGCAATTAAAAATTACAGAAAGCACAACTGTCTGTGCAACCTCGGCAACAACTCTGTAGGTTGCTTTGTCCCAAAACCATGTAAACTAAATTTTAAATAAATATTTCTCTCTCAATGGCAGTCCTTTGTGCACATTTCATATCGCTTATGGTATTTAAGAGCAAAATATCAACAACATTAGGTGTTGATCAGGTACAATCAGCGCAGAACTGAATGACACATCGGCGCACACAAGCACCAAGGTAACTTCTGTGAAGTACAAAGAGGCTAAAGGATCTCCTAGCAGAGAATAGAAACACTTGAAATAAATTGATTAAAAAATATTTTTGTGCTACTTCTACTCAACAACTAAGCGTATAGCAAAACGTGTATTTTCAGTTTTCTGTCTAAAAATAGTCCCTTACGAACCATTTTTAACATAAGAATTTAAAGAATTCAACTTTACCCCTAAAACTCTATACTTGCAAATATTTAAAACAGCATGCATCCCACCAACAGTTGTATAGAGTTGAGTTGTAATATAGTGAGCTGAAGATAAAGCTGCTGCAGATGTGCAAATTAGCACAGTGTTAATTGAACATCTATTGTACACTAAAAGGGATCTGAAGGTGTGAGTTACTGTGCGTAAGTGATGAACGTCAATGATGAGCCCTATAAGTCATAGTCAAACTAACCTTTACTTACCTATTGTCTGCTTATAAGAAGGATTAAAAAAAAGTCTTTTCAGTACAGAAATGTCTACTAACATCTCATAACAACAGAATTAAAAATATAACAACTAAACCAAATGAATATACAAATATATTTACTGATTCCAAATAGTAACATTATTTCTTCCTATGCTCCTCCATTTTGATTTGTTAACTTAAAAAAATTATTCTGGCATACTATAATAAACACTTACACATCACAAACAGAATATATACAAATACAAATGCTGACAGAAATGCCAAGGATGCCTGGTAGCAAGTTTTTGTTGACAGTTTCTCAATGAAACCAGGCATCTAAAATTCTAATCCTAAACCAGACACAACCAACATCTATTTCTACAGAATTAATCTCTAGCTTGCATCTTATTTTCTGTAAGATTATTAGGTCACTTCCTCAGAAACACGATACGTACATTATCTATAATCCTAGACATTATTTGTGGCTCTGCACCTAAAACAAGCAAAATCTCTATTGAATTCCTGGGTCTGCTGTAGTTAATAGCAAAGTTCTCACAGGCATCAATGTGGCCCTATATTTCTTCACATCAGGAAACTTAAACGATGCAAAATATGAATAAAAATAGCAAGCTTCAATGAAGACTAAAATACAGGGCTACTGCCTGAATCACATTGCCCGTTTTGAAGATAAAAGCCTGAATAGCACCTAGGGACAGTGAACAAGCTGCATGGGGATGTGCAGCATCACAAATTCTCAAGCAAAGGCCGTGAATGGATTTGTGCATCTTAAATCTCATTATTATTCACTCTCAAATCAACGTTACTATGAAGAAACCAAAGCATCCAGTTTATTTAATACAATCCGCCCTATTTCTACCACATACTGTCCTTCGGAAAAAGTCTGGTTTAAAATTTTAACAGCTAAAAAAGACTAATTACTGCATTTATAAAAGCTATTTAATAACTATATTAGCAAAGAGGAAAAAAACCAAAAAGTTTTTGTGATGACCAGTGATCATACACTCCCTTCAACCGCAGCCACTCCTGTCTCCAGTATACAAACTATTTATCTCTGAGAATTCTTTTTAGCCTGCGTGAACATAGTTAACTGTTCGACTTGTTTTGCAAGTTGCCTGTAATTGCTTTAATGGGAAAAAAACAGTGATAATTAAATTATCATACAGATCTCCCAACTGTGTTGACAGTTTCAGTAAGAGGAACATCACATTAAAGTACAATTTCACAGCCCAGAGTAAACCACAAACAAACCCTGGGAAATTGGCCATGTTGATACTAGCAGTGAAAGCTGAGTAAAAATATTAATGTAATACAAGGTAAAGTGCTATAGCAAAGTGACAACTATCCTTCTATTTTAATGATTATTTTTAGAACCAGACAGAGAGAAGAAAAATATCTACCGTACTGCTTTCGTAAACCAATAACACAGTAAATTCATACTCCTTTAGTATGATGCCAAAATGAATATTTTTCTTTAAATTTTTATCACACTGTGAATTTGGTAGGGATCATTCTGCCTATGCCATTTAGATTAATGCCATCATATCTAGACTTGCTAGAGACAGAACTGAGTTCTTCATTGCCAAATATCTCCAATCATGCAGCACTCTATGACGACAATCCCTTTGTTCCTTCGGAATGATTCCAGACAGCAGGAGAGCATTTCTGGAAGTTTACAAAATACTTTTTAGTCGTTCTGATTTTCATTTGTCTCATATGGAAGTGGATTTGGGGTATATGGATTGCTGGGTCTCTCAACAGCATCTTTTTTCCTCAGGCTGCTTTACCCCTCAGCCCTGTTAGAACTTCTGGGCACATTTCAGAGCTGTACTAGGTGAGCTCAGATAACAAAATCCTATCACTTAGAGAGAAAATCTACACACCAGATTCCCACCTTTAAGACTTCTTGACTTAGTCTTTAACATTTCTTTGTTCCCCCTCCCAAGCAGGCTAAGCTAAAGAAACCCATGTCCCAGCTTCTCATTCTCTAGACCACGAATCTCCAGATAAGTCCACACGTTTTCTCAAAGACACAGGTAGTGACTCTGATATGCTGCTGATTTTAAATGAAGGCTGAATTCTTATGCCTATGGCACATGCTTTTCAAAAGGGAGATGTATTTCCGATCTTATCTTCAAGAACGACCAGCATTCTGACGGACTCGAGAGCCTGCGCCAAGAGCAGCGAGCGCGGAGCCAAGTCCTGGGGGACGGAAAGTCAGGCGGGTGGAATTCAAGGTGACTAACTGCCCACGTTGTGCTGCCAGCCAGCACGTTCCAAAAATAGGACACTGCGCTGGCTAGGGAAGGGTTCAGTTACAGCAGACAGAGGATATTACCAGCACAGTATATGTCAGCTGCTATTAGTCTCTACCAAACCCTACTTAGGGCCAAGCATTCAAAGACCACCCCTTGGTTTTGGGCCAGAAGGTTTAACCCCACAATTCACTGCTACCGCAAAATTTGTGGTGTACACCAGGAGGTTGTCAAGACAACATTTGCAAATGTGCTTACAAATCAAATAGTTTCATTTGCAACTCCCTTCACTGCAAGTGCAGAAGCACTAGGCTACTGATTTTTATTGCATATTTGCAGTCAGCTGTGGAAGCAGCGCTTCCTGGAGGAGAAACTTCATTTAAAACTTGCTCTTTCTCATGGTAGGTGAAACAAAAAGCAAAATGAGGCCACTGGCAATACTTGTACTGTCCTTCAGAAGCATAAAGAGCCTCTTTGACACCAAAATACTCCCTCCCCACACATATACAGACAAATACATATATGTACATAAACATACATGTGCATAAACACTATCTATGTAGTTTAAGACAACCTTAGCTAATGTGATTCTGATTGCCTTTCCAAATGTCGATATAGGACATGAATTTTAGTTCAATCAGTAAGAACTGAGGCTTGCCAACTTGCCTAGCCTAGAGGAGTGTAAGCACTGCCACTAACCAGGGACACATTTTGCCTGCCTTGCCCCTGCATGCGCTAAATGCCAGCGGTCACCTCCTGAGGAAAATTGCTGAGGCCCTTCTCTGTACATGCTAACAGCTTTTCGAGCTACACACAATTCTGCTGGGAAAAAACAGGTTTGAAAGGCACAATGAGTTACCTTTATTCAAACATTTTCTCACACTTACTAGCACATAATAATATTCGAGTTAAAAATGTGCTAGTACAAAGTCTACAAAACACGCTTTGTAATTTGTGTAACCGAGACTGTGCTGCCTAAAGATTTTGTGCACCTCCACAGGCAGACACCGAGATGTCAGTGGTACGTGCGTGATGTCCCTCCAGCCAACGGACTTGACCCCAGAAACCCAGGAGGTGCTTTCAGGCATCCAAAGAGCACATACCCCACCGCACACTTAACAGCCTTTGCGGTCTCAAGGAGATGAGCAAAGACACCGGTCATTTTGGCCTTTCCTTCACTTCCCTCTCCTTCTCACTCACAAAACCACCAAATTTACACTTTTTTTTTTTTTAAAGTACATGAAGTACAACTAAAATCCAGACAGGAGAGATCTGTCCTCGAAGTCTTTCTAAATGGTTCAAATGTAAGAACTATGACCTCTCCACATTTAACAGCACGGATTCCACTTCCAACGATGCTAAACACTAGTCTTCGAGACTTCAAGTTATTGGAAGCTTAATCTAATAATCAAAAACTATTATTATACTATTAGAGAAACATCTGTCAATTGTGTTTATAGTTTTTAAGAAACTATGCGTTAATGAGATGCTATGCTTTGTGATCAGACAATGCCCAGTAGATTACGGCTGTGCCCTACAAATCTTGCCATTATAACGTACAAAGCACAGCCTTTACATTTTATCACTCTTATAAAACATTCGACAAGATTTTCTTTCAAAAATAACACTTTTTTTGGAATGGAGTAACAGCAAAAAAAGGACACCTTCTTATCTGACATCACAGTACTACCTAAATAAAACAGATACTGAGGTTCACGTTAACATGATAAACATTTGAAAAACAGAATTTGATTATTTCAAGGGTCTTAAAAGGTTTTTTGAAGAGTGAGACATAAAAGAAATAAAAATGTAATATAACCACTCTTCTGCTATAAATCACTGAGCTCCTTTTCCCAAATCCATTAATAAAAACAGTGATTGTATTTCATGTTACAGTTATCTACAAAAGACCATTCTTAATTGCTCTTAAGGCATCATGTTTTATTTTAGCCAGGTTCACATTTTATTATAGAAGACTAATGGGGCACGGACTCCCAGCAGAACTTATTTTAAACCTCGAGCCACTCAACTATAAAAAGGGTATAAAAATAGTTATAGAGGCAAAATAAAAATTAAAAACTATAGCTAAGCTTTCAGATTTACAGGTGTAATAAAATGTCTCATAAACTATTGCTTTCATTCCAAAGCTTTGTCGTAAGAACACGCAAAATCTTTCCCCCTTTCAAAAGTGTATGTTCAAATGTTAAATTTTTCTGGTTTCATTTTTAGTTTATAGTCTTGCTTGGGTACATGTAATTTTGTAAAATTTATTGCTATTTCATTAAATATCCTTGCTGATCAAAATGCAAGAGTGAAGAGAAGGAGAACTATTACAGGATAATAGTAATAACTTAATGGCATTTCTTGTTAATGAGGTAATAAGAGGCCTACAGGCTTGCTGCTTCAAAGTTTATTTAACCAAACTACTTTCGTTATTATCTTATTAAACAGAACCCTCAAGTTGTCATTGACCTAACAATAATTCAAAGACCTACTTGGTTCACTTATAAAATTAGTTAAGGAATCAAATAATAAGTTAGAGCGAAGAACCTATATAACCTCATTATATTAGACAGAGATGACATCGCCTGTATGTAGTATTGAGTTAGCGCAGATTCCAGACAACGGCATTGCTGTGCTGTTTGCAACAAGAAACGACTGAAATCCTCATCATTTAAAATATGTAAGTATCTTCTAGATCAAAGAAATTAGCACTTATCCTTTAAAATTCTAGCTCATTTATGCGATCTTGCCCACTTGCTTTTGCTTATTAGTTGTAGCCGTACACCATTCCATTTTATGTCTGAATTGATGGACTGATCCTACTGATGTAGCTGAGCTGCAGTGCCATTACAAGTTTCTTGATAATGAGGACACAATTTGAAAAATGTCTTTTTAAAATAAAAAATCAAGTTAAAATTTCTTGTTGCAGTGGAAAGTGATCTGAACAGTCAGAACTACCCCAGGCTTGTAGGGGCTGGATTTCTCTATGTATTTCCTAATTTTTAATCTACTGTTGTAGCTTTTGAGGTCTATAACGAATTCCAAAGGTGGTTTGTTTTAATGGCAAAGACACATCTTCTAATGGCCAGCATGGTTTACCCGTCAAAGAGCTGCAGAAATAACACTATTGTCCAAAATGGCAATAATAAGGGAGGCAGAGAGGGGTAAAAAAAAAAAAAAAAAAATTCTACGAGATTGAGTGTACATGTGTACATTAATATTTTGGAACCTTCTGGTAGCAAAGAAGCAAAAGGACTTGGCTGAAAGTCTACTGCTGGCAAGGTGCACAGTTACCCAATGGTTTTTGCTCAAGTCTAACTAGAAATTGTGGTTATAGCCATGGAAGCACCATCTCTTCTTCACGGAACAGACCAGTTCTTCAGGACGGTGCTACAACACTCAGTTTTATGTGATACTTCAGCAGGCTGAAGTCTGCTAAAGATAACAAATTTTCAGGCTGAAGGAGCTTTGTAAGTCTGTATCATGTGAACTGAGTGTATTTTCTCTAACTGTTCTGCTCCATTTCTGGTTGTACTAGAATTAACCAAGGCAAATTACTCATGTGGAAATATTCTTATTTCCTAGGTGAACAGTAAGTCCTCCACAGAGAAAACCACTTCATTATGCACATACGCAAAATGACTTGTGCAAAAATGTATATGCAATAGATATCTCTATTACCCCAAGATATCAGCAGCTAACAGGTTTATTTCTAATTCCCCATCACACTTCCCTGCCACAAACACTTTTAAATAGAGGAATCCTGAACTGGCTTGGGTTTGTTCCCAGCAGGCATACTTGTAAAGATAAAAATAATAAGGTTTTTTTTTTTTTCCCCTGCTTACTCCCTGTTTAGTAACACGAAGGGCTAAGGAAGGAATGGAATGTTTAGCCCAGCACCACGGTCTGATCTTGGAGAAAAAGACGACAAGAGCATTCAAGCAAAGTAACTACATTCCTATTTCTGGGTCTAAATTTCCAAGCCGGGTTGTCTTTTAATGTCTCGTTCTCAAAGTTTTCCTACTCTTAATCCTTCTTGCTAAAAAATTGGGGTTTTTTTTTGGTTTTTTTTCATCCTGCAGCTTTTGGCAGCAAGTGGTATGTAAATGTTCAGTAGCCCATCTGAACCCTGTTTCAGAACAAAACAATTTCAGTTCCTAAGTGTCTGAATTACTTTAACTAAATCTGAGGATTTACCTATTGAAGCTTGAGCAGCTCCCTTTCAACTCTGAATGAAGGAAGAATTATGAGACTGGAGTTATTCAATGAGAGCTGTCTGTCCTGGCACTTAATCAAAGGGATTAGGATTTGGAAAGAAAAGCCTACAGGTGATCCTCCAGGAAGCATACCAAGCAGTTATCAAAAACATACAAGTTCAAAGCAGCTCAATTTTCATATGTTAAAAGTATTTGGATGAAGCCTCGGGCTTGTTTCTAGGTGAAGAATTGTGTTAAAGCTGTTTGTACTTGCATACTTAGTAGACAAGGGAATGAAATAGCATGTGGTGAAGCAGTACTGGGTCCATCTAACCCTGATGTAACACAATAAATCAATCTTGTTCTGTTAGTGAAACATGATCTGATACGGAGTCCAGGTTTCAATGCTCTTTCCTCACTCTGGCAGTTGTAACAGACACTCTTTTACCTCTTCATCCAAGAAAGCTGCCATAACACAAAGGGGAAAACGTTACAAGCTACACTGAGTGCTTTAATAATTGTTATTAATCATGTAGCTATGTTCTCCCCCACCACACAATATTTTGAATTTAAAATATATTCAGTATCTTTAGTTTGTAAGACTATTTTTAAACTACTAAAATACTAACGATCAGAGATCTGTCTTAGCCAATTAGAGGTGTCAATAATCAAAGTTAATGTTGAATCATAACCCAGCTACAATGATTTTATTTACCACAAGCATACACACTGGCATAAAAGGGCAGGCGAGAGACAATGAACAGCATGTTCCATTGCCCTGCCAAGAGAGGAAAGAATGTGAGGAGCGGAGTTGGAGCAGCTCTGGATTCAGGACAAAGTCCTTCAGCGTTGAGAGCCTCGCCACCACCTCTGCCGTGGCCTCCGTTGCCAGCCACGTTCTGCATAAAGTAACGGAGCTACAGCTGTCCAAGAGGAGACAGAAAGAGAATCCATCGTACACAGGATGCTCCTACCAAAGTCCCCGTAAATCATACAGCCAGTCGCCATGGAAGATAACACGGAACCATTCTCTACAAGGCTGATCTCCCCAGTCTGTGAATACCGCGAGGGGTGTAGAAAGCCAGGTTATCCCCAGGAGCCGCAGCTGAAGGACACGGGGCACCAGTGGTCTGGAAACCCAGACGGTGCTCAAAGAGCTGAGTGCATGGCTTTGGGCCACACAAAAGTGCGTAAAACTCAAGGGGGTTTAAATACGTATATATACATCTCTCTGTGTATTTATACATCCGTATACATATACCTCTCTCTATATATTTATACATCTATATATCTCGATAAATCATTATCTCAACTTGAGGGTGAGTACTTCACAGCCCAGTCCACGGAAAAAGAGAATGGCACTGATTTCCCAAGAGGGAAAAGAAATTATTTCCATGCAGAAAGGAAGAGGAGGAGGAAATATGTTCAGCACTCCAGCTTTCAGTCTTTGCCTGACAATTTTCAGAAAAACACCCTTTGTGTTTCTTCTTTCCATGTTGTTTATATTACCATCCTATGCAGATGTTGTCTGTATAACCCTGCATGACAGCCAACCAATCAACTGAATTCTGTGTGTGGGAAGTAAAGATTTCTGTACCCATCAATGTCTCTGGCAAAGCAACAAAGAGAATTTGAAGTATCTTATACGGTAAAGTTAACTTGACCAACTCAGTTAACACAAAAGCAAAAGATAAATCCTATGAAATGACAGAGCTTGGAGTTGCACAGTATATATGGAAAAAGTACTTTAAAACTAGATGTTTAAAATACTCTATAAGCTTACAAAAGTATCAAGATCTGTCAATATTTACAAAACTAATGGGTAATAATTTTTAACCAAGACTTGGATTGTGCATTTTTTATGGCTAAGTCCTACTCTTAGATAATTTAAACAAATGAAGGAAAACAAATAAATTCTGGATTTGGAGAAAATTGTTTTGAGTGGGTCATTATGGATCGTTCAGAATAATTAAGTTACACACTCCTGAAATAAAATCCTTTTACCAAATGTAAACTGTAGCAGAGCTATCAGGCACAACTGCAAAACAATACCATAATTCTGACTCTCTGTGTCTTCCTATCATCTTGGCCTTAAATTACCCATTTAAATACTCTTTAGAGGCAATCTTGAAGTCCTCATTTGGGCCAAATTCACACTTAAGAGCAGCAAGATTTAGCCCTTCTAAAATATTTAATAACAAGGAACCAGAATAAATTTAAATTTATATTCTGATTCTGTCTCTCTATAGTCTCATATGCTTATGTTCACAGTTGTAGAATCAGAGCCTTAAATATAAGAAGGAAAAGTGTACGAAGAAAAACATGCAACAGTTTTCTTACATGTTCTTCATAATTATTCTCTAAAAAGGCAGAATTATTGAAAAGAAATACATATGGAAAGAAACTTGCTCCAAGTAAAATATACATAGTTTATTTTGAACTTATGTAAGTAAAACTAAACGAGTAAGAAGTCTTACCTCATTAACGCAGCTTTCAAGGCACTACATTATTAAAAAATTGTGTGCTACACTACAGAATAAAGATATTAATGCTTAATATTTTTAGCCTACTGATAGACAAATTAAGACAATGTCTTAAAAGGTACTAGTCATCTTTAGGGGACTGCCAGGCTCGCTTATTTGTTTATCTATTTCACTTAGGATATGACTTACATCTCTATCAATGGACGCTACTCACAATCCTTATATTGTGCTAGACACCTTATAAACAAAGGGTAGTAGTCAGCCACAAAGAGCCCACAGTCAAAAAAAGAAAAGGACAAATAAGGCAGGAGAATTTCTGTTACGATTACAGTAGTACAGAGACATCAAGTACCTTCCTTAAGTACCTATATAAAGACGAAGGGAAAGCTGGAATTGAATCCATACCTCTTATCTCTCTTTCCAGAGCACAGAAAAAACCCCGATCAAAGTCAACAATAGCTGAGGGCACTCAGCACTTCGTAAGATCAGCCCAGCAAGAAGTTCACCTTTCTCTAAAATAAAGCTATTGAAAGCCAAATATCACTGTCACTCATAATGGTGCAAACCCACACAAATTCTTTATTTCAGCGGAGATGCTTAAGAGTGGGATTTGACTCTGGAAAGAGTCAGTTATTGAAAGTGATGAGTTTAGTAAGGAATTTTAACTAACTTCAATGGAGTTCCTTAGGATTTACACCATCATAGCAGTGTACTTGTCCTTTACAACTAAAATAAAAGGCTATACCAGTTAGCTCCCTGTGCTATCTCTCAAAAATAGAAAGGGCTGTTACCATCACAACATAAACACTGGAATATGTCTTGTGTACACTATTAAAAAAAAAATGTATTGCATGATTGCTACAATTCTATTCTTACGTCTTTTTGCCAAAAAGAAAATATGGCTCTAATATAAGTTTACATCTGCGTGGTATTACATGCATGTAAAACAGATGTAACCTAATTACATTTTCATTTAAATTGCTAAATAGCTACTTAAGTAAAAAGCTAAAATAACATACAAACAACAGTTACTATAATAACAAGTGTACTTAGAATTAAATGAAAGGGATCAAAGCTACGGCATACAAAATTTGAGCTGGTCTTTGAAAAAGATACAGTGACATAACAGTGCTGTATTGATTTACTCAGTAATTTAATGTCTCTACAACTCAGCCAGAAGACACATCTCAGTTTAGCAGAGACACATGGAGGAAAATTCAGAGAGTTTATACAGAGACTTTGGGTCTCAAAGATTAGACACACTCTAGTAGAGATTATGTAGCAAAAATCCAAATTGGAAATTAGAATACCAATGCAATACAATCGACTTGATTATAGTTTTAGGCAGGCCTGTCTGAACTGGTGGGACTCAGAAATCATGTTCTAACAGTGCAATCAGAGTGTGCCTTTTTTTCTTTTTAGCAAAGAACTGCAGCCTTCAAAAGAGATACCATATTTATTTCTATTTCTCTCTATGCAAATGTATGTTCATCAGAGCTAAATTTTGGGGACTAAACAAAATATAGTGAGTACAGTGGACAGACTAGAATCAGCTCTCCTGGACCTTTAAAGAAGGGAAAACAAATCTAATTTTTATTCAAACACATTTACCAGAAAGGCCTGAAATTTCAAAGCCTGGACACAAATACAAAAGGATGTCTTTCATTGGTAAAGCATATTTAAGTGTATGCGAAATAGTTAGGAAAAGAAAGCACAAATGCAGGATTCCATATTCATACTGTTACCCTCAGGGACTTAAGATACTGGTAACATTTTGTATTAATATATTTCCATTGCATGCAAATAGCTGTGACTTCTATTAGAGTACCACTTTGGGGAAAAAGCAGTCACACATTTTTACCTGCAATAAGTCCTATATTTTAAACACCTTAATTGTTCACACTTTGTATTTTACAGAGTTCTCCTTCTGAGTGCTTCACTTTCTAAGGCCATCGCAGGTGGATATAAGACAGTGACATTTATACCTGCTGTCATGAAGCAGCTATTACACAGGTTTTGTGTGTACATCTACACCTTGCTAGAGACTTTTCTTTGTATCCTATTATATTTCTGTTCACATGTTTGGTTGCAAATGACTGATGCCAGTAAGATCACAGCCCTGCAGATACATGCACATCTCTGACTCCTAATTTGTTCCCCACGCTATGTGTGTTTGCATAGAAGCATTTAAGTTGGGCCCCCGATAAACCACACCTCCTGTCCTCTCATAATTTGTCTTGGAATTTTTTTATCTTGAATTAGAGCAAATTCTAAAGAACAGCTCAGCTGAACACGTGGTTCATCTACCAGCAGTTTGAAGGCAGGAGACCAAGTTAAGTAGAGAGCACAAGCTATTTAACCTTCCCGCTTACATAAAACCATATGTAACAACATATGCAAGAGAAACTTGGGGGCTGATAAAGTGGTAGGAGACACATTTGAGTCAACTTCAGTTCCCAGCCAGGTCAACAGAAATTTCGATTGCTCAGCATTTAATTACAGGTACTCAGTACGTGTTGAGCTCAGGACCCAAGTGAAATTACCATTTAGGGTCCTCATAATCCATATTCCTTCATTTCTGTTTTATTAAACATCTACTCTACTCTTGATTTTATGCATCCAGACATCACTACCAGAGGTTTAGTATTTACAGACAATTACTTAATGCATAATATGCAATCAAAGTGTATACAAAAATATCACCTTGAAACCAAAAGCTGAAAGCAAAACGTATTCTATTTTTAAGGCACAAATCAATTGGGGGGTATATGCAAAGTCAGTAAGTGGATCTGAGTACTCCCTGTTGTCACTGGACATCAGAAGGAAGTGGGACCACTGGAAAGTTCTACTATTAGTACTCTGTCTTAAAAAGATAGATCAAATAACATCACCAACATTAGGTGCAAGAAGGTTTTGAAGTAAAGGTTTGGTCTCTCTCCTGCATCCTTTATGCTACCTAGAACAGACATGACTCTCAGCTGGTGACAGAGGCTGCTGAGATTGCAGAAATTCCTGGTTTCCCAATACATAATGTTGCACACCTCTCCTTTTGTGTGCTACAGCTAAGCACATCCAGGCTGAAGGACATTTTGACATGTTTTGGTATTATACATGGATCAATTGAAAAATCATATACATTTATCTTGCAGAAGAACAGCTTTTTCTTTGTTTGCTTTAAAGAAATTATCCTTATTAAAAAAAAATAATCCTATGAATTAACTTGCCAGGCATATATTATTCTGGTAGTCTCTTCTGTGCGGTCTGGATAGAACAAATCATCTTTCTGAAAACTTCAATTTTTGCGTAATTCTGAAGCCCTATATTACTATTTATAGAAATCTTATGACCTTTCGAAAGAAAAAAGAATTCCATGTGTTTTTTCCATTGGAAAAAAAGCAACAGTAGTTACTTCATCATGAAAGGTTCAGTGTATGCAGTAAAGCACATTAGAACACTGACACTTCTAAAGGAGGAACCAGCCTCTGACCCTATTTTGAAGTGCCAATACAACTTTAGTGCTTGCATTTTAAAATATTTATTTCCTTCATAGATATTTTATGTGTAGATCTCAGTCCCTCAGCAGTTAATATTCTTATTTTCACATTAGCAGAGGCCCAAGACTAACATGATGCCCTAATAGGAAAGATTTTCCTCCTTGGAAATCAGATTGTCTTCTGCTGTCTTAAACTCAGAATCATAGACATAAAATCACGTGTGCATTTGGTGATGGACAGATGTAGAATCATAAACATGGAAATGCAAATTCTTCACTGAAACGGTGAAGAAAGACTTTTTTTATATTCTTGTCTCTGTGGGGGAAATATCCCTTGATTTGAATTGTTGTTTTTAGGCTTTGAGATAATTTACGTCACTTTCCAACTTAGCTCTATCTCCTCTATCAATACATAACTCTGTAATTTTTTTTGTTTTGGAGGCCGGCCATGATTATCAGTAAGTGAAGAATTTATTTTTTTCAATTATAAAGTCATCACATTTTTAAGCGAGTTTCTCTCCCTCACGAACTCACTCTCCCTCACTTTTGAATGCTGCCAGAGCTGAAGCCAACAGTTTTGCACAGAGATCTGTTAATCATGACTCGTTAAGCGCCAGCTTAGGGGAGTAGCCATTTTTTTCTATAATACCTTCTACACAATTAAAATCAATACTGTCTGACAGGATAAATCACTACCAAGAAAAACACGCCACCTCCTGACACAAGCTGCCTTTCATAACACAAGAACAAGTCACGTTACCGTCAAGATATTTATAAACTTTTGTTTCCTAACGGTCAGGATACTCCAGTAGCGTGCCCTTTGGACACATTTTGTGTCACGTACTAATTTCTCCCTTCATGTTCAAGCCCATCATCATTCCTTCTCTTTTCTCTCCCTCATCTTTTCTTTTTGGCAAAGCCCGCCCAAAACACTGATGTTTATTATCATGAGAAAAAATAAAAATGGTATTTCAGATCTCAACTTCCTCTTCAATCTTCACTTTTTCTTCCTCTCATATGCATTGAATGACAGTTTACTAGCATTGTGTCAAGGGCCTCTGAACTTCCTTTCTGATCACCTCAGCTTGGACCACCTTTTGTGCACAGAAACCGCTTCCACTAACTATTGTAATACTTTACTTGAAAAATTTTAGACCCTTTCCCATTTCCATTCTCCTTTACATCCTTATTGCCCTTTATCTTCTTGTGTCCACAATCCTTGAAATCTGTTGCTATCTAAGCATTTTTCATTTGACATTCCCTTCCACATGTCTTCCAGCAGGTCCTTCTCCCATAAGCCATTCTTGGTCCACTCATCTCTCCACATCACCAGGTCCTTTGTACAGAATTTATTAACTTTTCCTTTCCAACATAATAAACCCTTTTCTGTCTATTGATTTGACCCCACTGTCAAACTCACATCATGTCTCTGACATTTCTTTATGAATTTCTTACCAACCTAAAAAACTTTAAATGACTGATCCATCTTCTACAATCCCTTGAGACTCTGGTTTTGCATGTTGGGTTGGGGAATTCAGAAAATTATGCCACAACACACAATGAACATACAGTAAAATAAAATGTGTTACATTTAATCCTCGCTAATAATTTATTTGGGAGCATAGATATGCGATTATGAGTTGATCAGGCTCCTTCTAAAGAAATGAAGAAATTTGTCTCCCTTCTTTGTGAAATTTAATATTGCAAGACATATTCTTCCTCTTCTTCATAAGAGTCAGAGATGTTCCTCACCTCTGCCTTTCTTGTCCTTGCTCTATACTGTGTTTTATTTGACATCATGCAAGCCAATATTAACTTATTAGTTTGATAAAGTAAAACACGTAACTTTTTACTGAACTGTTAGAACTTTATCCTATACATTCCTATGCTATGTAGACAAAGTGGCTACATCCAAGGTAAAATGCTTCCAGAGAAACGTCGGACCCAGATCAAGGAATACATAAGAAAATAATCTTTCTGAATTTTCCTCTAGAGGATGAGATAAAATACCTAACTAACATTGCTTATTTTCATTTGGGCTTCTGGAATCCGTGGGGATGGAAAAGTATCCCCAGGGATTTTTGTCACTGACAGTTCTGCATGTTACACCAAACAAGCAGATACTTATTTTTGCCATGTGTGTATAATGAAGAAAATGATCGATTTCCAAACTTGTAAAACAAATTCAGAATTCAGTCACACACTTAAACTCCACTTGGCTCTCCATATATAAATCTGTTGAAACAAACCTCTGCCTAAAAGGCTAAAAGAAATGTTATTTTATTAAGCAGCACATGGAAAAAAGCCTAGCAATTTCAAAGACATAATATGGAGAGAGTAGCAGGGATAAAATGAAAAGAATAAAAGTATAGAGAGATCCTTCTGGGACCCTTAAAATTTTATGAGAATAGCCTTAGTGAAAGATCTCTGAACATGTAAATGTAAATTAATTGAAGAAATTGAATCTTTACCTGCATAAATTTGTTATATTTAACAATTAAAATCTATTTAAATGTTAATGATCTAAAATTTAAAATGTGCACCCTATTAACAGCAGCGAAACCTTCTACAGTTTAATCAATATTAATGAAAGAAAAATGTTAAGGTAACAAAACCTGGTGCATTAGTAGCCATTGGAGAACAGGATTTTTTTTTTAAATTAAGTTTTCAATAATCAGACAGATTATAGCATCAGATAGATGCATATTGTATAAAAGGAAATCCGCAAAGGCTGATTTTAAGAAGAAAGAGACTAACAATTCTGTATATGCTCCAGAAGGCCATTCGTCATTTGAGATTGTTACCTTACATACACCAACCAATTTGATACCAGAAGCTGAACGAGCAACTCTTAAGAAGCTGAAAAATGACATTCGAGATAATCTACCTAACACTACCTAATACATGCCTCTTGTACGCATAATGTCAGTAGCAAACTCAGCACTCTCAAAATTGCTAAGCAGCAATCAACTATGGAAATGAAGCAATTATGAGATGTGTTACTGTGTACCCTATAGTTGTGTCTCATATTTTAATTCATCATGGTTTTATGCAATTGTTAGCAATACCTTCTAAAACACACATCTTTCTACTGAACAGTATTTTTTCTGTTCATTATTTGTCTTCATCCACAAATGAACTGCTATACA
The DNA here is from genome assembly GCF_036013445.1 of Caloenas nicobarica. NCBI lineage: Eukaryota > Metazoa > Chordata > Aves > Columbiformes > Columbidae > Caloenas > Caloenas nicobarica. The sequence goes on along the minus strand of NC_088253.1, from coordinate 6,124,745 downwards.
GATTGGTTGCATACTTTTTTTTTTTTTTGCAGTGGCTTTTAAACTTTACATACATGCTCTTTTTACTTTCTGTGCACAATTGCCTTCTTTCCTTCCTGAAATTTCCAGATGTCAGGAGGCATATGGATCTCTCAAATTTTCAGTTGGATGTAAATCCACACAAACATTAAGACTTGATCGTGAAGCCCTCTTCAACCTGAGACCTTCTAAGAATCAGTTCACATATTACTAGCTCCTCTTTCAAGACCTGACACCACTCTCCAGCAGTAGAGGAGAAGATTACTATAAGGTCTTTAAAAATCCCATGGAACTTTTTACAAACCCATGTCCTGTCCAACATCCAGTGTCAATTACACTGCCCAGTGTATGCAGCTTCCCCCATAATTTGAGTAAGTCGGTTTTCTGATTTCTTGCCCCAACCTATATGAAGAAGGTACAGGCCGGCATATGTGCTATGTTACATTCTTCGTCAGGTGGCACGGTGCTATGGGATTTTAAACATACTGTCTGTCAATCACTTTCCTTTTGAATAGCTAGATCTATATACAGCATACGTTTGACTATTATTATGCCATTAAGGACCATGCAAAGTGTTTTGTCTTCATTTGAAACAAAGTGATTAACTAAAAATTTAGTAACTGACTACATATGGCAATCAGAGTGAATAAGAAAGCACAAAGGAATGTTAAATGCATTTCCATGCTTTACAAATCACTAACATTTTCAGTATGTAATTGAAAAAAAAAAGTATAGGCATTTACTGAAAGGAAACCTTTAGTTGCTAAAACTTAACAATTGCTATTTTAGCAAAAAGGCTGGCTTGTGCCAGAAATACACAGAACAGCTGCACCGGAGAAGTTTTTGCGAGTCATTATGAAACTACTGATTACTAATAGTCTGGCACTAAAAAGAAAAGATAGTCGCTGCATGTAGACAAATCTTCCAAACTAAATATTAATATAAAGATCTCTATACCTTTTCAATGGCCTATTTATAAGGAGGAGCTCCTGAATTTAACTTCTGCATAAGTTTTCTATAGCCAAGGTATTCCAGACAGAATATAAACTCAGTTTAAAACAGATATTTGTGAAGTTCCTTTATATGTGCACTGATATCTCAACACCAGTATTCTGCCTAGCAAAGAGAACATACATGTTCTCTTACTCAAGGCAGATAAACTCTGATTTGATTTCAGTTCCACCTGGTATGTTTAATGATACACACAATTAAATGAAGATACAATTTTATATCTGAATAGCAGAAGCTAGACATCTATTGTGTTGTGAAAGTAATAATTATTAATCGTGTTTATGTCAATTCCTACATTTCACTTCACAAAAAAATACACAGGCTCTTTTAGACAAATTAGAAGTAAAACAAAAAAAATATTCGAGAAGAAAAATGAAAATATTCAGGAAGAAAAATGAACATAATTTATATGAATATGGTGATGTTTGTATAAGATAAGATGCCGAAGCATGAAAAACTAAACAGTTTTGGTTCCCCTCCTCAAAGCAGGTACCCTACAATGAAAAAAAGACATAAAGAGCACTGATACAGAAAGGACTCGATATGAAGAATGATTAAAGAGAGTAAGGCTGTTCATCCTAGAAAAGTGATCACAAAAGGAAAATGCAATGGAACTCGATGAGATCATGAATGAACACAAAAACCAACCAACCACAAAAAACAACCAACCAAACTTACCTAGGAAGTTGCTTTTCACTATTTGCTAATAATAGAAACAAACAAGCAAAAGTAGATAGGATTTTTGGGTGTTTTGTTTTGGGATTTTTTCGGTGGGGTGTGATCATAATCTTTAGTACATAGTGCAACTGCTCGGAACAGAATATTGAGTCTATGTAAATCAAAAATTATTGCATAAATTCGCAGAAAAGTAGTATCTTTGCAGGACCATTAAATGCCAAGATATCAGCTTGCATCAGGAATTCTGTTAGGCACAAGTTACTGGAGCTAGATCAATATCCAGAGAGAGAATCACTATATACTTCCCTTATTCTCATTTTTTTCTTTTGCTGTCTGCTGTTGTCCACCAGTGGATGACACTGAGCTAGAAAGATCTTTGCTCTGCCCTGGCATGGTGCTGTTTACCATGGTGGCAGGAGAGCAGCACAATTATCAGAGCAACATCACAGCACTTTTTTTCCACTCTTCTTATCAATAGACACATTCTTTATATTATTGTATTAAAACCATGAATGGAGATAGTATTAAAACAACAAACAAGGAGGCTACTTACAAATTATTAATCTTGACTTGCATAAACATGATATTTAGAATAGTGGTACTTGGTATTCAGGCCATGCATCCACCACTGGGAGCAGCTATGGGCACTAATGAGCTATAGCTGGTGTGAAGTTGCAGAATTGTACCTGGGCAAACGTGTGTTGGGAAGGAAGTTCATGCAATCAAGCAAGGCTGCCTTCCTGAAGGGGGAGGGTGGAGTCTCTAACTCGCAATTTTTATGGAGGAAACAATCCCAAAATAGGTATCTGGCTCCGATCACTCTCTCACTCTCAAGCCTTTGCCTTCCCTCCTCTATACCACAAGACAGGCTTATCAATAACAATAATTTATCTACAACTCTACTGCATCCTTGCTGAAGCCTTCCTTAAATCATACATGCACATGATTAGATTAATAAACTATTCAATTTACTTGCCAATACTTATTAAAATTCAGGAACGAGAAGGAAAAATAAAAGGGGGAGGGGACACACTAGAAAATATGAGCATAACCTAAAATTGTGCATAGGTTTTGTAACTCTTTATAAAAAAGAATTTTTGTTCAGAATAAAGGACAAATGCTGTCCTTTTAATTATCAACATTTATCTCTGGGACAAGAACATCAGGTATATAATACAGAAGATTCTTTTAATATAGAGGACAGATGGCAACTTCACTCCTGGGGCTTCCTTAGACTGCCCCAGAGAAAAACCAACAACTCAAACCAGAAAAACAAAAAATACAAACGACCAAACAAAAAAACCCCCACCAAACCAAACAACACCAAAACCCCCATAATTTTAAAAAGCTTTGAGAATTCCCAAAGGAATGCTAGTCTGGATACAGGAAAGCCTGACTGCCTGGTTTGCAAAGTAAATGATAAAACACTTCAAGAATGTACAGCAGCTCCTTAGGATGACAATGTACAAAATTAACTTAAAAAATACGTTTCCTTGTCATCTAATCATACAAATTTAGAAGGCACTTTCAAATTTCACTTGGTTCTTTAAATATAAATCTGCTGAAACAAAGCTTTTTGGAAACACAATTATGTTGCAGAACTTATGATGATGTAATCCGTAAATGCAGTATGGCAGGTAGGAATGCTAAGGAAAGATGTTATTTGCTTGTTTTGCAACATAAAAACATTTCAATAAACTAATAAAACCAAAGCAGACTCCATAATCCTTTAAAAAAACACTTCTATTTGTCTAAAATCACACATGCATCCATAAATGCACGTGGCATTTCATAGGCATGTTTCTTACTTCGCTTACAGGGTGTAAATGTCATAAGCCGTGAATCCACACTTTCTCCTTGAGTGTTAATACTATTAATGTCCTGCTGGGTAAACAGCCAGAACCAAACCGCTGTTCTCAACTGTCTCTGACAATCGTCAGCCTTCTTGCCCTTGGTTTTCAGCACAGTAAACCCATTTACTTCTGTAAATATTAAATTTCTCATGGAAAAAAAAGAGTCTGAATAAAAGAAGAGTTTAATACCAGTTTAAGAAAACTGGAAGAGATACTTCTCGCAATAGCATTGACGGAATATTCTACAATTGCAGAGTAATGTGATTGTTACTGAGGTTTTACACTCCATGATCATCTCCATTTCTGGTGCTTTGAGCCACAAATGATAATTTTCACCTCTCCCAGTTTGCTTAAAAAGCATAAAACAATAAGTTTCATAATTTTTTCTTAAGCCTTTAAATATAAAGAATGAAATAAGGCAAATATTTTTCCTCCTTCAATTTAGACCAAAGTTTCAAAACAGCAGTATTTTATATTGCACGAAGTGCCCTTAAATAATTAAACCATTCAGCTCCAGCCCTAAGTTAAAAAAAAAATATAGAACAAGCACAGCCATCAATACAGGATTTGCCCCTCTCTGAATTAATCCAATTATTCAAATGTCAGTTATAACTGTCAGAGAGCAGTTCCTTGGGCTGGACCAAACTGTTAAAAATTAAAACTGTTTTACCTCGTTTAGTCTCTCTGCCTTTTTAATGTAAAATCCATGGTCTTGACAAAAAGTTGTGGGATTTGACACCCAATGCAACACAACCCTATTTCTGTCATACATGCATAATTCACTTTGGAAATTTGCACTTGCTTTAAAATATTACTAAAATATACATGTAACATATGCTAATTGAGCCGCACTGGCTTGTAAGCTCCAGCCACTAGGTTATATGTAAACTTTGCCAAGTGCATACACTGTACATAAAGGGATTATAAATGAAAGAAAAGATCACTGTCCCCAGCTCTGCGTTTCCAGCCTTGGCCAAACTGACAGCCCCAAATCCCAGCAACATCTAACATGCCCTTCCTGTGGAGAAGACAGCCTGTTCTCAGAGTCTTAATTACATCCCAGCTGACTGCCCAGCCTTGCCAAAACCAGGCAACAAACGAGGCACCTTCACTTGCAATATGGTCTGCTAAACAGACTCCCGGTCACACCGAAAGGAACTTTCACAACAAGGAGAAAGAAAGGGACACGCCGGAGCGCAGGGGCGAGTAGAGCAGCGGTCGAGACAAGGAAAAAGCCTTTTCCCCAGCTCCCGAGGGATGGGGAGCAGCAGCACGTTGCAAACGCGACCGTCCCTCGCTCCGAGGTGCCTGACGCCAAGGACCGCTGTTCTGCAGGACGGGCCACCGCCACCGAGGCTGCGAGATTAATGATTGCTAAGGAAGGCTAACCAACCCCTCGCTGCTCCGGCCATTATAATTACAGAAGAACAGCATGCCGCATTCTGCAATCGCAAATGGTATCATATGTTTTCCTGGCTGGCTTGCAGGACGAGCTTTATTTACAGAGATGAAACATGAGAGCTGCAGATTTAAAGCAACAGAATTTTAAGATTAACAGAATTACGTGTGCTTATGGATACACACAGGACAAAGTTACACTGAGATCTGGTTTAGCGTGCAGACCGATGAAGATCAAAGTCTCTGTGAGGGAAAACGCTCACCTGTCCTGTCTGAGCCTGACGGTTATACAGAAAATATTTACAACATAGAAAAAGTTGCATTCTGTTAATGAAATGAATTCAACTTTACTGAAGTGCTAATAAAGCACATACTTTTCCTAAGACTACACGACTTTTTTAAAATCTGTGAAACAAAGCTTCACTCTTACTAAACACTCTAAGAAAATGTAGAGTTTATTTTCTACTAATTCAAAGAATACAAATATCACAATTATGTCAATTAGCTTCCAGAAGATGGACCTCATAGTATTTTCCACAGAAGTTTACTATATGCAAATGTCATTACAGTCTAGAAATATGATGTATGCACTGACACTTAGTAAATTTTAATTAACGTATTTCCAGAATAGCTTACAATAGTAAAAAAAAATATTTTGGCTTACTCCAAGCACCAAGGTATCTATTCCATTGATAAAGCTCAGCAGTTCTACCTAATAGTTATACTTAATTTTTAAATTTCAATCCTTCTCAAATGCACATTTGATGAACTAGCTTAATACATTTATTTAAAAATTTATAGACCCTATCAGTTTAATACTCCTTTAATCTTATCTCCATGTTTAAACTTGTAAATGATGGACCATCTACTTCCATAAGAGTCAAGACATTTTTGCCACTGACTTCGTTGGGAACAAAACTAAGCCTGCAAAAACCGGCTGTGTAACACTTAAACCAAGGAGGATATGCCACAAAGAAGAAATCTTAATGCACTATGAATGAGATATCTCCTGAAAACAGTTCCAGATTAGTCAGCCTTACTGATACAAGTTTACGGGACAGAACCTAAATATAACAACTTGCAGAGCTTAGTTAGACATTTGTTCCCTTTCCAGCAATTTATATAAAAGATGAATTATAAAAATCAATGGCTATAGAGTAAATCACATTTAAACCAAGAATTACAGTTACTACCTTTTAATACAAACCTGTTAAGGAAAACTCTTTAAAACACAGGACAACTTTCATCAGTACCTCAAAGGCAGAAAGATTTACCTGAATTCAGAAGTCTGCACTTGACAGAACGTAACAATCCTGTTTTAGCACTGGAAAAAAGTCTGTTATTATTTCATTTTAATATTCAGCCTTGAAACTTATTTAATAGGATGCAACTTGCCTACTAAGACACAGTTTAGCATCTGATGCTTTGCAGAACCATAAAACCATAGAATGGTTGTCAAAGTTTACATGCAAATATTACAAGCATTTAGTAGTTCTTGCACATATTTATTGCTAAGTATTGGAATTGTCAGTTCCACACGCCAAAACTATAGCAGCAACACGACCAAAGCCACAGCTGGAAGATGGGTTTCTCTGTGATTCAGATGACACCAAGCTATTAATGCAGCCAGGGAAAAAAAATAATGTTATTTATAACTTTGGGTTTCTGTTCTGCTAGATTAGGGACTGTACACTATACAAAACTAATCTTTTTTGGGCCTTAATAAAATCATCAAAATGCCTCCTGGCCATATCAGCACTGACAGCATAGAACTGGTGTCCTCAAGATGGTTCTGAAAGACTGAATGCAAATATTCACAACCAGGTACAACTCATTGGAAATTTACTTACTCTTCATGAGAGATTTAAATTCAGGAAGTTTCATCTATTGCATTCTAAGGTTATTCTGGGTTCAAGGTTTCTTCGGTGAGCATGTACGGCTACATTAAGGAAATATATGAAGTTAGATTTGGATTTTATTCTGAAATGTTACTGTTGGCAGGAATTCACAGGTGAAAGAACTCTCCTCCCAAACAGAAGTATTTGTTTTCCTACCCAAGTCCTACATATGCACTTTTGCTTGACTTCAGGAATTTTCTGATTTGCTTTCCCTCTCACAAAATACAGAAGCATTTTTCCTTCATGATTTTTTTTTTCCCCACTTCCCTGCCATCTTTTAGGTAAGTCTTGCTTCTTCTCATCACAGATGTTATTTTTTTATTATTTTATTATTTGCACCACAAAATGTATTTTTTAAAAAAAAAAATTTTTTGATATTTTTGTGAATTGTGTTTTCAAACCTATGGACCTGCCTGTGGCAGCCTCTCTATAGGAAGATGGAGTGAAAGAAACCTGAGGAGGTCATCTAACTTTGCAGGCAGATGACCATTTACAGGGCTGGAAAAAAAAAAAAAACAAAACACACCACCAAACAACAGTTTTTCAGTGCAATAAATATCTAAAAAAAAAAAAAAAAATTCACTCCACAATTCCACCCTTTCTCCTAGGATGCACCACAGACATAGGCAGCCTCACAAGGGACTGTACCCTGTACCTTTTACAGTAACGTGGTAAATCCCTTGTGTTCCCGACACTTGCATTAAGTGGTGCTTTTTCTTTTGCAGATCTTGTGCCATGTAGTTTAAGAAATAACGGAGGGTGGGTTTTTTGTTTTGGTTGGTTGGTTTGGTGTTAAAAACAAACCCCTAAAATCTGAAAGAAAAACCTGCCCTATACATATTTTTATACTCATGAAATGGATTCCTGCTACCTCAGAACACTGAGCTTAACACGAGCATTGCTGCAAATATTAAAGTGAAGAGCAACAGGTAAAAATAACCCCCAAAAAACAAAATAGTGAATATACCACGATATGCAAAATACCCTTCCAAAACTCTAACTGACACATAAGCAACTGAAGGACATGTTACCAGCCCATATTCATGTTTTGAGATTATAAATAAACCGAAGTACTAGTTTTCAAAGAATTTATTCTCGTAGATGACAATGAATGATGATAATGACGAGTAAAAGGTCACAATAGGAAAGGAGAGGCAGAGGAAGGATGTGGTAGGAATATTATCACAATATAGAAACAAAATTAAGGAAATAGATGTAAATTTATGACTGGCAGATAACTGTCTGCTTTTCATATGTTAATGCTAGTTAAATATTTCTTCTTTTTATAAAACATTTCTTACTCTATAGAAGTTTGGATTATTAGTTATGTAGACACATTTCTTTAGATTCTTTAGACACAAATCTTCAGATTTGTAAATAAGGACGCATATATTTTTCTCCCTTGTCTCTGGCTGCTGCCACTGGTACATAATACCTTGGTAATGTGAACGCTCATTTGCAGAATATTCTACTTCTGTGAAAAGCCCTAAAGATCTGGCTACAATGTCTGCTTAAAACAGAGTAAATTCTACACAACATAAAACAGATTTTGCACCAACTAGACAAAACAAACTGATAGTTTCTTTCTTTGAATAATGTACAGTATGAATTTCTGAATATGCTCCAATAAACTTCCATCATTCAGCTGGAAGATCACTGTTTTGCTGGGCACGAAGAGGTTACACTGGGGATGCAAATTCACAGACATGAAAAGACATGAGGAATTAAGAAATTATTACGACAAGGTAAAAAGATTTTGAGACCTTCGTGGAGAAGTCAGTCTCTTCTTCTGCATGTTGTGTGGACAGGCACATGGCTTGTTCCTGAGTCACTCTGAAGTTCAGTATTTATCTCTCTTGCAAAAATATAACAGAAAAAAAAAAAAGCAACATCCAAGTTTTTTCTGGCACAAACAGAATTAAAAGTAGTCATGACCCATCTATTTCAAGAAATCAAATCCCATACGACCAAAATCCTAATTCAAAAGAAAACAGTATTTTTTCTTGGCTGCTGTTAGCTATAAAGGACAAACCCTAAAAACAGAGGGCAGATAACAGCCAGCAATCAGGAGAAGTTCTCTAGAACTTTTTTTATGTGGTAGGAACAGTATTTGTGAATAGACAAACAACAAACAATTTTTAAAAATAAAGTAAACTGCACCAGATACACTACCAGCCATACAGAAAAGATGTGAATCAGGTAGTTCATGGTTATCCTCTACAACTCCAGGATTAAAAATTAATCACAACACTGTTCTAGCCAGCAGATACAAGAAGCTATTAAAAGCAAGCTTAAAAATACTCTTTTATATAAGGAAGTTTATACTACAGCTTTCAGGTATCACTTAGAAACAACGTAATAATACTTCTACTACTGATCTATCTGGAAAGGAACTCAGCTTGAGCTTTTCTAAAAAACCCTTTTCAGAGAAAATAAATGATCTTTAACCACCTATGATTAACCGGTTTTGTCATCACCCAAATGTGCCGAGTTCAGAGACGGCATCCATGATTCAGCTCAACAAATTGCAATGTCAGGCTCTAGAAACATTATTATTATTATTTGCTTTTAGCAGAAGTTGTTCAAGAAAGTTTCTCTAGAGTGGAGTTTACGTGTTTTAAAGTAAACACCTTCCTTCCAACTCTGCAAGAAAAAATACGCCGAATTGCAGCTCCTAGGATCAATTTGGCCTCCTAGTATTTATACCCTTATTAGTACGCTATGCAGAAAAGTCAGAGATATTCAAAGCACACCTCTCTCAGACCTGGAAATAAGGAACACAACCTAGTGATGCAGGTGGTGATGAACTTGTAAAAATTCACCAGGAGTCAAAAGCGTTAGAAATCATCACCTGTTGAGTATAAGCTTTTAAAATGAACCGTATAACTAGGTATCCCAGAGTTCCCTTTGTTTTTTTTTGGCTTGCTGTTCACTTTTAGGTGTTAAACACTAACATCCTATATAAACTTCTCAATGCTGGAAGTACAGCCCTACAAGTGTCTGACAGAAGGAGATGCAGAGTGTATACGTTTAGTGTATACAGCCTCTTGAACTCAGAACAGAAGCTCTGCATGTAGCCTTGCTGTGTGAGGTACATACCCCTACAGATCCCAGTCTGCTGAGCTGTTCAGAAACAAGAGATGCAAGTGAAGTGACTGCTGTTAGAGGTACTTCTGTAGACAGAAAGTATTGGACACCTATGGGTTTTTTCCTGTCTAGCGGGAAAAAAAAAAAATATATAGTAAGGACTAGAGACTGAAAGATTGCTGAAGCCAAGCATTCAAATAGAAAACAGAACTTGTGAGGTTGATTAACAATTGAATTGAATTCCAGAGAAGTGGTAGATTGTCCATTTCCAATCGTCCTCTGACCAATGGACGCCATTCTGAAGGATGCATTTAAAACCAACGACAAGTCATTGGACTCAATACAGGGAACAGCCAAGGGAAGGGTAATGCCTTATGATACACAGGAGGGCAAACTAGATGATCTAATGGTCCCTTCTGACCTTAAAGTATACAAATCTATGAACACAGGACAAATACAAGAGATAGAAAATAAACTACCAACCTTTTAAAAAAAATATTTATTCCTTCAAACAGAACCAAATTCTACTCTGTAATTTAAGCCCTCTTATTTTTACCGATGGCATGCAATTGTTTTGCTTTGCTACTTGAAAATTTATTAAATTTTCATTCAAAGTATTTGTTTAAACTAAGAGTGGGTAAAATCACAAAGGTAAAATTTATCTTCATTACTAGAGGCTATAGACTTCAAAATGGCATTCCTTTCAGATCAAGGAAATACATCCTCTAACTACAGTATTCTATCAGTGCAATCCTTGAATCCAGCTCTGAACATCCACTGAAATGTGCTTTTAAAGAATGCACAAGATGAATGTCATATTCACTCAGCATCCATAAATCAACTTGAATAATTTAATACCTGTTGAAATTTTCCTCCAATTTATTATATGAAATAATAACATGAAAAGTAATTACAATAAAGAAAAAGTTCAGGTGCAACAGCATTAGTTCAACATCTCGGATCAAGTGTCAGTGGAGATTAACAAATTTCATTCATTTTATCCGCAGTACTGGAGACATGCTGCTCCTAGCTTTAATAGTCAGGAATGTCTGTTAGTTAAATGACTTTGTAAAGGCAGTCAAGTGAGGGCAGACAGCGACAGTTTAATTAGGGAGCTTGCTATAACTCTATCTGCGAGCTGCAGGCACTGGACTAGAACCAGTGTAAAATGGCATTCAATGCTGACTAGTAACCCCTGCCCCCCCAACCAACAAAAACCCTCCAACACAAAAAAAATCCCAAGAAGATACTTTTCATGGCAGGTTCTCTCATTTATTCTGGCGTCAGGTTGGCTACAGGTGAACAGGAGCAACAGAACTGCTGCAGCAGAAGAAAGGTGAGGTTAAGAGAGCAATCATTTATCTTGTATTGATTTCTGGACACTATGTCCTAGATACATTCCAAGATAGAATGACAGCTTTCTGGTTTGTGTCGGTACGAGAAAAAAAAAATGACTAGCATCAGTACCCATTGTTTTCCTATCATATTTCCTTTTAGAAACACGCCACACTTAGATTTTTATTCAGACAAGGAAATCCAAACAAGTTTATCACAGAAAAGGAGGGTTAGGGGATGGTTAATCAGCCATTTGTCTTTGCTGCTGGGTAGTTGGGAGTCAAAGGGTCAAAAACGAGCACAATTGGACCATTTGGTTTTATCTCAGGTAACCCTACATCTCTGGTAATTGAACCCATTTCACTCGGTCAGAGTTCCTGTCACTCATATTCAATGTCTGTCATTACTGAGAAATGCTTCATGACATATTACACTGACAGAACCACCACTGCAAGACTAGAAAGAATCCCCAGGCACCAGAAGTAGAAGACAATGGAAGCTTCTTTCAGACCAGTGATGTTTAACATTTTATGTGCTGACATTGTGACTGTAACCACAATATAACGGAAGTCTAGCAAATGGAGGATCAAAAAAAAAAAAAAACCATAGTTTATCTGCTTCAGGGACTAGCAGGCAACATCAGAAATGAAGTAAACTGGCAGGTCCAAGGTTACTTGCACAGAACATTAAAAACCCTTCGAAAAAGTTACACACTGTACTCTGCGTATAAACACACACACTTAAGACTGGACCTAAATACGATACCGATTTTATTTCTGACAGGCTTTATAAATATTACACCTTCCTTAACTACAGGACATGCAAATCCTTTTCTTTTTTCTACAGTTTCATTACTTATAAGCTGCAAATAGTAAGAGGAGGAATAATTTGCATACTCTCTGCTACACTGAAGACAAGGGGAAACACCCAGGCTTTTTAAAACCTCTGGAACGCTCCTGCATGTAGAAATTCTAAATGCAAAAATGCCAAAGTTAACCTCCCACTTTTCAGCTTTATAATCCTTATGAGTGATCCCCCAATTGATTTTTTCCAGAGAGGCATTACCACCGCACTTTGTTAGGTCACCTCTGCACACCCCTCGTCACCACCCCCAACTTCATCAGATCCATTCCAGCCGCTTCCTTGGACCACACCGATTTTTGCCAGAACCTGCCTCAGTCCAGGGGCTTAAAATTCTATATATGTATGAACTGCACTTTAACACTCTATTAGCACCTCCATTAGAAGAAAGAGTGGATGGAAGTTGAGAAACTTGGACTGGGAGATGGGAGGGGGGTCAAAAAAGAAAAAGCAACAAAGTACATTGAAAATTTCATTGTGATCTTAATAGGTTTAACTCAGTTTTACCTTCTTTTCATAACAATGTGGAAGCTAGGTGTCTAACAAGTCATTTAACTGAATCTCTTCAAGTAACTGAAAACTGATTTCACCAGATTTAAAACCTAATTTCTAAGAACCAGCTTTAAACTAAAAGCATTACTAAATTCCCAAAGCCACTTTCTACATATTCAGTACAAATATTAAGATTTGTGCTAGCTACTATCTACTATTTCTGGCAGTTTCTTGTACCGCTTTAGCAATATCCAGACGAAGCAGGGGAGAGAAAGAATTTCTTTCCAGTCTGAGTGCCCTAAAGGAAAAATAGACAGGATTAAGTTGTTCTCCCAAATTTGGTGGGAGTCCAGAATTTTAGCTGAAATTATTATATTAAACACTCATAGCTTCAAGGCTGAGGCAAATACCAAAGGAACACCGGCAGTGCAAACAGGTTGCATCCATTGAATCATGGAACTTCAGCATTATTTACTATCAGCAAAAGAAATCCAAAAGTCAAACAAAGTCATCTTAAACTATGAAATTGCTCCAGGAAGATCTGAGAATATACTGCCTGAAGTTCACAAAATCTTTAATATTAAGTGCATTATTTCTAAAGCAACCATTATTTTCACTTTCAGAATAACACATAACACATAAACATAAAATAGATTTAGAAACTACAATTTGCAACAATAAAAGCAGTTAAGACGTCCAAGAAGAAATATTTGACAAAGAACAGCACAATAATTCAGCCATTAATAAATCTGGCACGATAACCATTATCTTGTCATAAAGTAAGATAATACATCTCCTATCCCTCCATGCTGGATTTTTATACTGTATTTATAAGCTAAAAGCCTTCTTAGAACCAGATGCTCCAATTCAGAGCTCCAAAGCCCCACTCATATGTACCTGCTCTAGTCAACCAGCTATTTTTGCTCGTGGCCCTACACTGAATATTTCTATATCCAAAGCAGCGAGCAGATTTTGGAGTTCTAAGGCCAAAGAATCAAAATGAATGATATTCAGGTCTAGAGCCTAGCAGGGAAAAACACGTTGCAACAATTTTTCTAATGCTGAAATACCATTTCACCAAATGTTCCTGTCAAGGCATGGTTTAATTACCTTGGCACCCATGCCACTTATAATCACCTGTCATTAGCAACAACGCTCGCATCTGTTTACACGTCTGTCAGAAATGCCAGCCCAGATGAAGTCTAAGACTAAGATAACTTTTGCTGGCACTTGACCCCAGATGTGGAAAGGTCATCTTAAGGTTGTCTATCCCCAGAGTGAAACATGTAAAGTAACTAAAAGGTTCTGTATTAATTCTTTAGTTTATAATCCATTTAATTACTTCTACTTATAATCCATTTAATTACCGCTCTAAGCTAACAAGACAATACAAAACAATATCTGCATTCTTTCAAAATTCTGATTTTATTTTTTTAAATTTGGAGAGATTTTTGTGAAACTGTTTCCAAATTTAGTTATCCAGTATGCAGTTATTTGCTCCAGTCCATTAAACTGCTTATTTATTGATTAGCTGCTTTCAGAGGTAATCTTAAAAAGAGAACAAAGAACTAAATTCTACCTCAAAATATAATTTTATAGGCAATATTACCTTTAAATACGGGAGTGGTGCAAGCATGTCAATGAACATTTTAAAAAGCTGAGTCATTACAGACTCACAGAATGTCCATCAAGTTTTGGGGGACTACAAATTCAAATGTCATCTTCACCCTGACTCAAAAAATGTGCATTTTAGGCCATCTGCTTTAATAACTGGTATTAATGGTCTTCTCAAAAAATTATGTGCTTTTAAGCTATTCCTTGGGATACCTGGTTTACAACCTTACCCACACAAGGTATCTTTCTGAGGCAAATACTTCCATCCCTTATGTCATTTATATGGAATAAAGGACTGCTGTGGATTTTTAAAGTACTGGAAGTCAGTGGTATTTTGGTCTTTGAATTCCTTTCAGCAATCAGGAGTTGAAATTCATAGCAAACATTTTCTTTACGAGAAGCAGAAGAAAGAAAACTAGATAATAATCGACCGCAGAAAAGAAATAATTACTACAGTCTTTGACAGAGAGAAAAATGTGTAATGTGTATTTTTGTGACATGTATTTAAACTAGATGTTACTGATTGTTATTTCATCTATTCCAATTCCAAACTAATTACACACGAGAAGGGTCCCATCCTCGTGTACACGCTCTGATGGGGGACACATTCTGTACCCAGTTTGTCACAAAATTCTGTAGCTTACATACGTCTATTTCGAAGGCATTCAGCAAAGGATAATGACAACATTTAAAACTCTTTCACAACTTCCAACTGTAAAGAAGTCAGTATTACAACAATTTTGCCATACATACCGCTTTCTCACTGTGGATTTTGCAAACATGAGGCCTCTCTCCTTTTCATTGTTACATATATATTACATAGCAATTTCATCCAGGAATTGCAAAGTGCTATTTAAGGTAGAATAAATAGTCTAACCTATACTAAAAAGACCCTTCTGGAGATACAGAAAAATTACACCATTGCTCTGCATCTTAAGTTATTTGTAACACAGGAGGACAGGGCAAGACAAGACAAATTCTGAATGATATTCAGGCAAACTCTGCTTACTGGGAAGACTCCCCATGTATCAATTCAGCATACATACCGGGAAATCGGGTATGCATGCACATGCATGTTGAGTGGTAGGGCAATAACATACATAAAGGGAATAGCCTATTTTAATGGTTTTTATAATTATTTGACTAAGACCCCTGGAACAAAATAAATATATTTTCCACGTTCTTGTGCTATGAAACTGGCATACTCACTTCAAGCTATTCTAGCTATTTGGCAAGTATCTCTAGAACAAGTACACACGTAAATTATGGAAGTAATTTTATAGTTTGGTCCTACAAATACTATCTGCTGCAGCACTTGCTCTTTAAAACCATGGCAAGTAGCTGTGAATTCAGAAGCACTTTGAAGGATCAAAACTCTTAATAAATGTCAGCACTCCAAGGGCAATGCCCCGCACAGAACCGACCCGCACCTGCCCTGTCCGTAATACAGCACATGTACGGCATCGGCGGCGTCACTGCAGCGCAGCTCCTGATCGAAGGCCTGGAGAGAGCTTTTTGTCTACTCTATTTCTAGAAAGTTAAAGGACCTTCTGACAAGCTCATCAGCTGGTAAATTAAGAGCATTTATCACGCAAGTATTTTCACATCTTTAAAATAAAAGCTTGCAGATGTTGCAGAAATAGGCAGCTACAGCGAGTACCACAATTTAACTGCGCTTTCTGTCCTTGTGAGATACATGAAACAAAGCCAAGAACTCTTTGGCTTTACAGTCTAGTGAAATCCAAACTGGTCTGAACGACTATAAATGGTTACTGTTTGTCTTGGCTCCTACCTATATCAGATTCAGACTGAAGAATCTTAGTGAAGAAATTATAAGGGATAAAATGGATATTTCTAAATTACAAGACTGCAATTCCAGTGGCTCGGTGTATCAGTTTTCTGTTTCATCCAAGTCTGCTGTAGAGAAAATTGTGGGATCTGACAACAAAGGATCGAAAACATTTACTTTCATGAGCCAAAAGCCTCTTGCCTTGATTATATTGAAGATTAACTCCCCCCAGAAAAACCAAAACAGATCAGGATCAGTTACATTTTGTTAATGACTCAAGGGGGCATAGGTTACCAATAGAATGGTTACCAGCAGCATTTTGAAGTGCACTCAATTAAAAAGGTACATAACTGCAATTAAATTAATCTAATGCTGAGTTTTAATGCTAGAGTCAGTCATGTGTGCTTTTCAGGCAACTTTCAGGCTCGTACCATTAAAAACTAAGGGAAGTAAGCTCTGTCATTGTGTCTTCTGTTTGATGGGGAGACATAACACTTAGAACTGACAGTCTATCACCACTTAAACCCAGCATCCTTTTTTAACTTTTTTTTTTTTTTTAATCTGACATTAATGACTTCTTGGCCACATAGCCAGGTCATGTTAGTGACACGCTACTGACATTTTAACCATCAGCACTGCTCACACCCAGCGTGGAAGGAGAACACAGCATCTGTGGGAGTAAAACAGATCCTATTGCCAGCTCTTGTTTCACTTGAGTCAATCAGCAGAATCAGATTAACAAGTAGAAAGACAATCTATTGCACATAGGATGCACATTGGAATGAAAATTCCTTCTTCAAGGTTTGTACTAAAGCCATAACCACTATCTGAATAAGCAACATCATAATCACAACTTCAATTGAAACATAGTGCTCACAGTAATATTAACACTGACAAAGCTTCCTGCAGTCACTATACCATTTGCTGGATACTGAGTATAATAAAATTTGTGTGTATGACAACCAGAAACCAGCTAGAAGAGTCTTGGAGCCCAGGCCAAGCAGTGCTGAGGATCATGGCAACCCACACCTCACAAGACATCTGCCCATCAAGGCAACTGTCATTGCTACTCTTACTCATCAATAGTTGATTTTATCAAAATCTTGGAAAATATAAATATCAATAGAGCATTTGGCATTGCATAAGCTGAGAATTACAGTGGGTGATGCACACGGGCCAGGACAGACAAGGATCATTCTCCTGCCTAAACTGGACTATAAATTCTACAGAACATGGACCATACACTATTCTTCCAAATTCTCCCACACTCAGCACATGATCCAGAGCTTAAAATACACCATTTTTAACATATTACAGATTACTAGTTCTGTTATATGTTCTCATAATACATGATGAATATGACTAGAAGAGAGAGATAAATCAATACAATATAATCCTTAAAATCCAAAAATGGAAAAGAATTAGGACCAAGGACACATAGATGACAGGGTGACGGAGGAAGCAGAAAACAGAAAATTTCTGAGGAAAAAAAAAAAAATAGTTGCCCTTAAGACTTTTTTGAAAGCATTGAAATCTATGGGGAAAATATGAACAAGTTGTGGGATTTTTTTTTTGACTGAATAGAAGAATAATCTGCTGAGTAACATTTCAAGTGTTACTACTATTGTGACACATCAGCCAATCAAAATATTTTCTATAGCTACTTCATACAATATAGTAGTTAGAAATTACTATTTTTGTTTCTAAAATATAACACAAATAGATAAGGAGATAGTCTATTTTCTAAACTAAGGTGATGTGATAATGATGTAACATTGTATTTATTTTCCAATTAAGATGGAACTTCCCCGCCGATGTTTAGAGATATATTAACATCTAGAATAAACAAATATAAACTTCAGTGTGCAGTGACACTCCATGTCCAAAACTGAATGTACTCAAAATTCTGAACGAGAATACAAGAGCCAGTTCAGAGTAGAGGCTACATCTCCCAAGGTTTTTAGATACCATTAGCGCGCACAGTTTTTCCATGAGGAAAAGAGGAAAAAAGAAGAAAAGGGGGGGGCGATTCTAGACTGAAAACACAGTACTGTGACACACAATACTCCCAGTTTACAAACTTATTAATAAAAACCGTATTATCAATTGCTGGGGCTTTTCCATCATGTTTCTGTAGCTGACAATCCTAAACCTACAAAAGCTGTCAGTCAGGTTCCAGAAGCCACGAGCATATATGTGTGTTTATAAATACCTAAAGTACAAGTTATCAAGTCCCTCTTAGCAGCTCTGTAACAAAGGAAAGCTGAGACACACAAACACAAGTCCTTAAGAACTAGTGCACTGAGGAAAATACGAAATATTAACCGATCTGAGAGAACACTGTGATGAAGACCACGGCCATCCCTGCAGGGGTCACAAGGTTGGAACTCTGTCCTGCCATACAGGACATTGTTGTCCCTCTCTTGTTAGACAGAAACACTCCCTGACTGCTCCTCATCACAGACCACAAAAGTTAAACCACTGCTAGAATGCCTCGTTCCGAACGTGGCTTAGTTCCATGTACATAAACCCAGCATTTCCTCTTTCACTGCGTTATTCAACACCAATTAAAGATGGGATATTGTATGGGAATCACTCAATATTCCAAGCCACAGTTTAGGGTGATGCACAGCTACCTGAAGTTTATGGGTACTTCCTCCCAGGAGATGTATTCAACCACACAGGAAAAAAAACCAAAACACACAAAAACACCCCCAAAACAAAACAACAACCAAACAACAACCAAACAAAACAAACCCCAAACCAAAACAAACAAAAAAAACCAAACCCCAACCTGTATTACTTACAAAAGCTCATTATGTTCACACTCTTCAATGTCCTATAATTGAAATAATTATTACCAATAATTGTCCTCTAAAAGTAAGCTCACACAGAGAATTCAATCGTCAACCATCTGGTTTTAGTTTTCCACCTTCCAGCACTGGTGGTGATAGTAGTTATACACTCTAAAATGAAGTTTTAAATAATTTAATCAATATACACAACATCCGAGTAACGAACCCTGGAAGTTTCAGCTTTCTAAGGCGTTTTTATTTTAGAAAAGACAGATGACTCAGGAAAGATCAGTTGGCCTATCTGCAACAAACATATTACCGCAGTAGAACCCAGGCCATAAAGCTTGCCATTTGCACCATTAGGTTTGCCGCAATAAATGAGACGTTGTCCGTGATGCATCGCGCAGGAGAGAAGCCCCAGCTGTTGGCGACTGCAGAGCAGCACATAGGTGCTCTGCACCTGAGTCTGCAAATATTTATTAAGCCCTTAACAGTGAGGTTGTGATGTTCAGAACAGCTACTGCTGAAAACCATTATCTATGGATAATTAACTATGTCAGGACACTGAGGTCCTAACATGAAGTCCTCATAATTCCCCACTAAGAAAGACAGTATAACATTATTATAATATATCAGTAATATTGAACAACAGGACCATACTATTTGTATTTTAATAATGAAGGCTGAGTACCATAGCAGGATTTAAACTATTATTAGTTTCTGATAATGTGGTTTAAGCCAGGATTAACAAATTCTAAGTTTTTTTTACTCCTAACCAAGGTGATACTCTAACAAACAAGGGCAACATCTAATTAGAAACTGGTTTTATTTGTAAATAAAGCATTTTTGTTCTCGCAGGTTTAACTATTGCTAATGCTTTTTTTCTATGACTTGCCAGAGAAGTCTATATTTATTGGGAAGGAAAAAGAAATGGAAAAAAAAAGTCTTATTTTTTACTTGACCAAAATAATTCACTTGAACTTTGGAAGCCCTTGTATTTTTTTCAAGCATTTTTAGAAACAGTTAGTAAAAAAAAAAAAAATTCATCACGCAATAAAAAGGCTTTTTGACACATGAAGACAAAAGCTTCAGGCCGTTTATTAAGACTACTTCCTACTGTGTTGGGCTTTGTTTTATCTCATAATTAAAATCACACCTGAGCTGGGCCATCTGTGAGAGTGTATTAAGTTTCTCACAAAACATGAAAATCTTCTCATTTTTTCCATACAAATGCCAATAAATCTTGTAGGGTTTTTTGGTGTGTGACACAGAAAAATAATATACTTAAATAAAGGTCATGCTTTTGAGCAAAAAAAATGAGCAGGCAAACAAAATTATTTTTCTGTATTCATCATTTGCACCTCATAATAATGGGCACATTTTAAAAAGTTGTACACTTAAAAATGTAACCTCTTCTGATATTTGACAGTATGTTGTTCTCTTACAGTTTATTTTGTAGGATAAAAATAAAAATTAATACAAGCTGAAGGGTTCGTATTTTCTGTATCAGTTAGCAATTAAGAGTGCGCAGAAAAGGTCAGTCAGCACTTTCTTTATTCTAAAGTTCAAAGGGTTTTTGTTGTTGTTTTGCTGTTGGTTGTTTGTGGGTTCTTTGTTTGCTTTGCTTGCTTTGTTCATTTCTTTTCAAACACTCTGAATACAGACCAAGAGTATTTCCTTTTACAGAAGGACATTGTGGAGAGGGAAAAATCCCTAAATATAGTCCAAGTTCATCAAATCAAGTGTATGTCTTCTCAACAAAGTACTTCTGAGCGCATAGTTAAACTGAAGGACTAATGACAAGAGGACCTATATTTATGCTAGAAGACAAACACATACTTAAAGTCGATTGCATTAAATTCATGAAAATTCAAACACGTGATTCTATTTTGTTGCAGCTATATTACTTCAAAGAGACTATATATACTCTAGAAATTAACTTGTTTAATGCTTCTGTTGAGCCAGGAAGTAAATACATATACAAATACAAGCTTCTACTTCTTAATCATGTAACTTCAATTATACAATAAAATGTACATAGTATTTGGGTAGTCTAGCAGTCCTACTCAGGAACTCCTCACCCAAGACAAATTATGAAATGGCTTTTACACATCGAGAGCAAATAGATCAGAATATTGTCAAATAAAAGAAAAATTATTTCACGTCAAAATGTACTATATTAGAGTACCGGAACAGAGAGAAGCTCTACTGATAACTTGTTTTCATGGGCAAACTGAATAAGCAAATGGTCAGCTGCATACAGCGCTCCACTGCTTCCACAGGATTCAACACGCGCACAGGTCTGCCCATTACTGGAACTTATTGCCAAGCAAAAAACAAAGAAAAAAAAAATCCTGTTACAACAATATTAAAAATTACGATTTCTTTATACATTTTGAAGCACCAAGCTTCAACAGCGATCTGCACAAACTAACACCAATTTAATTTCTTTTATATTTACATATATGCGCTACATAATTATTTTTATTCTTAGAAATACATTTGGCTGATAGTGCACTTAATTGGCAAACATATTTCATTTGAGTTTGTGCTCTTTTAAATTATTTATTTTACAAAAAAGTCTAAATTCTATGTGTCATAAATAAGACTCTAAAGCCATAAACAACCCCCTTTTTTCCAAATGTTTTTTGGAATCTAACGACTATCCAGTATTGAGACTATTTTGAAAAATCAGTTGTCTTCTTGGGTTAATGATATAAGAATCATGTTAAGCAAGAAAGCAACTTTTTTTAAGTGTGTCTGCCTTCGACAACTGAGTGGTCTGGATCCAACTCAAAGTTGTCCTTTCTCCCATTATTTTACAGCTGCTTTAATCCACCTTCCTAAAAACCACGTTTGCAATACCAAAGAGATCTATTGCTTTCCAAAGGCAGCTTTTGCTACTGAAGTCAGCCAAGAGCCAAGAAACAAAGGCAGTTTCTTTTGAAGAAGGTTTTCTTATTGAATCCACAAAAATAATTTCTTATACTTAAAAGATAATTACTTTGGTAACGACCATTTTATGTTCCAAATTACAAATCGAAGACTTTTCATCGGATGCGTCTTTTTGCAGTAGCGTCACAATAAAAGTCTGAGATTCCATCACAAGAAAATGTGAAGGATATTTACACCAGGACCCGTGCACTGATTCTCTTCTCACCTACACTGACTTAAATCCAGAGTAAGTCTCTTGAACTCAGCAATATGGCAATGGTGTAAAAAAATCAATCTGAGAGGATGATGACAATGATAATCAAGATACTTTCCCATTATTTTAAGCAAAACAAATGTTACGTTTTTGGATATTCTGCAGTTGTGTTATCCTTTTATAAACCAGTATTGGACATGAAAATTCTCAGCTTGCTTCCCTGTCCCCAACCTACACAAATTCATCAAAAATACAGTGAGAACCACACTACAGCAACTGCACATATTGCAGAGAGTTCCCAGGCATGATGTAGAACCATAACTAGGAAATTCCCCACAATGGAGGGGGTGCCTTGGCAATACTGAAGGATAATCCTTGTATAGTAATGGACATCCTGCAGTCTAGGAGATGATGATGATGTAGATGACCAGGTGAAGCATCCTGGGTTGCCTAATGCACAGCTTCCCTCCAAATAACTAAACAAATGGAAATAGAGGATTCTGGGCAGTTGAAACTTAGGAGTTTCTTCTCTGAATACAATGAAATGCAATTGTTGACTCTGCAAAAAGAATAGACCACTAAAAGATATCACAAAACATTTACTGTAAATTCCAGGGGAAAAGCAATAATGCATATACATTAGAGATGTACTAATACACACTCAGCCTTTTTTTCCCCACTTCGCAAACATATAAAAGGTCCAATTAATGAAGTCTGCAATATTTTGAAAAAGTTTTCTTCATTGTATAATGAATGATCAAAAATACCAAACTGAATGAAGACTGTCAAAACAAATGAACAATAGATACCTAAATACATGATCCCTGCTGTTTTTCATTATTGTGTTTGCTCATTTTCTCCCCAATTGAATTCACAACATTTCCTCATTCGCAATGGCTCTGTACATTCACATCTGCACTGCGGTTGCCTATGGAAATGCGTTAAGTATCAGCTTTCAGGGTCTCTTCTCATATGCCCTCCCAGCTGTAAACGAGGTTAGGAAACACCACTGTAAACACAGAAGTCCTTTCAAAAGGTAAAATAGTGGAAGAAAAAAAGCCTCTCAGGAAATTTGATTTGTACTTCGTTTTCATTCTTAAAGGAACACCCAAAGCTTGACATGATTTTGAACTATTGAAATACAAAGTATTAAAGGAAGAGACAGCAGAATAAGACATTTTTATAGTAGTCTTGTATTTTCGCTACAAAGAGCAGAATAAGGTATTATAGTAATGATGCAAGTATACTACAAAAATATGAATAGCACTGAATGCTGAGCTCATTGTTCTGAGTAGTGACTTGCTTTTTTTTCTTACAAAAAGAGAGAGGAAAAAAAAGAAAGTGTTTGCAATTCCTTCAGCAAAAAACCAGGACACACACACAGATGTCATAAATAATTCCAATATAAACCTATGCTAATTTATTTAATGTGCAACTCCAACACAAATTACTTAGCAGTGAAATTGCACCTCCTCATATTGTGCATGCGAAATAAAAGCAAACAGCTGTGCTCTTCCAAACCAAGCTATTGCTACAATTAAACCAACAGTCATTTTACAAACCAGCGAGCTATTTCATGTGCGTCTCCGGCGCTAATCATCTTTCCTCCACTACCGCAGCCCAACAGAACAGCAGTTATTTATAGAGTTATCTATCTTGCACTTTGCAGATGATGCCTAACGTTATGACAACAGTGAAAAGGTCTCCGTACCTGCCTACTTAAAACAAGTTTCTGTAAAGTAATGAATAGAGACAGCTCGGGGACCATCCACCTGCACCGCTTGCCTTCTCCTGCCTGCAATGGGAACCCACCGGGGACCAGCAGAAGGTACTTGTCTGACAGGGCCAGGACAGCCTTTCTCCTCGGTGACAGCCTGGGCCTCGCCTCTTCAACCTGACCCACCATAATTCCTTCACAATGCAGCAGCGAGGCAGCTGACAGTAGCAGCTGCACCTCCTAAGCGAGATGGATGGAATTTTCATAACTAGTTCCCCAAGTTACATTTTACCTTCAAGATAATTTATGAGCTGCTGTGGAGCCTTGAAGAGACAATATGCTTGCCATAAAATTAACTCTAACAGTCTTGTAGGTTATAATTAACACTGGGAGGGTAGCACCAACTGGATGAAACACATGGCATAATTGATGGTGAAACTGGAAATTAAGGAAGCTAACAATATCATTACTGTGCCCATCACTTTAGTGAAACCTGTGCTTTCCAGGGGTTAATTACAATCCCCTTCTAACGTACACATTCTGACGGGGAGGGGATGAGTGTCACAGCTAGGAGGAGGCAGGTTTGCTGGCAAGGCCACCTTGCACCTGGACTGATGTATATATTGGTTTTTTTGCCTGGAAGAGATATACATGTTAAAGCAGCAGCACCAGCACCTGAACATCTGGCAGCAGGCACACTGTAGCTTAGAGATAGATGATTGCTCAAGCCTCATAGAATATTTCATTTTCTCTGTAGCCAGCATACTTAATGGCAAAGAAGAAAAAAATCCTCTGTGAGATTTCAGTTAATGGCACACATTATTAATTTAAACGGCTTGAGCAAAGAAAAACATTTTAACTTTATATTGCCATAACTTAGCAGCAAATTAAGATTTTTTTTTTCATCAGTGTATTATCATCATGGTTTATTACATTAGTCTTTAGAAGCATGCAGAGCAATCCTTTTAGCATCTTGCCTGTCAAGGGAATACTGAACTGAAGATGCAGTGCTAGTGAGCTAGTTAATCAGAAATAATATCATAAACTGCTGCCATCTTTAAGAAAGAGAACATGCAATTCATCTACCTGCATCTGACTCTACATTCAAGCCATGACTTAAGGACTTGTTAGTATAATGTATTTATTTGAATCTCTCTCAAATTATTTTAATGAAACTTTTTTTTTTTTTTGTCCCTGGACAAGATATGTGAAAACGTACAGATAAATGATGCAACAGTGTCACCTACAGGCAAGCAAAACAGTTAAAAACCTTCTCCGACGTTGCACCCTCTTCCCTCTCAAATCCTCTTTCATCCCCACCTTTCCCCTCCTCCAACCTCCCTCCCAATCCCTAACACACACACATCTGGATTTTGGGATTATCCATATGTCCAAATATAAAAAGGAGGGCAAATACCTAAAATGCTTTCAGGATGGCTTAATATTAAATAATCACACCCTAAATGCCTTACTAACAACATGCTGTATGGCAAGCAAGTCATCTCCACTGGAGTGGATACATTGATGACCTTAGATCTCCTGAGCACTTGTTCAAATCCACCTTCACTAGGTGATCAAAAAATAATTCTGATAAGAGTATTTTTCCGAACTCAGACCACATGTTGACATAACTAAATATGAGAAAATAAAAATGGGAAGTGTCAACTTGCTCAATACAACTAGCAAAAATTAAGACTGTTGTCTAGACTTGTACAAAAAAATGCCCTCCAGTGTAATTTGGAGCTAAATCTGACTCCAGCAAATCCACAGGCATAACCGATAGATCCATTCAGTTTACCCTTGTAGAAAGTGTGGAAAACCCTCTTATTAATAGCTCTTAAAATTCTCAGAACTCCGTTTTCTCAACAGAATACTCTTTTCTCCTAGTATTCCTGCTTTTGCTTTAATACTTGATAGCTTTTTCTTAGCTTCTCCCAGAAATCCTGCATTTTGACAGCCTGTTTCTCAGTTAATCTTTTTGATACATCTCAAGATACCTTTTTGTTTCAATTATTTCTCTCAATTTCTAATTATATCACTGACGTCCACTGATGTTCCTTTAACACACTTCTCACCCGTGCTCCATCACCAACTCAGGATAGGTAATTTCTAGAATAAAGCAATATGGAAATATGAGTATTTTGAATTAGCAGTAAGTTGAGGTGTTGCATAACTCCAGAAGTGTTCTCAGTTGGCCAGGCTACTCAAGATTAGCTTTTTTCCTACTGCTATTACATACACTTCAAGCACTGTTCCCATTTGGGGCTGCTGTCATTTACCAAAAGAAGACCAAGACAAATCGAACACCACATGCTATGTAACAGGTTCCCAAGTTCTCCATTTTTGCACAACATCTTAAGCGTAAGAAATGCCAGCTTCCTTTTTTAGGTATTTTAAACATCACTTTATAATACAATAATTCCACATCAATATTACATTAAGAATTGAAAATTCAGAAAAAATAAACAGCACAAATCATACAGCCAAATTAAACTGCTTAAATGCCCAAAAGATCTCATTAAGAGGAAAAATAAACAAGTAAAGCTAATTCTGTTTTCCAGTTTGTCTTGGTTTCTTTGCCTAGTTGAAACATCTCCAGCCCATTCTTTGACCTCCCAGTGGATTGTGTTTCCTTCTCGTCCAATGCAGTTGACATCACCCAGGAATTTACAGCGACTCTCAGCAGCATGAGGCTATCTGGGTACGGTACCATAACTTTTAGCACAAGCAAACCATAGAGCAATGGAACAGACAGACATCCCCTTTTTGCCCACAGTCAGCCCCGATATTCACGGGCTTTATCTACTCTCTCACAACCATGGTCTAGACTGCGTAGAGCATTGACAGCATCTTGCTCAGTTTCTACATCCATTTAATTTTTGGCTGCTCCCAAAATGCCAGCAAGGGCACCAATTAGTGTCAGCTGTAACAGTTGCTTTATGTGATATACACACCTGCCTACCAGGGCTGGAGAACCAATGCATTTTACATAGGCCATCAAACACAGATGCCCAGTGGGAATAATCTTTGGCACTATCTACCTGAACCATATTTGAACCACTGACCTGAAAACAAAAGGCTTTGTATTTCATTACCAATCCCTGGAGCCATCAAGTTCTATATATGTGGAAAAACTTTAATAACATAAGGCTGACAGCATTTAAGACTTAAGTCATGAACTTATGTAAGCATCTGCTCACTCATGCCTCATTCTATGACATGATAAGCACACCATTTGGCTAGGTAAACCCCTTATGTTACCCTGTGTTTTTCTGTATTGGTAATATATACAGATTATTTAACCCAGATCCTCCAAATTAACTTTATTTAATTCAGCTTTATGACAGAAAAAGCTGTAACGAAGTGGTAATAACAACAATAAAGTCCTGTTTGGATAAGGCTTCTATTATTTTACAGAAGAGACAATTTCATCTTTGGATTCAATTAATTTTAAATATCTAGTTTTAGACAAAGTTTTAGTTCATACTAAGTTTGTGAGTAGTTCTATGAACATGTTACATACCAAGACATTAGCACATTTTGCTGAAGGCAAAGGAAAGCATGGATTGATATTACAGAAGAAAGAAACCTCACAGGATAAAGCAAAATAAACCTATGATAATTTGTCGTTCTTTGGACCATCCCTATTTTCTAACAGTAGGTCTTTAGCTAATATGGGCAGCTACAGAGCACTGTACAGCACGCTGAATTCTCCCAGCTTTGCTCCTTTTCCCCTGCCTCTGGCAGCCACCATTCTCTCTTACAGGAACTACAACAGCTGATGCTAATGCTACTTTGTGCTTCAACTGGCTGATGATGTGGCTGACACTTGGTCTCCACAGATTATAAATTTGTCACCTCTGATCTACTCCATCTTCAGTATCCTGTAGCCCGGCAACACAATAATCTCCATTGCCAGCATTCAGATCTTCCAGTGGTAGTGAGCAAATCGTTGTCAAACCACTGGAAAAACAACACGAACTATCTTTCTTGTACTGCAATCATGAAAGCTTACATGAATAAGGAAATGTCACCCATGTTTACTTCAAAAGCCTGTCCAGGTGAACTAAAGCCAAACCTCTAAGAAATTTAGCTAAAAAAGAAAATATTTGTCAAATGCATTCTGACAGAGTGGGAAAAGTCTTTATCATTTTTTGTTTTGGAAACTTAATTGCACTGTAAATAAGGACTAACTTTGTGTTAGTTTTCAGTTTTGGCAGTGTCACTGAATCATTTTTTGAAAAATCCATCTAATATAACAAGAAAAAAGCACAAAATCAAAAAGGGAAATGTCAAAGAATTTTGATCCAGTAGTTATTCAGGTATGGGATAGTGCATCTCTCTATGGTTTTCCAAAGTGGGGCATTAAAACGAAATAAAAATGATAAAGTAAACCCTCAAAGTAAACAATCCCTACAAAGCACGTAATGAAAGAGCCTGACGCACACGAAAGCCATGCACAGAGCTGAAGTTCTGCGACTTTTACTGGACTGCCCTATAATAGCATTTGTATTAAGTCCCTAAGCCAAAGAACATTTTTTGCCCCATATTTGCTGTGTATATAGTGACATCACAAGGTAAGAAGCAGCATTTTCTGTAAGGAGCCACAGCTTGTGAACATAAAGTCTTTTCATGGGTAAAGGGCCAAGACAGTTTCAAAGGCAATAATAGGGGTGGTTAAACAGCAGCATTTAATCAGGCAGCATTTCCATTGTGCTGGAGAGCACTGGTACCTCTTGATCCCCAGCTTGGCTGCTTCAAAGGCTCCTCAAGACAAGAAACACAGGTGAAGGACAGAGGCAGGAAACAGGAAGGGTCAGGAGAAGCAAAAGGAGTCGGGTAATAAGCAACTGGAGCAAAGTCAAAGGTCAGCAAAGGCAGCTGATGCCCGAGCAGAACTGCGGCAGGAGACCTGACAACTTCATTGAGTCGCGGCGCTCGCTCCGGTCGTTTGGAAGCTGCAGGGCTGGTTTGCAGGCTGCCTAAAGCACCTTCCCCATCAACACGCAGTACTCAGCATCACCCTCTAACTCGCAACGTACATTCACTTTCCGAAAAACTGTTTCAGGTTATATACTGGGTGCAGAAGAGTTTTATCTTCTTTTAAAGAGCATACACATGCACACACACAAAATACGAATAGCAAAGAGTACAAATATAATTTTCTTTTTTAGTTTTTTATTCCTTATGATTTCCAAAATGATGAATCAAAATTTTTATCTATGGCTGTTGCTGACTTACTGAGTATCCATTCCAGCTGACACACGTATTGTCCAGAGAAGACAACTGTTACCACTGGAGATCACACTGTGGTGCATATTGAGATCCTTCAGAATCTCAGAAACAGGGATTCCTCCACATGGAAAAAAAAAAATCTGTCATTCTAATGTTACACAAAACCACTACAAAAGTTTTAAACCACCCAAATACTTCCCCTCGCTCTCTGTCAGACTTTGATATCTCCACAATTTGTCTGTTAAATCTTTGGAACTCGTGTAGCTCCCATTGCAGTAGTTTCTGAAGGGCTCACAATATTTCATATGTTTAGCATCTTGGCAGGCTTGTGAGAGTGTAAAAAGTTTCAGTATTTGTCAACCAGTCTTTCAATCAGTATTACCACATTTCACTTAAAAATTAGCATTTAGTGAGATTGTGAAAAATACAAAAAGTCTGTCAAAGAAGGAAAACGGCTGCTCCAAATTTCCCAAAGCCCAGGCTAACTTCTTAACCCATGGACTATTCTTGTGTTACAGAAAGAAATACATTCCCTCTTTACATCAACACCACTCTCTCCTACTGGAGCTAAAAAGAACAAAATCTACCTCAATTACCTTCTTAGATCTGATCTAAAATTCCAAGGTATATTTAAAAAACAAAAAAATAAACTTTTTATTCAAAACAGAAAATAAAATATATAGAAGTTGTCCTGTTTGTGTCTCATTTACATACTTTTTCAGGATTCCACTCTCATATTCGTCATTATTCTTACTACAGAACACAACAGTGTTATCACAGATTAGGACTCAGTTGTCACGCTATGTACTTATAATTCGAATTCCTCTATAACTATCCACATAATAATATAGATTTCACTGCTGAGAGGTAAGACTATGTCAGTAGTTTGACAAGTGTTCACTGCAGCTAGAAAAAAAAATACCTTTACATTGTTACGTCAAAATTGTGAGATCTTAGAAGGGGTTTGACAAAGGCAAAAAACTCCTAAGGAATTACAGCTCACGTTTGACTTGAAACCTGAAACTTATACAATTTTCCATGAGTAAGAGGTTCTTTTTTGAAGTGTTGTGTAAAGATGGAAGAATATAACACTTCTAAAAATACAATCATCCTATCTACAAAATGTTACGGGTTGTAGAATAACTGCATAAAATAGGGGTTTTTTTAATTGTCTTATTTCAATGAATCAAGGTTTTAAGCTATTGATTCTTATCAATTATAATTGATTAACACTTTTCTGCTGTTTATCTCATGAACCAGAAGAATTTTGCTTTTATTGTGGTCCAAATTATTTATTGAATGTTTATTCTGTTTTCACTACGTCAAATTGTCATTACACGATGACTTAGAGACAACTCAAGATTTCAGAATTTGACTAAGTAGCACAACTATGAAAATACAACCATCATAAATAATTTTACTTTTCCTATAGAACTTTCCACTTTATTATGTCTTTCTCCAAAACTTTACATTTACTGGCTGAATTTCCCCCCAAGAGAAATTGTGCAATTTCACTTAGTGAAACAGCAAAACAGGCATCAGAGTCTATGTCAAAAGAAAACCATTTTAGACTAATAAAATTTTTGTATGAAAAATACTTATTTTAGTAATGGGTTAACTAACCATGTTTTTTTCCTAGCAGTTAGTAATTTCAATGCAGTTAAACACTATCCTTTAAATTTATCTACTGTTGATTTCTTGATGACAAATTAGTTTGGTAGTAAATGTATACATATGAAAAATATAGCAGAAAACTACTAGCAATTAAGTGGAGTATGTCACGCAGGCATTGAAGACAGTATTATTATAACACGATAAGAGTTCTATTAGAGGAAATAAAAGATACAATTTTGATTGAACTATACTGTCTAGTTCTCTTGGGCATTTACTGAGCAGGTAAAGTACAACATCTTTTGAAATTCAAGTACTTTTTTTTTTTTACAGTTTCTTTGTAACAACTTTTCTGGTTCTAGTTAAAAAGTAAAATAAAAAATGTCAATAACATCATCAACAGGCTAAAAATATTAAGGCCTTTTTTGAAAATGAATCAGGTGCAGATATTGAACTGTACTTTTTCATCCTTTGTCTCACTTTTCAAATGATAATTTCTTCCACAGCCACCATTAAATCTTGATCTATTCCAGCTCTCTGTATGGGTCATTGATTCTAGATGTACCATGGTTATTTTTAAATGTTTCTCTTTCGTAGAGAAAGAGAGGGCTGTCTAGAGCCAGATGGGTAACTTCACACTTCATTTATCAAACCCAATGCATTAGACTCCGCCCTCTCTTTCCCACTATTGCTGTTAAATTTCCATATAATTTGGTAACAATTTTCATTATCATACAGTGACCCTAAAAAGTCTACTCAGGTTTGCATGGTTAGTCCAAAATTCACAGCTGTTCCCTTTCCCCTCTATTTGTTACAGTAGAATCGAAGGTTCCCCTTGCTTTAGAGAAGCCGAAGAGTGACCTTGTGTAGGCAGAGGTCGAGAAGGGGTCAGTTCAAAGGGCTAGAGCAGCTCTTTAACAGCTATAACAACCTGTCCATCAGGCACTATCATGCAGTATAAACAAATCTGGGGCTTTAGAAACTCTGGGCCATTTCTATTAACACTTAGAGGACATTCATTGAGTCCTACCTGAAGTATTTTGGATCACTACCACTCAACAGCAGAACAACTCGAATCCCTAGAAGACCAGCTCAGACACTTAAGATACCGATGACACCTTCGAGGCAAAAGTATATGAAACGGCAAAGCATAACATTAAGCACACTACCACATGTTTTGGGCTATGGAGCTGGAACAAACACTTAAAGGGTAATTTCAGCTGGTTAACGTGCAGAATCACTGGTACAACTTAAATAATGCAATGACGTGCTTTATCCGAGTAGATACATACACACATCAAACAAGTCCAGATGCCTTTCTCTGAGAAAGGCTAAATTTCTAAAAGTTGAATTAGTTTGTATTAACAGCTCCCAGCATGGTTTGTTTTTTTTTTTTTATTTAAAGCGTCAATGACACAAAACCCATCAAAGAACAGAATGCCCACATAACTCTACAAATACCAAGCGCAGAGCAAAGTTTTTGCCAGCTGCCCTCCCTTCACTGACCTAAATTTCTTGAAGTTGTACTGTGCATAATGTGCTCTCTAATGCACAATGTAAGATAATTAGAGTCGTCTGTATTTAACTTCCAGAGGAAAAAAATTCTATTATCTAATCTAGCTGATCCCCTGATAGCCTGTTGAAAGTAAAATACTGTAACCTATTGCCTGCCCTTTGACAAGTGCTAATTATTTCCTGTCCAAGCACATTTTTCTCATGTAATTCCAAAGTACACAATAGACTGATCTCTAAAACATGGGCAGCCCTGCTAGTACCACGGCGGACGTTTTATAACTTTCACCGCCGTATGCTTGATGGCTACCCCAGTCAGCGCTTCATTCCAGACATCGAGCCAAAGCTTTGATGAAGCAGAGTGAGGTGTACGGTAACAGTCTGTTTCTGCAGATCATATGGATGAGACTTTCAGATAGGTCGCTGGGATGGGAAACATCAAATGGAAAGAAGGAGGATTATGGATATTTAATACTCAAAGGACACTTTCTTTCAAAACTTCCAAGGCACAATACTCTTGAAATGTTCTTTCAGGTGTTTAGTTTGAAGGAGGCCTGCACTTTGTCTGCTTGTGCCTCTCCCCACCCCCAACCAAGAACTTCAGTGTTTTCAGAGGCGAGACTCTGTCTGCGACGGCAACGCTGCTCCAGCCTCCATCGCAGCGCAAGCAGAGGCCATGGACACTGGAACCCGCCGTACTTTTAAATGAGTCCCTGTTGCCATGATTCTTGATGACTTCGGATATTAGGAAATCATTGTTAAACTAAATGAACGCTAAAAAAGACACTCCCCTCATTAGAATTGCTCAGCCTTTTCCAATCTCTAGGAAACTTTCTATTCTGGTTCACGGAAGAGACGCATGTGTCCCATGGAGAAGCCTTAAGTGATTTCCTCAGTTTTCAATGTAGCCAAACCCTTTGCACTATTTAGTAAGCATGGTGATCAAGGCAACAAAACCCCACAGAGAAATCCTCTGAATTCCTCAAAAAGGAATAAACAGAAACCACACGATAACACAAGACTCACCTTGCTAAGCTCCTTTCCACTCCGAGGTCTTAACTGATTAGTATACAAATTAACATTCCATACTCATCAGAATGAAGACTTGGAAAACACACCCTGTAATTTGTCTAATAATCACTACTATATAATAATGTTCAATTTTTATCTAAAGCTTCTAAAATGTTTCAAGTCCACTCACTGTAATTACCGGGAACAGCAAAGCCGCTGGAGTGTCAGATCCAACATCTACAATTAACTTTTTAAAGTCAACCTCATAGCATTTTCATGAACTTTTCAAAATTATACACTAACAAAACACAGGAGAACTCTCTTACCTGGAGCATTTACCACATTTACCAATTAAATGAGATACTGTTATCAAAACTAGCACTTAAAAATACTTCAGACTACAAACTTATTTAATTTTAAGCACAGAACATCCGTACATTTGGTAGAAAATTTTTGTAGACTGTTACAAATTTTATGTAAATATTATAAATTAAAAAAAAAAATATTAAACGAGTTTATATCTATAGCTTTCAGAAACAGATGTGAAAAAGGTACATCAACTCATTTAGCAGCTAAAGAGAAGGACACAAGGTGGCATACAGTGGAAACTCCCTTTTTTGAATTCACGTATTTCTGAACAAACTAGGAGCATGATGTATCTGTAGTTTCTGAAATGCATTCATTTAACTACAATCCAGTAACAAACTTTTTCAAATAAAAACATAAGCAACTTTTAAAAATAGTTAACAACATCACCTGATTTATTACCATGGCAATGAGTTCAGTTGAAAAACTCAAGTATAATAAAACAGTCGCATGAGATGAACTCTAGCAATATATATATTGATGCCAATCTCATCCAATACAACCCAGTTAACACCAGTAGGACGTCACGTGAGGACCATGAAGAGGGCAGAGCAGACGGGTATCTACGAGCACACACATTGTCAGCAATATAAGGAAAACCTTAGGGCATGTGACACCAGTTTTCAAATACATATGCTGCCTATCAAGCCATTATCAATAGACTACGCTATATAAGCACAGAACATTCTACCCCAAAAAATAACTCTGAAATCAGAAGCGGAAATACTGACTATTCCATTCAAGGAAAAATACTACTTAAGCGGTAAAAATTTTGACTTTTTTTTTTTTTTTAAAGGGTCAACTTGCCCCCTGCCAAGAGAATTTTGAGGAGTGTAAATGATACACTTGTTTCTAATTTTATTAACTTACTATTTTGCAAAAATTTCTCACCTTGCTGTCCATTCTTTCCGCAGCCTTTGTCGCTCAGTAAGGACTAGCAAGAAGCAGTTGATGGCTTCTTTCCTTTTTTCCTTAACTTGTTCCTTTTTTCCAACTTCAGAGAGGACCAGGCTTGACTTAAAGGGAAAAAAACACATAGAAATTATAACCTAGAAATAGGAAACAATGTGTAAAATTAATAAAAAGCCCATAAGCAAATAAGGACAGTAAATCAATAGCTTTTTTTATTACAGTTCCACTGCTGACAAATCAATACAGTAAATGATGGTTAGAAATGGCCACCATATATTTGGTATTTAATCAATATACATGGCACATAAGGTAAACTTTAAAATCTCATTGCCTTAAGTAACACAACAAGACATTGTGCACTCCAGCTCTCATTTTCTTGAGATGCAATTCTTTAATTTTCTAAATATTTTCTTGTATCAAATCATATTAAATTGTTTCCCTCAATACAGCATTTGGGGGATTTCCCCCTCCCCTTTGAGCCTTTGTGAAGCTAAAGAATAAAATACCTGTTTGTATTTTATCTTCTAAAATGAATTTCTGATGATGTCCCCATGTTCTCTTTATCATGAAATATTTCAAGTAAGCAAGTAGTAAAAGTCTACCTTTTTCATTTACGGAATAAATTAAAAACTGCTGAAAAAAAAATATACACACACACGTGCCATGGATTTAAAGCATCTGTGTAGTAGGATGACGGTCTCTGCAGATCAACAGTTACTGGCCTTCCCAAATGTTGTGTCCAGAGTTGATGTAATGTTATTGTCCTTCATCCACCCCACAAGCCAACTCCAACCCCCTCACTCCATCTTTGCCTTCCACTACTAACCTGCCCACCATTTTCCCCTCTTCTTTCCCCTACATTTCCCCACTCTGTCAACTCAGGAAAGAAACAGCACATGCTGATGCTCACGCCATGAACACAGATCAACCGGTGCACGTGTGCTGACCTGAGGTGCAGCGGTCTAGCCACAACAGAGATCTGGGGTGGATGCTGCAGGCTTTTCCTTCAGCAAAGATACCATATTCGCCTTTCTCACCTTAATCAGCCACTGATATCCTCTTAATTACGTTTGCTATTCTAACCTGCAGTCTCATGTTCTGCAAACATACCAAAGTATCTAAATGCTTTTGGGAAGGACAGCTGAATGGACAGAATTCTTGCAGAAACCTAGGGGTTTTTTTCAGAGAAAATGAGGCAAAAAAATTTTTTCTAACCTGAAGCGTTGTGGAAATGAGTTTGAAAACACGACTCAAACATCACCAGGAGGTGCAATTCCTACTCCCAGTGTGGCCTCTCTTATAGAAACAACATGACACAAAGACATGGCACGTTGCCTCCTCCTCAACATCCCATACACGTTACATTATGCCCTGCCCAAATGTACACCCACCGAAATTCCCCTGGGGACTCTGCAAGATAAATAGTTGTAAACATCTTAAGTTTGTGAAAATAGAAAAATCCACCCCTGGTCTGACAGGTTGCTTTTTTTTTTTTTTTTTCCCCCACAAGGAAGAACAATATGCAGATTATACACTTCTTAAGCTGAGAAAAATAGCAGTAACATTACTACAGCCGTGGTGGTTCCAAGAGACAGGGTTCATAGAGACAGGAAATAATTTTATTACGCCAAATGCAAAAAGCATCTTCCTCCCCACCTCCCAGCTCTATCAGTCAGCTTACTAAGAGGCATTACCCTCTCATATGGGACTTAGACATCAAAAGAACATTTTCTTGTAAAAAACCCAAAATGTTCAAAACTCTGCCTATACAGATCACATTCTTGACCCTGCTTTGACATTACAAAGCAAACAAAAAGCCGGAGAGTATTTTCAGATAAGGATTCCTTGACATGGTTTTTCCTTGCACTGACCTACATCATCTTTTCTACAAGCTCTAATATCCGCCAACTTCAACAACCCTGAACTTACAGCCTCCATTTCCAGCAGCTGCACAGTTTAAAGCAGGATTTGACAGAGGACTTCAGCTGGGAGAACATACATGAGATGAAGAGATGTACATTCTTTAATTGATTAAAATTAATACTCCTTTTCATTCAGAATAAATACATTTATTAAGGCTTCAACTTTTACATTTGCCATGTGCAAGACTTGACACAGCACTTTACCTAAAGCTTACCTCTGTATTATAGGATGATCAGATGTAGCCGTACAGCTAGGTCACAGAACACCAAAATTTCACTTTCAGAATCTTCATTAATCATAATGGGGATAGGGAAATCCACTGGGGATGCTGTAGAAGTCTACTTGTGTCCAAGACCACATAAAGCCCCATGTTTAATGATGCTATGCCTCACAAAGCTGCAAGTATAGTTATTTGCAGGCAAGAAACATCAAGATCCCCTAAATAAGTGATTCCCAAAGCACCGTACATGGAGAACTGATAGTTCCTAAAGAATTTTCAGTTAAAATCTGATGAAAAGATGGTGTGATGAGAGTTCCACCAGTCAGAGAAGATGGGTGACCACTTCTCCAAGGATTCACAATCACATAATGCTTTTGTATGAATTCTGATGGCCTGGCCAAATTGCAGCTTTAGTACTGAGTTCAACTACCTTAAGTCCCCTCCATCTACAGGAACATCATAATTCTGGAAACGGAACATAATTTAACTTTTACTGAGAGAACAATCATATTGCTCCAGCCTTCTGTTAGCACCGTGTATTTCTGTGGTGATGGACACAGTTCAAGCCAAACTCATAGTTTAACAAGGACATCTTTACTGAGCCCTGCGAGTGCATTTGAGCTACCTGGAGGGTGAAACAGTACTATTAAGCAACATCCAACAACAATACATAGCAATTTAACTGATCTACCTGTTTTCTAAGAGTGCTGAGGGCAGTAAGGTTACCCAGAACGCCAGTGTATGGCTTGGTGTGTAGCTTTTATAGATGCATTTCTTCAAAATTTGCTATTCTTATCATTTTGATAAAAACTCCAAATTGTAAAAAATAAAGCAGCATTCTGGGTAAAATAATATGATAAAACATGGTCCTTTGAAATTTTTTTTTCCATGTAACTTGTTTTGGGATTTATTTTTAACAAGGTGATTCAACATATACCTTGACTGATAAAGGTCAAGGGTTCAAGAAACTCGGTCAAAGATGTTATCAGCTGGGAAAGCCATTTCCTCACATCAACACTGATAAAAATCCATCAGAAACCCAACTGATACCACCCTGCTCTAAAGGGCAGGAATGACCTTCTTTTGAACATCACTACAGTTGCACGTCCCATCAAAGAAAATCTGATCTTGTGTCTCAATTCTTTTAATGCTCTTTAATGACAGATAGTTGTCTGCAGAGGCCCCTTTGCCCAACGCTGAGTGAAACCTTCACATTTCTGAGCCGGACTCAACACTGACTCCGTGTTTTTCAGCACACTTGGGACTGCAGGACAGTAGAATAAATAAACAGTGCGACCAGCCCTACAGCCTGCCTTATCTCATCCTTGTGTTCACAGAGATTCTTGAGGGTGGTAATGTTTACAAATTGTTGAAACTTTCTTTCTTCTGCTTCCTGAGCTGGCAAAAACATATCCTGGACAACCCTAAGCAAGGAGATTACACAAACCGCTTATCACTTGAGGGAAGCAACTTCACTTGTCTCATTGGTCAGTATATCTCTTTAAGAAGTAGGACTGTTAATATTTTCAGCAAATCTTCCCCAATTCTCCTTACAGATCTATTAATGTATTTAGGGCATTTCCTTGTAAATCCCAAATTGCATGGTCTTAAAAACAAACACGCAATCCACGTCTCAAAAAAGCACAAATCTATATATTCATATATAGCGCAGTTGCCAAGCCAGCCTTCTCTGTTAAAGACAGTATTTAGGAAATTACATCCTTTACCTTCCACCTGGTACAGCAGCAAAACTAAATCTAGTGCTTTACTGATATACCAGGCAACAGCCATCAGAGCATCTTCTCTTACTAAGAAAGGTAAGATAAGATTTTAAGAGACCAATATCATATTCTTCTCATTTCCACTGACAAAATATATCAGAGACATGCAATCAAATAGAAACTGCTATAAAACCAGGTTGTACTATTCACCTAGGATACACACTCAAAATTAGATGCCCTTTATGGGTCTTAACAAAGCTAACCTAGGTATTGTAAAAGGATTACAATAATATTTTTTTTCTTAGATACGCAGCAGAAGATACTATGTTTCAACATCAACAGGCCACTACCCTGCTTAACTGTGTGTGTCCTGGGTGAATACCAGGACATGTTTACAAACGAGCAAGAAAAGCAACCTCTAAACACTCCAAAACCCAAACTGGTCCATTTTCAGTCTTTTAAAGCTACATTTTCCTTCCTTCAATGCAGACCTCTGAAGAAGCCGGACTTAAGGTTATGAACATTGTATACCTGGAGACGTGAAGCCTCATATTCTGTCGAACAAATTAGCTTCAGTCTGAGCTAAAGTGGCACTTGGGACAGTTTGTCTCTTGGTCCCACTTTATTGGGCCAACAAACCAGATATTTCACTCTGAGTTAAGATTATATTTACTCACCACCAGTTTAAATAGGATAAGCTTCTGTATCTCTACTAACCACTTCTACTTTAATTCAGCAGTCATCTCTTAATAATCAATAACTACTACAGAAAGGAAAAATATACACTGTAAAATCTGTAAGTAGGGCTAGAATTTTAAATGTTTTTCTGTATCTTCACTGTGATTTTTGGGACTTCATTTTGCTTTTAGTGCAAAAAGTATCCTGATGAAACCCTGTAAAACGAGAACACCATGCCTTCGGTGTGGGGGGGGAAGAACCCATACTCTATTAAACCACGTTAATTTAACATGTCATAACTTCTACGTGATAAAAAAGCAAGTAATTGCCTACAAACCGCTGCTCATTTCTTCTTTACTTTTAAAATTTTTACTTAAAATATGACCAAATGCACCCATTTTCCTTGAGATGATGGAAGCTGCCAGTATGGTTTAAGTTATCACCCAGTAATTTGGGCACATTAAACTCAATTCTCTGCCTTTTGCTTATTAATCCACTATGCCAGATATCACAGTTTCACTCAGCAACCCTCATGTTTTGGATGATATCGAAAAATGGCTTACGTTTGTCAAAGAAAGCAGAAAAAAAAAAAAAAAAAGGTAAAGAGGAAAAAAGTGTTGTTTATAGAAGCCAGCTGCTCCGGCTCCGGCGCCAGCAGCTCTTCATCTTGCTATTTTACGCTCACAGCCCCCCTGCCCCCACTGGCACAGGTACAACTAAATGTTGACTTCAATGCTTCAGAGAGCACTCAACTGATTCGGTACATGATTAATTGCCAAAGACATGGCTGACCATATGGAACAGAGAAAGCATCAAGTAATTCATACTTCTGTATATGATCATTTGGCCCCTGTTGTTTTAATGTACAGGAAAGAGCTAGTATAGCACAGACCTGGTGTCTTGCCCTTGACAGCCCATTAAGAAATCTCAAAGCACCTAGTTGAAGTTATGCTGTTGGCTTTTCAATAGCAGCCTAATAAAACAGAAGCAAAGCTTTCCAACTAGTCTTAAATCTTTCACATACAGTACATTAACCACCGCTGCTAAAACAACTGGTTTCTTATGATAGGAAATGGGATTTGATTTCTAGCCTCTGCATACTTACTGAAAGCCTTTTTCTGACCTTTGGAGGGTTTACAAAATCATTGTTCGTTTTTCCTGCCATTTTCCCAGTTTCTTGCCATGGTGATCCTAATAGATTTGTTTAAGGTTCAGTACATTCTACTCTTACTAGCTGTTATATGCAAACTGTACAATGAAGGTAGGCTCATGGGAGCTGAAAGGAAAGAAATTATTATTAACTGTTTTTTTCCTGAGAGTCAGAGAAGTCACTGCAACATCTAAAACATAATTTACTTTTAAAAAGCCTATAAAACAAAACAAAAAATTCCTGAAAAGAAGCAATATACTAGCATGTGCTTTCTTTTATCAGACTGGAGACAAATCATCAAATTTCATTTGAGAAGGAAGGACGATTTATTTTAAAGCTGTAGTATTCTCAAGGATGTCTGACACAGAGCTCAATGAAAAGAAAAAGGTGCAGACTTGGAATATGTCAGTATCATTAACTGCTTTATATTAGTTTTATCTACCGTTAACATCTTTTCAGTCATATGCAGTCAAAGAAAAACGTTTAAATAATGTTTCTCTGTCAAGGCTCTTAAGACAACAGTGCTAAAAAGTTAATCCCAATCCTCACAGATCTTCTGGCAGTTTTGACATATGTTGGCAAGGATGTATTTGCTGGCACCTTCCATTAGAAAATATTTACATGGAGTTTTCTTGTCTGTGGATTTTCTAGTTGTCTAAATGATCCTCACGGTCTGAAGGGCCTTATGTGGGAAATCCTAATCATTGGACATTCATCAGGGGTAATTTCCCAGGCTACTGAATTCAGCTAACACTATTAATACTCCAGCAGAATACATAAATAGTTCACGAGCCAACATAAAACTCCACAACCATTCTGGTTATTGATAGAGTACTTCCGACATCAAAACTGTTTGTCTGAGTCAAATATTATGGCTGTATTTAAACAAAATATAAAGGAATAGAGAATTTTGTGAGTCACATAATTTTTATATTTTTGTAGGGTAAAAGCAACGGAGGCTCAAGTCATGGGTGTGAAACCATTGCCACAAAGATTATGTATTCTCCCCTACCATTATATTCAATGGTGGACAACTAAAATATGCAAGTACATAACCAAATTGCACAACGTGTTTCAAAAAGACAGACCCAATTTGAAATCACTCTATCTTTGAAATTGGGTCCATCTTTTTCAAACTCCCTGTAGACTAGAATGCTTAAAGTCAGGCATATGCCTAAGCTCCATATACAAGTCCCCACGCATTAAAATGTAGGGAGCCCTGCCTCTCTTTGAGGTATTCACTGCCGACAACAAAGGATGAATACCTGACTTGATAAATGAGTAGCTCGACCTAGAAAAACCTACAGAGAGCAGATCACTTAGACATTTCCAAAGAAACTTTGGGTCTTGTCTATGCTAGAAAGTTGTACCATTTAACTATACGTGCGGAGCTAACATAGTACATTTTCTAGCTATATGAGTTTAAAGGTCATAAATTAAAGCAGGTAGAGCTTACTTGGAAATAACCATTACCTTTATGCCTATATAAGAGTACTTATTCTAGGGTCTTGAACCATATATTTAGGAAAAAGAAATCCAAACAGAAGACCAAGTAATTTTTCATTACTCTGGCATGCCAAAACTGAATTAATTCCCAGTGGAGAAAAAAAAATATTTTTTACCAGATGATTCCATGCAGTTACAGTAGGTCTCAAAGATTTTCAAGACTTAGTTACAAAGAAAAAAAAGTTATATAAAGATCAATACTTGCAAAATATTTTTGCTGCACTAATCAGTTTGGCAATGTTCTAAAGCTGAAGTATAACCCGTCTCATCAAGAAAGCGCAACTGAACCACTCAAGATGTTTGGAGTAAAAGTGGCTTAGCATCTTCAGATGTATGGGTGAGCGAAAGGTTATCCTTTAGCCACATTCTCCTGGAGCACGGCCCCTCCACCTCTGAATCATCAATAGCACAAAGGCTGAAGCAGGCCTACCATGCACAGTGCATTATATGAAGTGTAAAACATTGTGGGGAAAAAGCTTTTGAAAGAAGTCAGGAAAAAGAAATCACGCTTGCAAGAAGATCCAGCTGACAGGCTAGTCCCTAACAAGTGAATATGTTTGAAAACATTGTGAACACAAGAAAAGAACATGCCTTTTGTTTCCAAACCTACAGTGTGTCTTTACCCAACTGTTGCCTGCATGGCTGAACATATGTTTTCTGAACAAGAACTGAGGCGGAAAGTGTTCTTTGTTATAATTCACTCCTTTGTATACACCTCCCTTTTCCCATTTTGGTCACATGCAAACAGTAGTTACACTGAACACTTAAGTTCTGAAGGGCTGCACAGCAGTGTATGCTTCAGTGATTATTTACTATTGCTGGAATCAGTTGAGCTACGATGCAATACAAGACTCACTTCACTAATGTGTGCTCTGGACAGCTCACATTCTGCAATCCCACATCGTGCCGAGTACAACCTGCATACAAACACCGAGCCACCAGACAGAATCTCCTTCATCAACAGTTATGTGCGGTTGTAATAAGCATCAAACAATCATACAACAAATGATCTTACACATTCAAAGGAACTCAAAACAGTACCATATAATTTTATTAGCATATAAAAATTAACATCATCAGCTATTATGAACAATTTAGGGAGGAGGGAGGAGAGGGGAAAAAAGTGATGGACTTCAAAGCCAGAAGTAGGTAATACCATCTCATAAACACCAAAATGAACTCTAGCTTGAATTAAATACTCAAATAGTTTTACCGATCCTAATGAAATAACTCTACATGTAAGCAAGGCTTTGCTTTGACTTATCTAATTTCTACTGAAGCCCTAATACACTGATACATACACATTCC
This sequence comes from Caloenas nicobarica, assembly GCF_036013445.1. Classification (NCBI taxonomy): domain Eukaryota; kingdom Metazoa; phylum Chordata; class Aves; order Columbiformes; family Columbidae; genus Caloenas; species Caloenas nicobarica. The sequence goes on along the minus strand of NC_088253.1, from coordinate 6,081,898 downwards.
TCAAAATATTTACAGATGCAAACTTGTACTAAAATCTCCAAACTAGACACCTGGTACGTGTAACACTCAAAATACAAATTGAAAGAACTAAACTTAATATTACTGGCCACACGAAAAATTATTTTTAAACATCTGCAAACTATGAAGAAAGACAGAAATCAGTGAGTGCTGGATTCTGAATTCATTACTGCATTTTCATTTGCAACTGTCTTTTAGTGGTTAATTGTATGTCATGTTACTGATTTCCTTGAACAGCACATCTTAGTATCTATTAGTATGGAAAAGCCTAGAACACCAACATTTTCCTCCTCCTGCTAGCGGTCATGGCAAAATGGACAGAAAAAGAACTTAGAGCACACTCCTGGGAAGAGTATAGGAAATAAAACCAAAGCAGAACCCGATATACTACATGTATTTAACGTATGGGGAATATGACATCGTCAAGCAGCAAGAAGGACAGCACCATCCCTTGCTAGAGGTTGATCATGACACAGCATTTAGAAATACACTTCTATGGAAGCTATGATCCTTGTTCCTCAGCTTAAAACCAGGCAATCTGATTTCAGGGCCTTATCCTCCTCTAGTTTAAATACAGTACAGAAATATTTTTAAATGAAGTCATGTGCGAAGCACTTCATATATAGGCCATGCAAATGGTGACGACCTGCCATTGAGGGTGTACAGTATAAAGCGTACAAAGAAATGCAATATACTGGCAAATCAAAAAAAACGAGGGACTGACAAAGAGAGAAGTTTACTGATTTAACTCTCAAACACTTGCTCAAGATATGTACAGTCACTATTTCGGATGCAATACTTACGGTAAATATAGATACCTCCTGGGAGGGTGAGACAACTACTTATTTTTAATTCTCTTGCATTCACAGAATGGTTAGGAACAAAGTCAGGGTGAGGTGCAAAACTTATGAGTATACTTACTAGTATACATAGACAAGACAAATTTTACAAGAAAAAAGATAATTGCAAAATGAATTCAGTAGTTCAGGTACACCTACAATGCTAAATAAGGCAATGCTTCATTATAATTAACATGTCCGGTCAAACAGAGCAAGAGCAGCGACTCGGTGGGCACAGGACAGACCCCCACGACACTCACTGCCCCAGAGCTGCTCATCCTCTCGAGACACAGCGGCCAACCTCCATCACGCCAGGAACTAGTAACATTTCTTGTATTTATTGTTCTTCTGAATGCGACATAACTGTAAACCCTTCCTTTTCTAAACCTGTCAATGCAAACTAGAGCCAGTTATTGACTATTCTATTTTGTTGTGTTCCAGTAAAAAGGCAGGCTATACACTGCGCTTCCTGGACTTCACTTTGGGATTCTGCCCACGTTTTCCTTTCATCAGAGAGATCTAATGTCATGACTACATGGATATGATAAATACCACTTTTCTTCCATTAATATTCCCTGATAACCCATATGGGTTTGTTTTCAGTTTATTTTGATTTTGTGGAAGGATTTTTGCTGGTTCACACTCATAGGAAGGGAACAATAAAGGTTTCAGTAATTAGTTTATCTTCTCAGGAGAAAGAAAATAAAAGGTTCATTCTTCATCCTTAAAAGGAAGACTTCCAACTAATGAACCCAACAATTAGAAGTACACACAAGGAAAGATCAAGGAAGTAGCTCAGGGGCAAAACAAATCAGTCAAGAAAGTTTTAAAGTTTATTTCCTGTCACCTACTAGTGCATCAGAAAACTACTCTGGAAATACTTTTATTTAGAGTCTAAACAAGTTCTAAATGTCAATTTGTCATATTCATTTTCAATGAACATTTGAGTATTTATAGATGAATATTTGAGAGAGAATTTAGAGCTTGAATGGCCAACTATGAGAAAACTTCACTATATCAAAAATCATTATATAGACAATTTTCATGAATGACACAGCATTTAGCAGGGAAAATAAACTTTCATCATCTGATTCATGTGCCTAACAAAGAAAACAAACAATGCGATCAACGCATCCCTGTGGCTACATGCACGTCGATTACTGTGAAACACAAGTCACACGCTGAAGATTCTGGCAATTCAACAAATACAACATCCGCGTGATGTGCTCACAAACTACAACAATACAATCCGGAAAAGGGAACACACTGCTACTCTGTGACACCACATTCTGTCACACCGTGCTGCAACATTCACATCTCCTACCCTGCTGCTCACGAGCGTTTCCTTCTACAGGCGCATGAAATAAGAGATGAGTTCTCAAGTTCAGCCGCAAAGTCCAGCTTAAGAGAGAGGTCAAAGGTGGGTGACTAATCACCTCTGCACTCTTCCAGAAGGATCAGTTAATCCACTAGTAAAAGTTAAAGCAACGTCAAGGATGTATTAACATAAACTGGGCCAAGCACGCTCAACAGACACGTAGTGAGTACATGCACAATGGAGGTGTTCTCCACGAACCCAAAAAAAGCTTTTGGATCTTCTGGGTTGCAGCAGAAATGAAAACTAGCAGGTTTTGGAGGAGGGTTTGACCTGTGTTCTCTCATACAAAAACTTCTACCCTTAAAGACACATAATGACAAGCTATATTGGAGCTCTAAATCTCTATTTAATGTTACCATCTATCTAATTCACATTCTGCTTTAACATGACGCTACAAGGTAAGTCACACTTCACAGCATTCAGAGTCCACACAGATGAGATATAGTCTATATGAACAACCATCCAAACTATTAATGTGGTATATAGAAATATCTCTCTTCTTAAACAGGAAAACACGTCATTTGATTAAAAAACTGGTCTCTTCAGTATCTGGATTCTGGAGGTTTGTGTGGGGTTTTTTATTGGTGGTGGCGTTTTTTGTTTTGTTCTGGGTTTTATTTGGTTGTGGGTTTTTTTAGTGGTTTTGGTTTTTTTAGTGTTTTTGTTGTTGTTTTTTCTTTTCCTTTTAAAATTTTTATTTAGGATGCTATATGCGTCTTTTTATATAGACCAAATTAATTTTCAGCAGGGATAGTTTTACATTCATTTAGGAAAAAAAAAGTGAAAACCTTTTCATTAGGATATGGACTGTCTTTTAACAATATTTTTTTTCATATTCATCAACAGAAGACTGCATGTTGGAAGACTTATATTTGTTGTATTAATTTACAGTCTAAAATGCTGTACATTTCTTTTTCCTGTTTCACAAAAGTGTTTCTTAAGTGTTTATTAACAGACAGAAATACTCTAACATCAAGCTATCATTGTATTGAGCATTAAATAATCTTCCTTCACAGTTGGCAAATATCCTGTTTAAACTTCTATGACTAATCAAATCAGTTATTCTCGTACTAGAGAGGTCACTAGATACAATAAATTGCTCTATATATAATACCTATGAAAAAGAATGCAGAAAGTTTAGATGAACTGTAAGAAAATTAAAACCCAAGACAAAATTTCTCTGTCAAAAGCACAGAAGCATAGCAGCCATTATGAGGGGAAAAAAATTTTGATAATCATTTGTGAAAACACGTTGTTATTACACTTTGATTTTAAAATACGGCAACCAAATACTATGAACTTACATTTACACTGTAGAGATTTCACTTCAGGGAAGTCCCCATTTTTGTCTCAACTGCGAGGTGGCAAACGAAAAGAATTTTCTACCTTAACACAGTTTGAAAATGAACAAAGTACTACTCCTTCTAAACTACAACTTGCTGTATTCAGAGCAGCGTTATATTTTGATAGGCACGTGTTATTGCTCCATCTTCTAGAGAGCCCAGTTTTCCCTTGCCCTGCTCGGTCACTGTTTGTACATTCAGTACACGCACAGAGACTGTTGTGTACATCCCTCCTCTTGGATCAAATTCACCACACTGGATGGATCACAGATACAGGTATATACTCTTTTCATGTGCTAATATAAATCTGTCTCAAAACCAGATGTGAAATATGTTGTATTCATGGCCCAAAATTATAACCAAGTATTAAAAAAACCCCACACAACCCAGAATGGAGATATCCCAAAAAATGGGCTTGATTTTTGACACAGTGCTGAACTTAGTTAAGAGCATGACTTCAACTTTTTTGGCCTACAAAAACAGCTACAGATACCAGCCACGGATTATAATCAGCATTGGGCTTGAAATCACCTGAAATCTTGGGACTCAGGGCCAATTCTAGATAATCAAAACCAAAATAACTCACAAGATTTCAACAGTATTTTTCCTCCATACATCAATCACTACCAGTAGAAAAGCACGACACTTCCTTAAACCTCCTGAAACCATTCAAAAAAGCTATACTTTGTTCATTTTAAAACAGATTAAAAGCACTGAGCAGCTCCAGCTTTGTTTACTACTTTTAGGATATCAGTAAAGGAAAGAGAAAAAGCTTCTTCGTTTTGTATTACTCGAGGTGGATCCATTAGCTCAGTTTAAAAAAAAAAAAAAAAAAAAAAAGAAAAAGAAAGAAAAAAGTACCAGAGGTCAAAAGAACAAAATGACACACAAAAAAATCCATTGCCAAACTGGCCGACGGTTGGATGCACAAGAGTAATGCTAAACAACTGTGGTATGGAGACAAAATATGCTTTCTTTACCACACTTTTACAATAAGTTATTGAAGCCTTGTGAACAGCCTTGCCTGGGCACCCACCCCTCACACATTAATGAAAACAAAGGGGGCCCATTTACATTGTAACCCCGCAGTGGGGTTAAGCATGTGACCTTAAAGTATGGTGTGCTTGTGCTCGGTGGAAAGGTTCTTGACAATATAAACAAGAATTACGGCTGTTAGAGAAAGGGAAGACAATTAAAAACAATCTAGGATGCATGTTGTACAGCTGTTGAAGTTTCAGCTACATCTGACCTCTAAAGATGCTATGTGTTTTACTCCAGAAACGTCAGCCATTTTAGTTTTATTAAAATAATCCTTCAACAAAAACTGAATTTGTATGACAAACATGAGGTTTTAGATGAGTAACGCAATGAAAATTGTGTATTGCTGGCAAAACTTGCCATCACTACAGTTAAAAAGATGGTGTGGTCTGCACATCTCTTTCCAATACCTAAGTTCACTAACAGCTAAGCAAAAAGGAGATCTTCATGAAGAACACAAAGAAAACCTGTTGAGGAAAATAAACAAACAAAAACTGTTCTTGAAACAAAAGGGACTTCAACAGGTCAAATCCCAGAATCAAATCTGTCTGACAAACCTTTGTGCCCAGGCAAAAAAACCTGGGTGATTTCAGCAAAAGTCTGCAGGCGCAGTGTCCCAATATAGATCAAATTGCAGGACCAAGCAGCCACAGTATTTTTTCAAGCTTAATTTTGGATACCATCGATTCCAAACGCAATAAAGACAGACTGTAATTATGGCTAGTATTTTCTTTATACATGCCTACAAATTTTCTAATGACTAAGAAAATACTTAATGTTTTAAAGAGAAAATGATAGAAAGAACTTTTTTCCTTTGGGCACTAGAACTAATTGGCCTAATATTGTCCTTAAAAAATAGGGGTGGAGAAGAAAAACTTCTGAGAAAATAACAAAGATCTTGGCTAAGTTTCTCCAAACCACAATTTTCCTGCCCGTTTGATCTTGGTACAGTCAGCATAAGCCACTGAAACTCCTCCACAAATGAAAGGCATTCATGGGAAGCCATCAGAAAGCATCGCTCTTCCTCTGGGACCCAGGACAATAAAAGAAAAGTTTGTGTCTGCCACGTGGGCCTACGATCCAGCTTAAATGAACAAACCATTGCAATATCCTTCAGCTTTGTGAAAGCGATACTTCCTACTTTTTTGGAAGAGAGGAAGTCATATATAAACAGAACAAAGGGAAGAGGCAACAGGAGTAGAGCCTCTCACAATAAATATTACAGTGAAAGTTTTGCTCATCAAACCAAGATTAAAAACATATTTTAATCTCCCAAGTTTTATGCCTTTGATGTATGTCGAAGAGGAAAGCTTATATATTTTGTAAGACTTACAACATTTCTAGTGGGAATAGCTTCGTATTTCATTTTTTTCCCTGTTTCTGAAATTGAGAGTACGTTGGGTTGATTCTGTCCCTTCATGCTGTGTCATATTGAACGCTCCTTTAGAGAACAGAAGTTAGGACGTCCTTTGGATGTTTTTCCCCACAAATAGGCTAATGTTTCACTGAACAAAGCACTGCAAAATCACTATAGTGGTGTGATAGGAAACTTTGTAACTATGAAATACTTCTTAAAACACCAGCTTTCCTAGACCACAGGGAAGTTCAAATATTTGCGCTAATCTCCATAGCGCAGTGAACCACTAAACTGCATTTCTTTGTGGTGCTAAAAGTAGGAGAAGGTTATATAGCTTCAATAGGAAGAGCAGTAATTTATTATCCGTAATTTTGCCACTACATGCCCACAACAGCCTAACACATGAAGCATTAATTTTCAGAACTACAACACACAAAGCATAAAACTTATGCATTGGGGCTCCCTTTATCGCATCTTCTGATAAATTCCGCACGATCTTCTTGCCCTCCCGTAAGGCCTTTCTATGCAGTTTTTCTTATTCTCTCTTGATACAGCACCCATTGCTAAGACAAAAGCACCTGCACTTCAAATCACATTATCTTGCCGTAACCCAGTCAAATAGCTGCTCATCTCCACAACCTTAGGTGAGGTCAAAAGCAAATATAATACACTAATGATCCCCTCACATAGTGTGAGGTAAAATAGCTGAAAGTTTCCACGTAAGTAACAAGGAAGGAGAGCGGGTAAGTATGCGCTCGCTGGTTTTGCATCTTGTTCAACACTCTTGCTTTGGTCTTAACAGCCACCCACAAACTTTAAGGAAGATGATCAGAAGAGGCAATTTTCAAGTATAGTTTCGCAAACATTGAAGTCAGACAAGCAAAGGTGAAAGATGCTAGAACTGACGTTTTAAACAACTATTCCAGTGAAGATAACTGTATTGAATATTGGTAGACTTAAACAATTTTTAAGGAAATCCTAAGTGAAAAAAACTCTGGCCAGCAGATAGGCGTGTAGTTCAGACAGTGGGAAGGAGGAAGCGAAAATCTTTTCCTAGCTGTAGCAGCCCCTATAGGGCTGATAAAGGCTCTGTTCCTACATATCATTTCAAAGGCACACATACAACTCAGCCATCTTTCCACAATCCCAATCCTTTCAACATCTGCTACTAAAGTACTCTCAAGGAGTCCCTTTGATTCCAAAGAGAGATGCGGAAAGCTGTCCAGAGATGGTAACTCTCAGAGAACGGAAAAAAGTGAAAGCAGAAGTTCCAGGGACAGCAATAACACAATCACAGCAGATTACCTTTCTAAAGTAAAAATAAGTGAAATGCTGTAAGAGAAGAAAGGGTTATCGTACCAGAAAATGAATATAGATTTCAATCTAGGAACAGTCAGGCAAAGATTATTCTAGAACTATTAGGAAAAAAAAGCAATAAAATTATAATCAGAAGTGCCAAAGCTGGAATGACACCAAAGAAACTTCAAGGAACCTGACAGGGAAGACAGGTGTCTCGTCAAGCAATACTGTACCAGAAGAAGGTTCATGCACAACTTAAGTCTTTTGCCCAAAGCAAATAACAAGCAAGTGAAAGTGTGAGGAATAACAGGATTCTTGTCTCCTACTCTCCATTTCCCTTCATGTTGCCATATGGTATCCATATCTGTGAGGATAAGCGGTACTTTGTACCCTGGTGTTTCAGTTTTCATGACACTTTACAAGTCTCATTGCTCATTTCACCGCTTTCCACTAGCTACTCCTTAATGACACCCAGCCATTGCTTCCTTTGCTTTCCCATAAAAACAACATACTCAGGAAATAATGAATGTATATTTGTCTCTTTCAAGTAACTGCAGCTCCGTTTTAACCATTTACTTTGCAATAAACTTTTTAAAGACAGCCTTTTTCTCCCCACAAAACAAGACGATATATCTTAAGGATCACAATATACTTGTTTTTAAAAAAATATATACAATATCCCATAGTTTCCTCAGTTACAACCTACATTCATTCCCCCACCTCAGAGGGGGGGGGGGGAAAAAAAAATCACAATAAATGCAATAAAATGAGCTATGGAGTGCTCAGTTGAGTCTTCAGCCCAAACAAAGACCCAGTTACTGGTATAGTTCACGGAAAAGACTAGCAAATTACTTCTAACAGCACATTGCTACAAAGTGTACTTTGCTAGATGGAGTTACTTAAGAAGTTGCTGTGGAAAAAAGAAAGAATTGGCGCAGAGAGGAGCAGTGTGAGCTGATGAACAGCAGCACGCTCAGGAGCTCCAGCCTGAGCTGGGAGAACCCCCGCAAGGCAGAGTCGTTCACCTCCTCTGGCGAGGTGAACAGTGGCCCAACAACTCCAACCAGTTGTCAGGGCTGAGCAGGTTTGGTGAAGATGCAGGCAGAGCCAGATGAGAAGCTAAAATGGAAAATGAACCGTCCAGAACTACAGAAGCCAATAACCTACCATAGGAAAAAAATGAAATTGTGATGAACATGATTCAGAGATTCATCTTTTGGCAGGGCAGCCTCTCTCTGCTTAGTGCTCAGTGCAAAACTGCTGCATAGTCTATATGAGAAAATTCTTTATTTTTCTGCATTAAAGTAGCTTCTGAAGCAGGTATCAAAACTTGTATTTAAAAAAGAGAATTCTCTGAAAAACACTCAACATGTTAAAATGTTTTATAGCAGGATAAGGTAATGCTTAATACTGCTGAAGCCCCTGAAAACAGAATACTGCTCATAATAAATTAGAAGAAACAAAATTCCTGGGAAATTGGAAATCCTTCTCCTCTCCCCAAACCCCAGATTTTCACAGAATTTTAAAGCCTATTCCATTCACAGACCGTTGCAACTCTCTGGAAACTGTCCTAAAGGGTAAACTTTCCCTGTGTTTAGAGAAGCATTTGCAATGTGGTTTACAACATGACCTAAGAATGATATTCGAAATTTTTCACCTTTAAGTGATAAACTTGAATATGAAGAACATAAAGAAACCCAAGTTGGACTTCATTTTTTGGGAACACAATAAAATTAATATAGCAAAAGGAAAAGATTCATTACTGTTCATAAGAATTCATTCACCCAGGGAATTTCTTCATCTGTCCTCTCCTTTACTTAGCTAGACAGAAAATAGATTTTGCTGGCTATGTTTAATTTCCACAGCTGTCACTGTGATCTAAAACATTTATATTGGAGCAATCGCATTTATCCTCAGGAAACCAGGAACTCGAGTACCAGCTCAAACGCTGTGCAGGCTGCCTACTACCTTCTGACCCCAGTGGTGTCTCAGATTTAGAAGTTGTACTGTGCAAATAAGCAAGAGAAGGTTTTTTGATTAAAATATATTTGAAAAATGCAATTATTTCTCGAAACAGCAAAAGCTGACACGGTTCATACATGCTTATTGACCGGTTAGTACAACTGTAAGACAAAAGGAGATATGACAGTAAAACGAAAACAGGATACAAATACTTCATATTTCTGATGTACCTCTCTCAGCTTATTTCAAGTAGCATACTTTGAATGTCCAGTAACTAATTTAATTGTATGAATTCTGCTTATAGAGTGACCAAAAAAGAGCATCAAAGTAACAGATCCATAGCCCTAGTGAGAAGGTCATAGCGTTTACTTAAGTCCATCACACAAAATTTCCAAATGATTGTATTGAAAAAAAGATTACAACACTTCTGCAAATATTTATGGTTCAACCCAAGAAAATAAATAGTAGTTCGTGACAGATGTAAAAAGGAGTCAAGCAGATTTCAGCAGACTTTGAAACAGGACTAGCAACATTATAATATATTTGTACATAACATAATCTTCATTAAAAAAAAAGAGTTAAGTACATTGTTGTATTTATGTCAGCCAAATTGGCAAACACCTTGCTCCATCTTTCCTGAAGCAAAAGTTAGTTTCCAAGCTAGACCTTATTATTCACATTTGAAGTGTTGATATGTCTACAAGTTTAAGCTACGCCTTCAATTTATGTTCTTCCAACCTTTTCTTCCTACTCCCTAACTTATTTCCTGCACTGCCCTCACTCCCCCCACCCCCCTTGTAGTAGTAAAAATGGATTTACACAAAACCGATAATGAGTTTCACTAAAAAATATACTCTGGCTTTAATCAAGCAGCTCGTCACTTAAAATCTTACACATACACACTATTGCAAATGTTCTACCTACAGACTTTCAGACTAAGTGTTCTGCCACAGTAAGGCCACAATACAACTCCTTCGAGAAAGAAATATTTCAACAGACAAAAAACTACTTTGGACATATAATGTGAAATAATACATTCACACAAAAGTTGCATTTTTAACTAGTTGCATCATGCATGATTAGTAGTTTACATATTCAATTTTCCCAGAGCAAGACTCCACTAAATGCTGCAGCCAAAAAGTTTAATAGATGAAGATCCAGATCTTTGTATTAATATCTTGCAGTTCTTTTGATCCATGAAAGCAAATGTCTGCCTAGTTTCTCTTTCCTGTGCTATTACTCACAGTGGTATTTCTGACTTCAAGGAGTAACAGAAAGGAAAAATAATTTTGAAAGATGAGGCATCAACTTTCACATTAACTTCATTATGCTGACTACAAATAAAGTTTAAGAAGTACAGACACTTGAATTTATTACTATTCTCTTTCCTGTTACACCATCTCTTGCACTTCCAAGATTCTTTATACTTCCACTGTCTTTGTTCCCATTTCTCTCTATTTTTTAACTCTTCTCTCACTTTGTTATGCTATCTTCCTTCTCACAATTGTTTCCCTTCCCCGTTCCTCCAACTTCTCTTCCCAATTTCTCTCTCTGCTCCACTCAAAAACTCACCTTGGCCTTAAATTCTGCCTCTTACTAAACCCTCCCTCAAATTCTTATGCTTTCCATACATTTTGGGGTGCCAGACTATTCACATTCTCTCCGCAGAAGTAGAAAAAAACATTTCTAAGCGTAAATGAAACCATTAAAATATAAGTGGAACACTAATGGAGCAAAAAAAAAAAAAAAGAAAGGAACAAGGCCAGTGTAGTGCTTAGTGTTTGTAGAAGAGAAATAGAGCTAACCACAGCCCAGAATGGCAGACAGCAGTTAAACCAGCTTAAACAGCAAAGTCGTGTAGGAAGCCACAGTGCTGTATGCACAGTTCCCTCTGGAGCATGTAGAGGAAAAAACCCTCCTAAAATTTTAGCATGTCTGCTTTTTATCCCACAACATAGAACTAATTGTCCTCAGTGTCTGAGCTGGATCCCTTGCATGCTGGAGCAGAACAAATGCTACTTTTTCACCTATCTGTCACAGCAAACATGAAAGATGGTGACAAAAGCAAACAGCACTAATCTTAGCACCTCACAGAGCTCTGGGCAAAACACTGGAGAGAAAAGCAGAGAGAAAGCGAGTACACAATAGACAGCAAAACCAAATCATCACAAGTGGCTGGACAGGAGCATCTTGCCTCCGCGCTTCCACTGCATAGTCATCATATCGGCTCTGGAGCAACATTAAGACACCCTCAAATTTGGTACATAGATTAAACACAGATTATTATAATATGTTTCCATTTTCTGGCAGACCAAGCAACTTCATCCAGCAGTTCAGGCATTAAACCCATAGCTGGTGACTGAGCTAAAACAGAGCTTTTATACACCAGTGAACTCACGTTCCAGCTCTGCAAAATACACATTGTTAACACTTGATCAGCCTCACAGTCTGATGCTGAGTTTTCTTAAAACATCAAGTCCAGCCCAGTTATGCCCCTGTTGGAAAAGCAGAGGCAGGCTGTCATCTCCCTGTATGGTTTCCAAGACTGGCATCATTTGAGCTGAGAACACACTGTAGTCTGAAGCCCAAAATACTGACCCCACCAGATGAGCTACTCTTCTCTTTGGCTCCTACCATGAGTGTATCCTCCCTTGCTCCTTGACCTCCTGCTTTGTTTATATACAACACACAAGTCCTGAACATTGCAAAGAGCTACTGCGTAGCAACAGAATTATTCTGGAACTGGCTTTGAGCAGCTCCAAGTACTGCCAGAATGGGTTTAGAGCGGAGAAATGCCAGTGAGGGAACTCTTGCATGTCTTCTGCCATCCTAAGGCTTTTCCACACTTGGAGTAGGTGGAACAGCACAAAGAAACCTCCAGGCAGAACATCAGCATTTGCAGGTAAGGAACGTGTTAGGTGCATCTTTATAGAAGGGAGCAAAGCCAGGGTCACAGCAAACTTTAGTAAACCCCAGCAATTGCTGTAGACCACTGGTAAGTCTTTGCAGTTGGACACAGCAACTCAGAAAACCTGGATACACAACTGAATTCTCTGGGAGACGGATGAACGGTTACACAATCTCAGCACCATGTGAAAACAAAAAAGCAAAAAACCCTGTCACTGCTTCCCCCTCCCCAGGTCCAGTCCTGGAAGGAACACAGCTCAGGAAAACACAAAGATGACCCCACTATTTAGAGAAAGGCTTGAAGTGCTGGGCTAAGGGTAACTTCAGCACAAAAAATTCTTTGAAAGAACTGAAGTCTTTAAAAATAGCTCCTCAATTCTGAAAACACAGTAATTAGGAGACAGCTGAAAGCTAGAGAAGAATCTCTACAGGATCTCCAAATCACCTGAAATGACAGCCATATATATTTATACGTACACACAATTTTATAGCACATATAATATGTACACATATTTATTTTTTTCTTTACTAAATCTCTCAAAAATTGCTTAGACTGAGACACAGGTATCCACCCTGTTAGAGGCTAAGTAGGGAATGCCTTCTTCCATGTGCTTTTGACTTTCGGATAAGAGATTTTCACTGTCTTTAAATGAAAGATTTCTGGAGGATCTACTCATTGCAAAGAGAAATTATGTTCTAATGACTACAGTTTCAACAGACTTGAGCCCCTAAAGAAGAAGAATGCTCCTCTCCCGACCCCAAATTACTTCAAAGTAATTTTCAGACAAGAGAGACCACAAAAACTTCAGTAAAAAAAAAGAAAAAATCCAAGGAGGAAACACTGAAAAAAACCAAAACAAAAGCACCAAATAAAAGAATGTACCTTTGACCTTTTGACCTCTGGTAATTCAAATAGAGTGTTAATCACCAAAGGATTAACACCCTCTGCATTATAAATACCATAACCAGTCATCAGGAAATTATAACACCCCATATAATCAAGAAACACTGAAGTCTACCATAGAATTATGCCCAAGCAGTGGGAGGTACTCAGATGCAAACCCAACATATTGTACTACTTCAGTGAGATTCTGCAACTTCAAGCCTTACGGAGAACAGCTCAGCACTTGAACAGATAAACCTCTCTACCTCTGTGTGCACACGTGTTAATCTATATATAATAAACACACAAATAATTCACACATCTTAAACATTATATTCATTTCTTAAATTGTTAAAAATCTATGCTTACATAATCTCCCTGGGGTTTTTTTGTTGTTGTTGGATTTGTTTGTTTGGGGTTTGTATTTGGTTAGTTTGTTTTGGTGGTTGTTTTTTTTGTTTTTGTTGTTTGTTTTGTTTGGGTTTTTGTCATTGTTGGCATGTTTTATTGTTGTTCTTGGTTTTTTTCTGTTTCCCCCTACCCCTCGGGTATTTTTGATGTTTGTTGCATTAAAACCAAGTACTTTAACACACATCTGCATTCGTTGTAATTATTTTTTACTTAAACAAGGACTATTTCTCCCTTATTTGGTTCTGTAGTATAACTCTGTAGCATATTAAATGTAGTATTATTACTGCACAACAGCATCAATGAAGAAATTTCTATCAAAACACAGACTTTTTTAAAGGAATTGAAAAAATTGAAAAATGCCTACCCACATTATTCTGCTTTGAAGGAGACACACAGCTGCCTTATCTTCTGCCATCTTCCCCATAGCCACTTCCCCATCCTATTTTCTCCCAAACCACACCATCCCTTTCGGCCTGGGAGCCCTCACCACCCTTTCCTACTCTTTTTCAATCTCCAAAGCTTTTCCTGCCAAGCTGGTTTTCTATTCCCACTCTACCCCAAGGTCCGTTCCACCTACACACCCAGCTTCAAGTTTTCCAGCCGCTACAGCCCTTCAAAACTCACATTCCAGGAGTCGTCACTCACGTGGGTTTTTGGTCCTGTTGTTCTGCCACCAGAACAGCTCCTGGTGCCTCCATCCCCTGGTGTCACCAGCTTCTAGCACCTGCTGCCACCCTCAACCTGCCATCTGCTGTCCCACTTGCCTTTTCTTTCCCACAACTTCCTCCTTCAAACACCTGAACAGATCAGTAATTAAGTAAATGTTATCAGATGAACCAAATGAGATGAGAAGTAGAACTCACTCAGTATTTAGTGTTTTCAGCTGTGCCTTGCTAATCAGTCTTCTCCTGTGACCTCCAGACAGGAGGGTTCCACTAGGACCAGGACCCCAAGGTTTCCCCAGGAGGAAAAAATCAGACCTTTTAACATGGAGTAACTTACAAAGAACATAAAGAGCAACTCATCTCAAGGAAGAATTCAGTTCAAATTACTTTAATTTATAATCATACTTTCTGCTGAGACCCAAAGATCAGGGGAGAGAAGATCCACACCCTCAGAATCACACCACACTAGGTGACCTTCTTCCAAAGGACAAAAGAAGGTATCGTCACCGAATCTGGTGAGAGAGCTGCAAGCAGGCAAGGCAAGGCTGGGACGAACAGCAACAGCCCTTCCCACAGATAAAAATGTTAAGATTAGACAGGGAAAAAAAAGGAAAAGTAGACTTCCTCAGTTTGAGGAGCCTTTTAAACTACAATAGAGTGTCTCATTAAAATCTTCAGTAGAAAGACACGCTCTTGTAATTCACTTCTTCACATCGCAAAATAACTAGCAAACTTCACCTTTTTCCAGCCCACTATGAAAACCCATGGGATTTCTCCAACTTTGTGTCATTCCACAACTAGGAAATACATTTGCTAAATGAAATACACATTAAGGTTGTACCATGATAAAAACCCAGCTTAATTAAGTTAACTAAGCTGATTAAACCATGCTCTTTCACCTATTACAGGAAGTATTTAGCCGTGGAGCCATCCTAAAGGCACCTCACTCAGCGTATGACTTGTTTTCCAGAGATACTGTACGTATCTCATCACTGCGGAAAGGGAAGAGCGAGCACCGAGCACCCCACGTGTCAGCACGCCAACAAAAGAACAGAAGCACCAGCTGATAAACCAGCTGTTTACATCTGGGTCTGGTCTGGAAGGCAGGTATTGCATTACAGGGGAATAGATGAAGTTAAGAGAACGTTATTACCCCAACACCTGAGATCTGACTGTTATAAAATAATCGCAGTAGGAACATTGTCTCCAAAAATCTCGGTCACTGATATTACTACTTGGGATCTTTGTATGGTTACAAACAACTCGGACAAATGGATTTAATATTGAATAGATTACAGCAGCCATATTTTTAACTAATTAAGATTTATCTTTTTCCTCTGTTGTATCTAAATGAGTTTATATAATCAAAAGAATTCCTTAAAATTTTCAATCCTTTCAAAATGTCTAAAAGCAATCTCTAAAATAAAGACATAGCTAAATAGCATTATTCTTATCTTGGTTTTTGCCGGTACAAGGGTGCTGCTCTGTGTCTTGTAAAGATTTCTGGCAGAGTAAGAAAATCTGGTCAGCATCAGAGTCTTTCCTGGGACCTGTCTGAAGTGTCGACAGGCAGCTAAACTGAATATTAATACACTCCCCATCATCAAAAGCTGTTGCATACCCAAAGGATGAGAAATATTTTAATCAGCTTTCAGCTTGTCTAGTAGAAGTCAGTTTATTCCTTTGGGATTATACATCTATGTGCTCAATTTTTGTCTTCGTGCTCTCTATATATAATATTTTTGAAACTAGCAGCAAAGAGCCTAAATCTGCTGTTTTGTTGGGAAAAGCCAGCTAATGCTGTGATTCAATTACAGTATTTTATATTTAACAAGAAAACGTAGAAGATGAAAAGCAAAGAAAAAAGATGATAAACGAGTCCTGTATCCTGGTTTTTAACAGTAGAATGTCTTAAAGAAACCAGAGGGGCTTTTTCTTGTTTTGCTCAGTATTTTTTGCAATTTTTACGAGTTTTCAAGACTTATTAATCTGTTGAGTCACCCATCTTTTCCCCTCCCCAGTAGATTCCTAAGTTTTGATACGGTAACTTCATAATTCCTTTAGCGTAATGATCACCAATGGAATTGACTCATGAATAGGTTTTATAAACATGTGTATCAAGTATGTCCTACATGAAAGCCAACCAAAGATCAGTAATGGAATAATGGTCTGAAAAGCCTTGACTGTAAGACTATAATTGCGTGGTAACCTCTCCTTTCTCGACTGTCAATCGCCTGAGAGACAAAGTAAGCCACTCTAAGGTTGCATTAATACAGATTCCACCTGCAGGAGAAGACCTTTAAAAGCCAGAAATATTAATAATCCTAATTACGTATATTTTTAATCCTTTTAAAAGCGTCGTAACATTACTGACTGAGATAGAGCCCAGGACTTGTGTTGGCTTTTGCATTGAGCATCTACATAAATGCACTATCGAATTAATTTCATGTTACTTCATCCCTGCTTCCTTGGGGATAGACGTATTACCATTGTACATGTAATACCTGGTGCTCTTTGCTCTTCCCCAGAAGACAAGACAGAAATATAAAGCCTAGCTGCTGAAAGATTTTCAGATACTCTGTCGCCTCAAAGAATTCTGAGAAGTACAACCTTTGTGTACTTTGGTACTACACAGCATCAGCATAAATTGGTTTGTACAGGCTAATCTTACGATAATTTCTATCCAAATCTTCCATCAGGAACATAACGGATCACTAGTTTTGACCGAAGGAGTGAATTCTGTGGTCCTACTCCTGCAAATGACTTCAGCACAGAAACTCGCATTTCATGAAATGGAAGCACGACCTTGGACAGAATATGAGAACAGTCAGTACGGGATGACAAGGAGTAAACTTACCCTGCCATGTGGCCGAATTACAAGAAAAGTCTAATAATTCACTTATCCAAGCTGAGTCCCACCACCACATTGACAAAACAACAGACCTTCTGGCTAGCTGGTGAAGCTTTAATCCATTAGCATGTTGCACACAGATGAAGATTGAGCTAAAATATAATTATTAGCAGTGTATATATGCATACATATACACGCACATAAAAATAAAATAATCACTTCCATTTACTACACAATTCTATTGATCCCTAGGCAGGGAGACAGCATGAACTATTCCCAGCACAAAATGGGGTTCATATCAAGCTCAGCTCCACCGCCGTCATTCCTAATGACAAGCAGGAATCTGGCCTGTTCTCACCACTCCATCATTCCATTATACTACAGAAATTCAAAATTCCTCCTATGAAAAGAGATGCCATTTGTCTGATTGTGATAAACAATCACATTATTTTTACAGAAATAATTCAGAAGATTTGCTACATTTAAACTTTGTCTTAGAGCCTTTGCTGTGAGAATTATATAGAGTTCAGATTCCCTAGCAGTCCAAGGAGAACTGCCAAAATCTGATGTTAACTAGAGACATTTGAGAAAAGCCAGTAATTATCTTCCTACTGCAGAATAGTAAACATTATGTCTACAGCTTCAGGATTACTAAGCAGAAGCATGTGTAGTAAGAAATGAAAAGTGCAGAAAAGATTCACTGAAAAGCTCCTGAGAGCTCAAACTGGGAACTGCCAGAAGACACTCGGGGTCAGCCAAAACACAATCAGCTCCTTCTGTCATACTTAAATGGAAAGAACTTGCCCATCTGCAGAAAAATAACCTTAGATGTGGCACAAATTCTGCAATTTCCAGTCATGGTAAGGGGGAGACAGAAATGTGTTGGGTTCCTTCAACTGCAGAATGTTCTCTCCCTAGGACATAGCCAATAATTAGCTTTTTTTCAGTCACGGTAAAAATCACAGCCTCATTTTATTGATGAGGAATTTAAGATCAGAAATAGTCTGCAATCTAAAACCAAAGTAAGACCTCAAGGTTTTGATCTCCACACTGATTTTGAAAACCACGCTTAAGCTACTTGCACAAGTTAAACAGCAGGTCAGTGAAAGAATTAGCACCTAATCCATCAGGCCGTAATGCTTTCCATGGCAAGGACTGAAGCCAAGTTTTATTTCTTTATACATAAAATGAAAGTTATAATTTTGATCAAAAATTAAGTAACTGTTAAAAAATACACTGCAACACTATCACCCATGATCTTGTTAGAAATTAGAAGGACTGATGATCAGGGAGGAAAGAAAAGGTGTCAATGCAGCAATGGCAGCTTTTTGGAAGATGTCACCTCTTTTCCTTACAAAAGCCATTTGGAAAGTATAACAGCTGTATTCTATTTTACAGTGGTTACATAGCCACTTAACATACAATACAAATAAAACCACAATTAGCAATACTAGTTGTACTCTAAAAAAAAAAAAATTACAGCAATGTAGATAGTGGCATTTTAGTCATACTGCCATTTGATTGCACTTTCATTTGAAATCACAACTTCCCCTAGTTCATAACAACCATAGTAAAAATTATTCCTGGCAAGCCACCGTAATTCAGTTCTAACACCAAACCAAGTCCTTTTTTTTGCATCTATGTAGCATGTCCATAAACGTATGTACACAAATGTACAAATCTATAAGCTCTATCTATATCTGATCAATTCCATGACTGCCTAAATAAGAACTAGAAATCACTTTAACCATATTTCACCATTTATCAAGTCTTATATAACATATAGACATACACATTTCAAAAACACAGAATAATTTCTTTTCAAAAATTGTTATTCTCAATGTTCAAATATGGTCTTTTATTCAGTTTTTCTAATAGGAAATGGATTTCTAAGAACATGAAAGGCTTTGCAAAGAATAACTGGACTAGTAAAACAATAGCACAATACCACTATTTCACTATTTCCACAGCAAATAATAAGCCTCAATAAACATACTGCTGATAAAAGGATCTTTTATTATTCCAGTGTATGTCCATCCAAGGTTCTAGGGAAAAACGGTGGAAACAGCACACGATTTTATTCCACCTACAGTAGCCCTGTCACACTGATTCTGCTTTCCCTGAAATCAACCACATAGTTCCCATTAACAATAAAAGGGCAAGAGCAGGTTGTAAAATACCCCTGCAGGATGGACACTGGATTCCCAGGGATGCAGCAGGAGCTGTGCTGTGCGCTCCCCACGGGTACCCGCAGTGCCACCCGCTGCCGTTCCCGCTCCTCCTGCTCTGCTCCTGCTGCTGAGAACCGCAAGCAGTTGCCCCCAGCGCTCATTCCTATAAACGCCTTTTCTCTAAATATAACTTTATATGAATTAAAATTTACATAAAGAAACTGATTAGAAGATCATCATCATAGTTAAAAATCCCAGGATACCTGTACATGTATTGGTGTGTAGACGTGTGTACATACCCATACACCATGGACTGGCTCTGGCAGTCTACCCAGTATGAAAATATTTTTACACGATGGAGAATCCTGTTCGAGCCACAGTGCTCAGCTCAGACACAGAGATCCATTTACACAATTCAAATACGAGATTGGGGCATAACCTATATGGACAATTTTGATTTCTGCTGATTGTGTGTTGTATGTATTTATGTTTTAAACACTGACACAGAGCTCATCAGATTTTCCATGCAAGTACATGTATATACTACACACAATCATACACATCCAATAGTATAAAAATATAGTGAAGACAAAAGAAAGCATCCCTGTTACAGTGAGTTAAGCACAAGACAACAGAATTCCAGACATCCAGACCCGAAGCTCACCAGGACACAGCTGTGTGCACACCACCCACGGGCGTCACGCTTGCAGCGCGGGTGCAAACGCACCCAGAAAGGGACAGGGGACAGGGGAGGGGACAGCACGGCCACCTCCCAGCTCCTCTGCCAGAAACACATCCCACTTCCCCACAGGACAGAAATCGCCCCAAATTCTTCCTGGCTTCTGCCACTTGACATTATAACCTCAATGTTTTCAGCATAATTCTCACAGTATGCTAAGTTGGACGACCGCCCTTTGAACAATTCCAGTTTATAATAGAAATGTTATAGCGGTTCGTATCGACAGAGCTTAGATCTCCACCAGCGCACAGAAGGGTTAAAAACAGAAAGTGCTATCCACTGGTTTGCTCTGATGTTCCTGCAGATATTGTCACTGGATGTATCCTCAGTAGAATTCTATTCAACACCTCTGTCTTTAAGTACAAAGCTGTAGGCTGTAGCAGCTTTAGGAAACATAAGTATCCTTTTTTCTGCTGCACAGTATCTGTGTGTGAAATTCTCTAAAGGGGTTTAAGTATTTACCCTGAACACTATCAGACAGTTTCTAAAATTTTCCTTATCCTGTTGCAAAAACACTTCAAAGAGAATCATAAACACAGTCCTTTGTGCTTTCAGGACACACTTTGTTTTGGAAGCTTAAGTCTGAATTCCCTCAGAATTGTAAATATTTTTTTTTCTGAAAGATGTGCAAAAAAACTTTTTTTTTTTTAAACAGATTGATAGCGATCCTACTAAACACAATGCTGAATCCTTTTGCCCATTTCTGACAGCTAAAAATATTGAGGTCAAGGAAATTAGTGTCAAAAAAAGAAAAACAAAAAAACCCCAACAAGTCTTTGGGATCAAGTTGTTTTGTTGTTTCAGATAAAAGGTACGTTTCCAGAAACATCTGACTCCTACTGTACATAAAATATAACCTGCCAAAAATTCATTTATTGAAAGGGTCTGGCCTAAACAGATAAGAAGAGCCCCAAAAGACAAGAGATAGCTCAAATGTGGGTGTTTGAGCTGCCATGTTGTGCATTTCACAGCTCATTAGGCAAATACGATGGCCGGGCACCGCGTGGCCCTCCAAGCACGGAGGGTGACACTGCAATATCTGAGCACGACAGGAAAGCTAAAAAAGAAATTAAAATCATACCTCGGAATTTCTTGAACTTCGGGTGACAAGGTCAAACCAATTCAAACAGCAGTTAAGTTGTATTTTCTGAAAAAAGCTGAACAACCAACCCCCCTGTTTGTGATCCTATTATCTGTTTTTTTCTTAGTGTAATTGGTTAGCTGTTTAAAGTGCCAAAGTCTTCAAAAGCTAGGAGGATTTCTTTTAAAAGCACATTTTGTCTTATAGCTTTTCATGGTTATTCTGGAACAGAAATACTCTGATTTAAATACATATTTAAACCCTTGTTTTAATTTGAGAAAGGAAGGGGAAAAAAAAAAAAGAAATAAAAAAAGAAATATATTATGGCCCTGGGCTGAGATTTTGTAGCTCAAGTTTCAGCCTAGACTCAATTCTAACTGTCAGGCTGTAAACCCCTGACAATAGTGGCTTATAGCAGAAACGATTACATACTTCATATGTAGCACTCATGGTAAATAGTAAAATAGACCTCAAAAAGGAAAGAAAAATAATTTTACAAGAAAATAGCCTTGCTCTCCGATTTCAATTTAGTTGTATAAACTGATAAAATGTGCTACTGAGAATTAACAGTAATAATAACATGACTAGTAATATAGTTTTTAAAAGTTTTACAAATCAAGAAGAAAGTTGTGCAGAAAGACACCAGTTTGCATGAAATGCCACTTTGCTTTTATAACTATAGAATGTGCACACTTCCGCTTTTAAACAACAGGCATAAATTAAAAGGTGTGCTGAATTTCATTATCATCACCTGTACTTTAGGATGCCAAAAAGTGAAACAAATGGTATAGAAATTACTTGTGTTTCAGCCATACCACTAAAAATCAGTTCTTTAAGATCTATGTTCCATTCCTTTAAGTAAATCCTTTATAGCAGGGAAACAAGTTATGCTGTTAAATATAACTCCAAATCAGTCATAATTTCTCTATATTTTAGTTGTACATTTTTTTCCATCTTGCCAAATTCCTGCATAAATAGGTGGGATTAAATGGAACCTAGCCTACCTAACATAATTATATATGTTGTGATTTTATACTGCAATGAAACTGATACATTTTAATAATCTCAGTCTTGGCTCTTACCCACTAAAGTCAATAAAGGTTATTAAGGCCAACTGCCATATAAATACATTGCTACATTGCTAAATGGACTGTCAAAGCAGGAAATACAATTCACGCCATATAGCACTACTAGGGTCATCATTTATTTTTTTTTTAAAGGAACACTAGATATGTTAAAGAAGTCTTTAAAGATTCGATATTTAAGTACAATTATGTATGTTTACCTTTCATCCCACAGACAGATACCATTTAATTGATTCACGTTTTACCTATTCAAACATGAATCAGCCTAAAACAAAATAAACCACCAAAAAAAAAAAAGACTGTAGGACTTGTGCAGCATGGTGTTGGAAGATTTTCATAGCTAAAATAAATGTCAGATTGCAAGGCTTGCATGATATCAGACCCTGAGAGACAAATTGTCTCTCCACTGAATCTCAGAACAGCTACGGCACGACTTGCTCACATCACATGAGATTTCTGCTTTTCAGACTTCTCTTTACCCAGAAAGCAAAGCTTGTCCTGCCTTTTTTCAAATGGTAACTCTCCCTTTGAATTCAGCACGCATTTATCCTGATGTTGCAGATGATAATGTGTTAATCTTGGATGACTTTTAAAAAAAACCCTCAAACATTTCAATAGCCTTCATATTTTCAAGGGTGGGGGGAAAAGAGAAGAAGATTGGTTAAACTGCTTTGGATTTAATGGTTCATAAATTCATGAGGTAATATTGTGGGAAATGTGATGTTTTATCAGAATGTCATTCAAATGAAAGGTTTAACATTTACATCACAAGAGCGAGCTCTAAGTAAAACTATCCTCAGGGAAAGAAATGCCAGGTATAAACACGATGATAAAATTGTGTGCTTGCCATAATGTTCAAAAATATGAAAGAAAGCCCAAAGGTTGAAAGACACTGGGTTAAACTTCCTGCAGTATCCGACTTGGCTGTGACACTGGAGCAATTACAATTAGCAGAATTAGAAATCATTTTGGAAAAGTTTATTTTCTTCTCTAAGACTGCAATACTAAACAAGAGTGGGGGGAATAGGAATTAAAAAAAAAAAAAGAAAAAAGACACACAGGGAAACCCAAGACTGACTTTCGTATCACTGTAGACACATATATTAAAAAGTAAGTCAAGAGTTGTTCAGCTCACACACAAATGTAAAAAATGCATTGCCTAAGTATTTTAAGAAATAATTCATTTTAAGCAACAATATCGTGACAAAATCAACAGCTCTGTGACATTTTAAATATAAGCTTTTTGCGGCTTTTTTTTTTTTTAAGAATAATCCAGCTGAAATTATAAATTTAGAGAAAAAAAGCATTGACTGTAGACTACTGAGTACCTTCAGAAATACCTTTTTGATTTAACTTAATGCTGTGGAAGCTAAGCATGCACCAAAACACTGCACTTTTTATGTTAAATTGCTGTTGAATTTGTTAACCCACAATTGATTTCCTGTGTTATGGAATCTTAGAGATTACAGCTAACTTGAAGCAACAGGGATAATTCTTGATGTTAATGCTACATTTTTATGTATTTTTATTAAGTCTGTGCCTGTTGTTGCATTAAAACTGTGGCTCAACATTGCCCTCTACTGTCATTTCGTGAAACACTAAAGGGCAAAGCATAGGTTAAATCCCAAAAAACCCACTCTACCTCCAAGTCTCAAACACAGTAAGCATCAAATTTACGTAGAGACTCAACAAAACAGACATTCTCAATTAACGTTCTCTTCTGTCTCCTTCAATAGCTGAAATTAATTGTGATTAATATGTTATAAGTCATAAAACATTAAAACCATTTTTAAAATTTAAATTAGAAGCAGCTTCTGTCTTGGCCCAACCTTCAGTTTGCTGATAAATATCATCCTGAGGCCTGTTGAAAGGAGATCCACTGACGCCACCGTGTTTCTAATTAGAGACACATGGTAATGTCACACCAATTGCAGAAAACCTAACCCTTGAGAATTCCTGAGTTTGCTGTTTTTCCATGTTCTCAACACACAATGGATATAAAATAACAATCAAACATACTTGTCTCTACCTCATCTAAGCCTGCGTTACAACTGAGTAAGTTGTCATTTGAAAGAAAAACAAACCAAAAGATTTTTTTTAAATTTTGAAGATCATTCAAGAATGTGAGCATATAAGAACACAAAAATGAGGAAAAAACCCAACATAAACAAGTTATACATAACTTCTCTCCTTTTGTAGGAAAGTTTAACGCTCTCCGATTCCTTGTGGCAACTGATTTCACAAATGAAAGTTTCACTTTTCCACACTTATTTTTCAAGTCTGAAACTAGCCGCTGCTGGAAAAGCTTACAACACATTTGAGCAGCTCCGTGCATCACGACATTTCCCTCTAAACTCAAGAGCACATTCTGGTTGCACTGTACCTCCCGGGATTCAAAACCACCTCTGCTACAGACCATACTCAGCACCCTCAACTGCATCACAAACTTCTCTAGTCAACCACAGGCACATTGACGTACTTTATGTACAGGAACCAAAATCACTACAATTATTAAAGTATGTACAGGAACCAAAATCACTACAATTATTAAAGGAACTCATCTCCTCTTGTTGGCTTAGCTACGGTGTAAGTTGTATCTCCAGAGCACCAGGTTTTACTCTCAACCTTCTGCAGGTGCATTCACCACTGCTGTCACTGAAGAGTTGTCTCTCGGTGTTGTATGAAAAGGTTGACAATGCACAGTTTCATGTGATGTAGTATTTGACATATGACATTTTATGAGGCTGTCAAACTTTGAAAACAAGCAAAGTTGGGAAATAACTAAAATCTTGGGGGTTTGGATCTTAGTTTGCTCACTTTTCTTCTGACTACCGGGGGAAAGAAATCAGAGGAGGCAGTGGAAGGCTGACATTGATTCCACTTTTCATATGTTCTGAATAAAGTTTAAATCCCGTTACTACAGTACAATTAAAAACATACTTGTGAGTGCTCTCGGAATTAAGTTTTAGAGGCTTTAGACTATAAAACTAGTACTCACCATAATCTCCATTTTTTTCCAAAATTCTTCCAATTTAACCATAGGCTTAAGCCACCAATCAGTGCACTTCAAATACCGCTTGCCTTGAAACCAAAACTGCCTAAGCCACTCAAATTCAACCTGCAAGATAAAAACATGTCGTAGCGTAAACATCTATGTTCATTATTTGGGACAGGAATGGAGTAATGCATGAAATACCTGAGCAATCCCATAGAAAAGAAGGCTACTGAAGAACTCATTTCTAAACACACCCTTACACCCAGTTGTTTATTTCTATTCCATATGAATTTTTGGCCTGAGCTACTCCCTTCAAATCTATAGGTGCAAACTCCATCTCTTGTCTTTACATGTGGTACATGTACAAAGAACATTAAAAGCTCAGGTTTACTCATGATTCAGTCAAATATGTACCAACTCTGGCTTATTTTGATGAACATTGTGGGTTTGAAAATATTGCAGTCATATCAAAGACTGAAAAATCTTGCAGGAATAGAATTGCTAGAACGCAGCCGAGCCAATCGCTGTGGAATGAGAGCACAGCATCGTCATGAACCAGAGTTTCTCATACTTTCCCAAACCACCTGGTTCCCAGCCAGGCTGCCCATCACTTTTGGAGCACTTTTTAGCTTACTAAAACATAAATATATAGCTCATCAAATATTCTTTAAGCAAAATAATTCAATTTCTCCTAATTTCCATTGAGCCTTTTTTTCCTTTAATAGTAATTCATCATTCTGGTGTTTAGAATTCTGTATTTATCTTTGTTGTGGTAGTTATGTTTCACACCAAGTTCAAAGCTGCTTTAATCACTATTTGTACCATGAAGGTTTTTGTTTATCCCTGCTCAGCTCCAGTGATGCAAACAGAGACAACCTGCCAAGGTGACAGAATAAAGAAAACTGCCCAGAGCCATCACCTAACGCTTTCCTCTGCAAGGGTGAACAGAATGGCTACAGAAATCTGAAAGTGTTCGTTAACATTAACTGTTTGGTCAATATATGTTAAAGATCACAATTAAAGATACTTAAATTTGAAGTGTATAAAAAGAATATTAAAGCAACTTTGTGGGTAAAATATAACAACATGATTAGTTGGCAGACACAGGTCTTAAAATATTTTCAAAAAACCTGACTGCTAGCCTAGCGACTTTTTATTATAGCACAGAAGTTTGATGACATCCTTCCTAAAAAAAGCTGAAGGAAAGCTTGCTTCCTCTACAGTATTAATGAGGTATGAAGGATCTAGTTATGGTTTGCTATTATAAAAAATAAAAAAAAAAACCAACCTCAGTATAAAGAGTTTTGGGAAGGCAACAGTTCTACTAGAGTTTTAAGCACTCAACACTTTTTTTCTCCCTCTACTACTTTCTGTTTTTGCTGGCCTCTACCATGAATAGGCTATAACATACAACGTCTGGCTAACATGTTTTGTGAAATGAATCACATGAGGCCACTAATGAAATTTTGTTTTCAATTAAAATCAATGTTACAATATGGATCATCATAACAAGAATTCATTTCAGTCAATCTGATTTTTGACTGGTCATATTGATTTGTTACATTAATCTATGTAATTTCAGTCTAATTCAAGTCTGGCATCTTGGCCAAATTTTAAATCGGTCTTGATCCTACACCCAATATATAACTTGACACAGAAAAGCTGCTTTTTAAGTGCAAGAGGTAAAGTTTAGCAACAGGGCAGTTAATTTTCTGCAGGATTCGGCTGTCTCATCAGAGGTCAGTGTACCGAATTGCAACATGTGGCTGTTCAACCACATGGACTACGGTTTACTCGGGGTCTCAAACTCAGGTTCATATTCAACTCACAATGTCTCTGTTTAGCTCTAAGCTGAGTGAATAAAATGGGTGCTGGGGAGAAAAACAATGTTTCACCCACCAACTTAGCCATCAAGTGCTTGACAAGTGACTGCTCTGAACAGGTAACTGTTGATTCTGGGAAAAAAAAAAATCTCGATGGGGAATGGTGACAGGATTCCTCTATCGCTCTGTCCTTGGTTTAGATATATGAAAGCATAAATACTTTGTTTTGCTAAAAATCTCCAGAGATTCCAGTCCTGCTAAGTTTGTTTGGTATTTTTAATTAACGCACGAACACTTTTTACACCACATCCATTACTAAATATGTGTTTTAACAAGAATATATGCCGTCTGCTTTCCAAGTTCTCTTAAACGCTTTATGTCCTCTTGCTTCACTGAACTCTACCCTGTAATAACTCTTCCTGTAGCAGAGCAGGGCTCCTTCTGGTTTGCCTCCTTCCAGAAACAGGAGAAGCTGTACCAGGAAACAACCCACAACAGTAAATACTGCAGAGAGACAAAGAGCTCAATTCCAGCCTTAGTGGAACTGAAGTTACAGAACATTCATCTTCTGTGACAAAACTCTCAGGTTAACAGCTCCTGCCAAGCGTTTTGCCAAAGAGTTTTAATTTGGAGACTCCCATACACCAGACTTAACTTTAACGGTCATTAGAAAGCGTTTTACATGACTGAACAGGACAAAGCTTAAACATATTAGCATGTAAAAATACATATGCTGAGTGTTTGAGGAACAATTTTCATCTCCTAATTAATTTTCACTGATGACTTAGATCTGTGCAAGTAAGCTCAGAATCAGGCCCCATACGTCTAACCTCAACATATTTCCAAGTTGTCCTTTAAACAATGATTAAAGGCCAATTTTAGGTTATAGTCAATACTGGGTAGTAAAAGGCCAACAGTAGCATTTGACATTTTGTGAGGCAGTGCTCCTCAGTCAATTATTTAAAAGTATTGGTTATTAAATGCCACACATGTAGGTGATCTATATTTTCTCTCTGTCGTACTAGCCAGCCACCAACCACGCTGTCAGCCCACTGTGATGTACTAAAACATATTAACCTTCCTTTGGCTGCGGACACCGATAGCCTTTCTCAGCAGTGATCTCAGTGTCTAACACCAGACACCTTCAACTTACCCGGCCCAGGCTTTTCTACGTCCCTGCGCATTCACCACACTTAATCTACTGCTGCCATGAAAATGGATTTGCTGTAGGAAAAAGCGACTGCACCTCACAAGCAACAGAGCAACCAGTTCAGTCTCAAGTTTTAATCAGAGTAACAGGGATTTGCTAATCAGAACTGAGCAAAAACCCTGATGAGGACAAAACCCCACCTTTTCAAACTTGAGTACTTACTGTGAAACCTGCTTCATTTTCAACAATCCCCAGATGCTAAAAAACCCCCTCTAGTGTTTTACTTCATCGAGAACATCCAATTATTCATGTGGTGCTGGCAAATAAAGAAGACTTGAAACTACCTAACAACATGAACTATTTCCAGCTTTTGCATTACTCAGAGCAAGGAAAACAAATTTTCTTTGAAATGTGAAGAATAGGCTGGCGATGATCTTTTCTGCAGATTTATTTTCATATGTATGAGCATTTACATCATCTGACCAGCAGTGTTTTATTACTTTAAAAAGCATTTACTCACCAAAGGGTTTCCCCAGGTCCCCTGTAGCTCTGTTTGGGACATACCCAGCAGCTGTACATATTTTGGAAAGCCAAGTGTGATTCAGTAGGGGCAAGAGGTTCACATTCAGTGAACTCTGCAAGATCATTTATTTCAGGATAAATTATTACTGGCCAAACAGCAATCTAATTGCTTAAAGGGGTAACTTCAATCTTGAACACTATGTGTGCATTGTTAGGCTATTGTACGTCACAGCTGCCCAGGTAATTACTTCTGCTCACCCTGCTACACTCTGTTCACCGGACACCCTGCCATGGAAGTATTTGTTCAGACTTCAAGCCCATAAGCTACTCAGACAAGCAGCATGTGAGCCCTTAATTAAGGTTATCTTTACTTAAAACTACAAAGTACACACTGGGAGTGAAGTGACTCACACATCTAACAAACAGCACATACCTGGCAATTACTCAGATATTCCTTTGAAGGCTGTTTTAGTGAGGGAGACCATGACAACAAAGCTAAGTCTAAAGAAATATTAAACTTCTACCTGGCTGCCCACTAGAGATGCTAAAAACCTCGGGTTAGCATCTCACTTTTTCGACAGGAAGACCTTTGTCAAGACATCCAAGACAAGGCTCTGACAGATGAACTCTGGGAAATGGAACATCAGTAAAGACATCCCCCGGATACTCACCCATACCTCTCTTAGAGGTTTCTATGCCCACCACAGAAATGGAAGAAAAAAAAAGTTGCCACCTATGCTTCAGATCTTCAGTTCAAACCCACTTTATCAGCACAGCAGGTTGATTTTCCTGCCCAGGAGTACGAAAGTGAAGGCACAGAATCGTACCTCATTCTTTCAGACTTGCTCTTAGGCTTTTTCCCTCCAGCAGACACAGATAATTCATCCAGACCTCATTTGGCAGAGCAGTTAATGCCAGTACAGACTGTGAATCTGTGCTCAACTAGTACATTTTAGCTGAGTTGCACATGGGCTGGTGGTACCGCGATGGTTCTGCTTTGGTTAATGAGCTCCGGTGACCAGGTCAAAGGTGCCAGGCAGAAGGCTCAAAAAAAACCCAGGAAAATAAAGAATCTAGAACAATAGCTGTATCTGGTTACCTGAGTTGAATTCTATGAAGAACTTCACTTATGATAATATTTGAATATAAAACACAACAGCATCACCATCTCTAGATCTGCCTAATTTCATGCTCATGACCTCTGGTCCAGAGGAACAGAAAAAATACACAAAGAGGTTTAGAACTAGCACAGAAAGACGTATATCAGACAGAAATACATGGGCAAAATTGGGTGGCAGTCCTTCATTAATTCTGTGTTTGACTCTTTGTGCAATTTTGACTTTAGTGTTTAAATATACTAACAAAGTAAGGAAAAAGCCACACCAGTGACCAAATCTTGACCACACTGATCAAAGGAAGACTAATTTCCATCAGTAAACAGTTTGATTCTTTAAAGAAGCAAAACGCATTCTTCTTTTACACCTGCCTGAGAAAATGTGGACCTAAAACCTGTATTTGTGCCTGAAAATACAAAGATTTATCATACAGTGAGTAAAAGAAGGTCGGAAGCTTTTATATGCAAAAAAAGTTGCATTAGCCTCGCAAATCTGTATGTTTTCACTTCAGTGATGTTCAAAAAAGAAAAGTGCATTTACCATAGTGATAAGCCTCTAGTAACTTTGTCTACTTGTGCAACAAATAAATGAAATTTAAGTAGCACTTTAAAATATGGAATTTATCCTTCAAGTGAAGAGGTGACTTTGGGATAAAAAAAAAATAAAAAGAGGTGAAGGAGTATTCTCTTTTCAAATGAAATATAGATCCAGCGTGCCTACTACATCTAAGTGCGCAATATGTACAAGTTCAACAACGATTTCTCTTACAGTATATCCCATATGTGTAACAGGAAACATCCCTGTGTGTCACACAGCAAAATTATTCAGGTGACTGCAAACACCAGGGGCTAGTCTCTCACCTGATGTAACCGGCACATGTCTTTGATGTGAAAGGACCCGTGCAAATTTACACCAGCTGTGCATGTGGCCCTAGCTGTGCAAACCACATATGCGTGTAGTTTTATGGACTGAGCCTGATTAATGTTTTGTAAAACCCTGCGTGCATCAGACTTCTTTAAATTACTCTAGGAGCTGTTTTGCTAAAAGTCAAGGGTGCAAATCTTTTGCCATCACTATAGTCAATTTTACCAGCTGTGAACAACACAGATAAAAATGTGTTCTACAAAGTTTTAGTAACAATACACAATATTATATTCCTCAGTAGACAGCAATTTAAACAGTTGATGCTAATTCTAATATGAGTGAAAATTGCCTATGTACTATATGGCTTCTAGTAGTGATCATACTTATCTTAGTAGAAAAACAGCACAGCTCCATCAAAATGTCTGCATATAGGAGTACTGTAGAAAATGTTCCAGAAGTCTGTATTAACTGGTTGCTATAGCTGTTTTTAAAGAGAGATAATCATCAGTGCTTTACAGGTGGGTCCAGCTGAAAGCTTTGTTTCAGGTAGGACAGCTTTGCAGGGCACCTCAACAATCTGTCATTTTAAACTCCTAATACACAGCCTTGACTACATTTTCTGTAACTTACAAAATAAGGGAAAGAAAAGAAAAAGAAGTACTAAATTTACCATCTTCAGAAACACTGCCCTTGTAAGAAGACCCAGCCCACTGTGTCACATTCCTGACTCTATCCACTAACAGAGATACGCAAAATTACATCTTTTGTGATAATGCCCGCTTTTATACCACAGGAAAAATTACCTTTATCCACAACTTACCAAAACACTGTCTGATATTTTCAGTTCATTTGTCAAATCAATGCATTTGTTAAGACTCCAGGTCTGTACTTTCAAGCAAGAAAGCACTGCCAGCTTCAGTGGAATCCTGAGAAAGTGTATTGTTACATTGCATATTTTATGGCACAAAACGACCTACGTTCCTCACAATTACTTCTGCTGTGTTTTCTTCAGAACACACTTTAAAGCACACACTCACAATTGTGTCACATCTGGCATTCTCTAAATAGCCAATTCAACACCTGACAAACCACCATGAATTTTTACCCACTCTTCCCCTCTAACTTTGTTTTCTCTCTCCATTTTTGTCAGAGAAGCTGTAAAGTACTTTGGTTTGCCCCTCACACTATCAGGTTTGGTGCAACATTACTGAAACTACTCTTTTATTCTACCAGCAGAGGGATCTTAAGAAGGAAAAATGAAAACTTCGTGGGAATGAAAGAATTGATCCAAGTTAATCCCAATTACTGTACCCAGGTAAAAAAGTCATGAAAAACACATTTTGAACTTCTACAGACCAACGCCTTGTGAGCAGCTGAACACATTTAATTGCCATTAACTTCCCAAGCAGAGTGCACCTCTCAGAACCTTGCTGAAGTGTTTTCAGTGCAGTTCATCTCACCTCATTATGTATTTCTTCTACTTGCTTTACAACTGCAGCTTCCAGTGATTTCAAAGATAAAGCCATTGAATCGGAATCAGTCTGTAAATTCTGGAGTGCCAGTTCACATCGTCCAAATATATATTCCAATGTTCCTCTTGAACACTATAAAGATACAATGAAAAAATTTATACATAGTCACTTCAGAACATATGTATTTGCTTCTAAAATAGTCAAAGTGAAGGAGCAGAAGGGATGTATTTCTGAAACTATTTCATGATCTTTCAAGCAAAGGCGTAATGCCTCCTGGATTGTCTATACAGTTATTGGTATAAATTATGCAAAAGTCTAAACCATCAAACATCTAGCCAGCCAACACAGCATAGATTAAAGGGAGAAAGAAAATAATTCCTTTTAAATTTACTTTACAAATACAGCATTTAAAATATGGCTATACTTCCCATTGCTTCCTGGTCATTTTTGGACAGTATTTCAGAATCAGTTGTGTTTGCCCAGTTGCACGGGCTCCTAGAAACACTAAAATGAAGTTCTATATCCAACCTGAGTGAGCAGTTTGCTTACAAGGTATACAGAATATGAATAAAATAATTTGGCACTTCCTCTTCTTTTATTTTGTTTTCATGAAATTTCCTTCAAAATTAGAAGGAAACTTGTAGCAACCCTTTTGAAACAAAAGAAAGAAGACATCTGCATATTTTAATTATTTTCAATAAGTACTTGTACATACAGTTAAAATTCCAGGAATAATCTTGAATAAAGACCCCCTGGTCTTACATTCTTTGTAAAAAACAAATTTCCATACTATACAACTTGAAGTCACAACAGTTTACAAAAAACAAAGCATAAGAAAAAGCAAAGAAAATTTTTGGACTGTGAAAATAAGTAACACAGAGACAGGAGCAGTAGATCAGAGCATTCTTAAAATGAGAGATGAAAAATACATAATTATTTGTTTAAAAATGTACATATATACTTTAAATTCATGTCAAAGCCCCATTTAGGTAAGCAGACTGTATATTTGTTTGGGAAATAAAGACACTTTTGTAATATTACAACTTATATGTAGGTATATGTCTGTGTTTGGTGCCAATCGCTTCATTTCCATTTCTGCACACATTAGGAAGAGCAATGGGAAAAATGTATATGGATACATGTATCTCTCTTGCTCCAATCGTGGTATATTTTGCCTTGCTGAAAGAACTGGTCATTGTAATTTTAAAAATATCTTTTTACAATACAGTATTTTTATTTTCCCAAATGTTTTCCCGTCTTTCCCATTAGAATACTAAACAAACAAAACTGCTAATGCTATGGACAGGAATAGGGAGGAGAGGTCTAGTAAAGAGAAAAAAGGTGTCTTAGCACTTCAGAATATCAGGCTGAAGCCTTATTATCTCAGAGTGACTCTGAGACAAGGGACTCTGTACCACTTTTCTTCTTCTTCAATCCTCAGATGCACAGAATCATCCAATTTACTCATACTCATGACTGGTCTTGGTCTGACCTCCTAAAGGCCATTTTTGCCAGTGGACACTGCTGACACAAGTGTTTTAAGTATTTCTATCTCATCATGTTTATTGCCTTTCAACTAGGGCTGGGATACGAACACAGCAAAAAAGTTTTACAATATTTCAGGTTAAAATACAGTTGTTTCTACATTTCACCAGTAATCCATGAGGTGTGGTGTAGCACACTCTTAATTCATATCTTACATGCCTAACTGTGAGTTTAGGCAAACTACTAATACGGAAACGAGTGTACCTCAACCCAAAAATAAATCTACAGTTGTTCAAGAAAACGGTTTGAGTCACAAGCTTAAATGTGAACCACAGTTCTGGAAAAGACAACATGATGCTACACATACGGTATCAGAATATTAGTTTAACAAACAACCAAACAGCAAACCATTTTTGATACTTACATCTGCCACTCTGTGAGTTGAGCTGAACCGAGGTGAAAAACCAGCCAGAACACAGTGCTGATGTGTCATATTGAGATCATCTGAGGACAGATTAGAAAACCTTAAGTACAGGGGAAAATTATGCCTAATAAAACTTATTCTGGCTGAATATGAATTAATGACACTACATTAAACACTTAAAAAAAATACAGAATTCAGTCAGATAGCACTATCTTCATAGAGCTCTAATGCTTAGCAGAGCACGGCAACTATTCACTGTACTAGTGCTACGAAGATCTCTATTCACATCAGTTTTCTCCCAGTTTATACAGTTTAGAAGTGGCACTTTCCCAACTCTTATGGGAAAAGTTCAACTAAACAAATGAATTTTTTCCAAGTTGAGGATCACTATAAACAGACTACTGAGAAATTACAATCTCTTTTCTCAACAATCACTAAACATTATTGACATGTCTTGAAAAATGAAACAAAGAAAAAAGACAAAGACATATTATTTTATCTTTTTAACCAAAACTTATCTAAAGTTCCTCCATCAGTTGAGGGAACCCAGAAAGCACAATCTGCTCAGAGACCTGTCTCCAAAGAATTTCAGATGTGACTTTCTTGCAGCACCAGAGCTCTGCCATGCACCTGAGCTCATCAACTGGCAAACAACCAACCCCACAAACCCTGTAGACAGAAACTACTGGGTTGCCATCAGAGTTCCCTCAAAATTATCACAACTGAAGAATGCTTGAATTCTGGCAAATTAGCGCTTTTTAGAGGAAACATATTCCTCTGGAGAAGTTCAGGCTAAATCTAATATCAACATCTGCTATTATGTTGAAAATTATTCATGAAGTGCTTTCAATTCAAACAGTTTTGGTGTCAGATATATGCTGCCCTCTCAACCTTAACAAGATGTTCGGGAAAATCTACCAAAAATTTATGTAAAATCACTCCTGGGTTATAGTTTTGCAAGTTAGTAAAAACAGACTAATAAAACCATACGAATCTTGAAGTTTTACCAATCAAAAAGCCATCATAGAAAAAATTAGAAGAGAATAGGAATAGAGACCTACAAGACGCTAGTTAACTTGGAGTCTGTATTTTCAACAATATGTACTCTCTAAGGGAATTTAGCTTCAGTCATCTTAATACAACATAAGGAGAAATTATCAAGCTTTGTCTTTCCACCACATAAATATAATTTCTCTTTAAGGGATCAGTATTTGCATACCTGAAAATTGATATCACAAATTCCTACTAATTTTTGAAAATGCTCTTCTGACCATAATAGCCTATCAGACTGAAGAGAACAGTGTGCAAGGTTTAATGGTATTCTCTTTGTTACTGAAAAAAGATGTGCTCCCAAAGTTTTACTTTACCTTGCAAGAAGTGTAAAACTTTAAAACTGTTAAAAGTCTAATGAATAAGAATTTAGAAAAATGACTGAATTTATCCTAGTTATAAGAACAGTGTCGTCTTTTTATGAATTTTATAAGCAACTATTAACAAAGTTCATATATAAGACAGCAGACAGCATCACAAACTTGGAAGAAAAAAAAAAACCAGAAAATTTCTATAAGGAAGAGGCAGACAAATGTTATGAAATAGGATTGAAATCCCACTGACAAACAGGAAGCTTATTTCTATCTGTATAAGTTTTGCAGATAGGTGAACAGGAAAAGCTTGAAAAAATGCTCCAAAACAAAAACATTGGAAAAAGCAACTTCGTACATAAACATATGAGGTTTAAGTGCATAAAACCAAGTGTTGCAAGGGCCAATGAACATTATCTCTGGACATCACAATATTTAAATATCAGAATCCTGACAGAAAACAATCCTAAACACTTACACCACCCCACTCAGTGCCCATTCATTGTGGTGTGTTTCATGTAGCAAACACAGCATTTGAAGTATTACATTTTGATTTGCACCTTTATTCAAACCCTTGGCAAATCTTCCGTTGTGGAGCTTCCCCTTGAAATTGCTTCCAACTGTCTCTAATCCTTTATGACTCTTAGAAAGAAGCCTGTA